>NC_136895.1:4457801-4987801 GCF_949152265.1 Phoxinus phoxinus
CATTCCCCCAGAATACACGCACACTTCACCTAGATCTATATTAAAATATCTCCCTCTAGTTTCGAAAAGTTGACACTGCAAGGCAGCAAGTTGTGCCACGTGATACAATTGGCTAGCTTTTGTAGTCCCTACGCTGCTCACATGTTTATCAAGTGTTAAAATGTTTTATTTCATCCCAAAATGTCAACATAAAAGTTTAACTGCAGTGTTGAGAATATATAATTTCAGTATGGATAACAAATATCGATTACAACCCTGCGTCATGTTCTTCAGCTGGAGAAAAATATGCACTTGTTGTAATATAAACCACAGTGAACTGTCTATATTGATCGGTTTTATTATTTTGAAGTTGCATCTTTTAGATGTGTCCAGCCTCCTGACACCCCTGCGCTTCATACTTCGTGCGTAACTTTGTGAATTCTATCTCTCGCTTAGCAATGGTGTCAAGTTCAAGTTGATTCTTGTAAATCTCGCCGAAAGCCTTTTTGATCCGTTGAAGTGCCAATGTAATAGCTAAGATGCCACACACAACACTGACAACGGCGCTACACTTGCCTAGTATGGTTCTAGGGTACATGTCTCCATAACCCACTGTGGACATGGAACTTGCGGCCCACCAGAAGGACTGTGGGATGCTGGTGAACATAGATTCCGGGTGGCTCTCCTCTATTGTGTATTCCAACGCCGAGAACAGGAAAATCACCACGCTCGTGGATACGAAAAGCTGACTCAGCTCTTTTATGCTGCTTTTAAGCGCTATTGCGATAGTTCGCAGACCCGATGAATGATGCGCAAGTTTGAAGACGCGCGCAATACGCATGACGCGCAACGCAATGCGCGTGACGCGCAACACTCGCGCTGCCCACTGAACATGTCCCTGCTCGTGCTCCAACTTGGCAGTATCCAGAATCAACATCAAGTAAAAAGGCATGATGGTTAGAAAGTCTATTATGTTCATGAAGGAACTCATAAAACATAATTTCTTGGAAGAGGCCACGAATCGCAAAATATATTTCACTGTAAACCAGCTGATGCAAGTCTTCTCGATGGAGTCAAAGATCGGGTGTTCCACCAGGTTACCCTCGGCATCTTGCACTCGGAGCTCCGGCATGGTGCTCACACACATGGTCACAGTGGAGAGCAGGATAAACGTGACCGACACAATTCCGATTACGCGCGCTGCTAAAGATGACTTTGGTTTCCCAATTAGGTTCCGCAGCGACGCTTGGAACCTCTGGCCTCTAGTGACCGTCACATCCTCTTTCTGGGCGTTCAGAAGGACCTTGACCTTCTCTGCTATTTGCACCAACTTAGTTTCCGTCTCATCTAAATTGCTTTTACAGAGTCCATCTAGATGTTTCACGTCGATTCCCCAAAAGTCCATCTCTCTCTTGAAGTGAATGGGACAGATTCCTCGCTTTATTTGAATCTTTCTCTGGTAATAATACAGCTCTAGGATGCATTTAAAAGCCGCTGGGTCTCTATCGAAATAAAACTCTCGCTTTAAGTCGTCGAAGTCATCGCAGAGAGCAGAAAGGTCTTCTCGTGTGGAATCCGTGGCTCGGTTCACCAGCTCAGCCAAACGCGTCTCGGGATATCGGTTCAGCACGTCCCCGTAGAGAATGTACTTGACACCACCGATGTTCACAGCAATCTCCGTCTCCTCGCTCGCCTCTGAGCCGTTACAGTCCGCGTAACGAGTCCGCGGGAACTTCCACATTTCAACTGCTAATCCAGAGGTAAAACAAAATGACAGAACTGTAGGTTATGAAAAGCAACATGCCAGTGACTAAAAATTACACAATTATTTAGGCAAAAATGTAAAAAATAAAATAAATAAATAACTGAGCTATTGTTTAAACAAAAACTTTAAATTAATGTTTTAAAACCATGTGAACACGTCATTGAACAATAGGCTAGGCCTACTTTTGACTAATGTCATCTTGACAGTCATTAATGAACAGTAGGCTAGCTACTAAAGGCAAACTTTTCAGATACAATTTTGATTAGCTTGTCTGAATGTGAATGTTCAAATTTAAAGGCAGTTATGATAACACTTACTTCTGTTGTCTGTGAAGAAAGTCTTGAAAAAGTGTCAAAGAACGTGTTTTGTCATGCCAGTGCGCTGCTTTTCAACAGTTCTGTTGGTTTTGACCGTTGCGCTCGCGTCTTTTGAAATCCAAGTTTCATATAAAAACATTTAGGGTAATGTGTAGAAAGATGTGGGAAGATGACCCCCTTAAGAGCAATGTTAATTTACTTTAAAATTGTTAAATATTTAGATATAAGTTTAGCATGCACAGGATGATGACGTATCAGACAATGTGTTATTAAACAAATAAAAACAAAATAAAACAAACATTTGCACATTTAGTTGCTATAACACAAAATGTAAAATTATACAAATCATTCCACTGGAATCGCAGACAAAAGATCCACCTGAAAGGTACATTTATTCTCTGACGTGTACACAGACCTATGCATATTTACATATCTGGTTGCCTTTATTTTTAATTGAATATACCAAATTTTAATTGAATTTTAGGCCTACCATAATAGCAACACCATGAATACAACGATGTCTGAGATGTACATCTAACTTATGGAATTATTGAATAATAGCCCATTACATTAAAATATAATAACACGTCACATATATTGTGGATTACACGCATACAGCGCTTTTTCTGTATTTAATTCTGAAACATCCCCATCTAGTGTTGAAAAGTAGTAAATGCAGTGCAGTAAATTGTATCACTTGACAAAATTGCCAGTCTGCTTAACTTTTGCAATCCACGCAATGCACTACTACTTACATACAGCAATTAATGTTTCAAAATAAACATCTTCAGATTCTTGTGTTGAAAATGATTTATTTCTTACTCATAGTTCTCCCAAGGTTTTTTTCTCCATTCTGTCCCTGATGGAGTTTTGGTTCCTTGCTGCTGTTGCCTTCCTTCTGGCTTGCTTATGTAGCCCCTAGGGGGCCTGTTCACAACCAGTCGCTCGTTGATTAGTGACCGTCAGAATTTTAGATGTTTACCAACAGGCTTCCACAATAAAGGGAAATAAAAGGAGAGAGAGGGACTGGAGTATTATAAAAATAAACCAATTTATTTAGTTATTCTCAAATTAAACACATATAAAAACAAAGACATTAGGCCTCGGGTGACAGATTCAGGGCTGGGAACAACAAAAGTATAGATCAAAATATAAATAAAGCACGTCACAAATCACATGCACAAAAAAACCCCAAAGAAAGTCATTCACATTCAACAAACCAGTGATCACACAGCAAGGTCGTTACCCCCCCCCCCCCCCCCCCCCCCCCCCCCCCAGAATATTGCATCAACCCAATGGCCTAAGACACCAACAATATAAAAACATACAACATGCACCAGGGATGGACTGATAAGTAATGGGCCAGTCTCCCACTCACGCACGCACACAGTCACACTCACACTCAAACTACTGAATCCTAAAACTAAAGCACAGGAAAAACAGTGGCCAGGACAGCATATGCCGCTCCTCCTGCAAAGAACAATTTCAATGTTATACAAGTAATTATACAGGTCGACATCACAACTGTGCCTAATTTGTAACCTGTACATCAATGGGCTGGGAATTACTTGAGCCATAAATGATCTTCAATTGAACAAGCAATCAGAGCAGGGCAAGAGGCTAAGGTAGCCTATATTACTAACCTGTATGAACACAGACCACGGCGTCAAGCCAAAATCTTGGTTACTTATACTGTAGTGATCGCTTTACTCCGTCTGGTTTTTATTCGTACAATCCCAGACCAGACTATAATACAAACATGGCAAGTCAACATAACTACATACATGTATACAAGCATTCCATAACAAAGATGTACACACGTGAGAGAGAAAGGAAGCCAGTAAACTTACGTTCTCGGCACAACAAACGCACTCAGCAAACTTGTAGTGGTCACTCTAAACCCGAAACTAATATAAACAGAGCATGAATCAATAAAAGTTCATTACAGCCAGTGGTTAAAAAGCTAAAAAACGAACGCTGCTCATCAGTAAAAGCAGGAGACTTACGTTACGTCTTCGTTGGAACACGCCGACACAATTCGCAGCCGATGAGGGCTCGCGAAGACAGGGAACTAACTGCAACCCCGGCACAACCACGCAAACATCAGATGCAACTATAAAACAATGTAATAGTCCGAATCAAATCGGATCCATGCCAACCAGGTTTTCACAAGGAGGCTAAAATACATTTAAACAAACTCACGTCAACTCGTACACCCAACCAAGAGTCCAAGGAATGAACAGTCTGTAACAGCACTAATCCGGAAAACTGCCAGCTTGCTGGATTTAAAGGTGCAGCGCCAAACAGCCACCACCTGATTCAATCAAGGCGCAATTCTCACTGCCTACGCCCCACCTGCTACACTTAGTTGGGGACATTTAATATTCAACAATATTATAGATCTGCCTTAAAGGTGGACGATGATGAAATTGTTTTTTGTATTATTTTCATGTTATCACTGTGAAGCTGCTTTGATACAATCTGTATTGTAAAAAGCGCTATATAAATAAAGGTGACTTGACTCTGAGAACCTTTCTATTATTTGACTCAGAGGGCATGTTGTTTTCCTCAGAAGTCTTTTGTTCAGGTGTTCCTCATATTAAAAGCACTGAAGTTGTGGGCCAGATGTGTTGCTGAACTCTTGAAGAGGGCCGTCAGTGTTGATCTGCAGCTGCAGTGTGTGTTGCTCAGGAGCTCGATGTTCTGATGGAGCAGATCTACTGGACTTCAGCAATCCCTAATGGCAACATTGGCCCCCAGCCTGTCCTGTATTCCAGGGTTCAAACGCAGTGTTCGTAGCAATGTCCTCGAGTCTTTTGGCAGGTTTGAACTCTGCTGACGCAGTATATCTAGTAACGAATTCAATGCCACGTGTGTGATTTTTTTGTTGAACAGGACCTATTCCTTTCCATTAAAGTGAAATTACTGAACCTAAGAAATGTCTGATAAAAATGCTCTTTTTATAAGAACTGGTCAGACGGCCCGTAGAGGCTTTTGCATATGAAGTCTACACAAAAGTTGGTAAGAAGGATATGTATATAGTTTTTGAAATAAGTCTCTTATGCTCTCTTGTGGCCATAAGACAGTGGAATAAACTGCCAACAGAGCTGACCACATGCGTCAATTTAACATTTTTCACATCGGGCCAAAAAATGGCTTCTTTTAAAATAAACATGTTTACATAATGTATTGTAATTGATATGTATGTGAGATTGTATTTGTAAATGTTGTGGAATGAATGAAGGGTGTGATCATTGTTGTGCTGTTTTTGGGATAAAGGTATTATTAACATGTGTATTTCATTTTTTATTTATGTTTTATGTTTTGTAAGACTGTTGACCTCAGCCTGCCCAGCGACAGGGGGACATTAGCACAAGTGCTACAACTGGTATACTGCATCTCTCCTTTTAAGCTTAATGTAAATTTCACATTGTCCCTGTTTAAAAAAAGGGTACATATATTTTATCAAAATAAACACAATTGTAATTTTATGTAAATATCTCATTTTTGTATTTATTCCAGGGGTTATGGTGATAATCCTTTGATAATAAGAAATGTTACTTGGGCATTAAATCATATTAGAATGATTTCCAAAAGCATCATGTGACACTGGAGTAAGGATGCCGATAATGCAGCTTTGCGTCCTAGGAATAAATAGCATTTTAAAATAAATAAAAAGTTTATTAATTTGTTATACAATTTTGTCGTTTTACTGCATTTTTTTTATTAAATAAATTTAGTCTTTAGTTTATATTGTGGAGTATAAATGAGACAAACAAATGTTTTTGTTATAGCAAGATATTTTCTTCTTGCTGTCTAAATGCATTTATGTATTTTATAATCTTCAGTCGAATCTTCAGATGAGAGAGTTGAGTAGCGCTTAGTCTCGCGAGAAGTGAGTTCCGACTCTCTGGTTCAGCGCATGCGATTGGCTGTTCGCTGCTGTCACTCTTCTTATGTCCGCGCGCGCGCCTCCGTCCTTCGGGGAGTCCCGAAGTCGGTGGAGGACGGTGATGAGTGTCATCGTCGTGAAGGTAACTTATTCGTGTTTAACACCACTTGTTGACAAATAGTGTGTTTTGCATAATGACCATCATGTTTAGTGCTTGTGTAATCCGGGCCGCTCTCCGCCTCGTGCACACATCGTCCCAACATTGGGCCAATGGCGCCTTTCCACTGCATGGTAACGTTAACACGGCTCACTCAACACAGTTAATTCGGAGGAGTCAAGGAAAACGAGTAAGCGATTTCGACAGCCGTTGAGTGCAGTAGTATATTCCCATAGACATGTCTATGTATATTCCTGCACAACCGGAGGCTGCAGTTTCAGGACCGCAGTTCTAGGAACCAGGTGGTTTAGTTTGTACATAGTATCAAGATATTTAATCTCAGTGAGTCACAATTTTACATTTAAACAAATTAATTTACACAAAATATAAATGAAAAATGTATATCAATCTTTAAACAGCTGAAAAAGTGGAACAAGTCTTAGTTTCTTGAATTATACTGTATATTGATTAACCTCAAGTTTAACTAATTAGCTCATTATCAGGTAAAATAAAGATGGAATCAGCATATTATGCAGTCACTAAATTACAGCCAGATATTTTAAAGGTTGTAGAGAGGCAAGACAAGACTCAAGAATGATTAAAAAATGTATATATTTATGTCATTCTTGCAATCAATAACAACAGCACCAAAAAGACCCCCTTTTTCCATCAGTTGCTGCACAGACATATGGCTGTAGGTAGGCTTCAACTCTGTGTGTGTGTGTGTGTGTGTGTGTGTGTGTGTGTGTGTGAGAGAGAGAGAGAGAGAGGATTACATAAGAAACATTTGTTTAACATGTTCAACTGAAATCTCTGGTTTAACACTTATGCACTGTTATAAATTGTAACTATAAAAACTGCCAAACGTCTCATTCATGACTGCAAAACAACGCCAAGACGACAATAACACATATTGTAGTGCAACCAGGCAGTTTAATTATTTTATACTTAACCAATATGGTCAAACAACAAGCAAGTTTTCACACGAATACAGAATAAGCAGGTCAATATTACACACCTCACATCAACATGCTAGTGTCATCTTTTTAAGTTTAATTAATGTGCTGGCTAGATATACTTATAAAACCCAACAAGGATTTATTACATCATGGTCACGAACGTCGTAGTAATTAATACAACTAAAACAAGAATTCTAAATTCATGCAAATTAGTTAATTCATAGTTAGCAGCTCTCACTTTGGCTATGTAAACTCTGCTTCGTTTAAACGTTATAAAATAAAACTTAATTGAATACTCACAGTCTGATTGGTGTCCATGTCGTCCATCATAAATTACTGTTTTTGGTGATCCAGTTCGGTAGGTGGCGCTGTAACAAAATAACTAGGGTCCTGAAACCGCAGCCTCCGGTTGTGCAGGAATACCCTTCTCGTTGAGTGTGCAACATGGGAGTGATTTTACACTCGATAACGTCCACTAAGGTTTCGGAAACCAGTTTTAAGTAGAACAGCGCTTCACAGTTGTTTCTTTCTCCTCGTCTAACCAGGGGCGGCCAATCTTGCTCCTGTTGAGCCTTTGTCCTGAAGAAATCCGCTCCAACCCAATTAAACACCCGGACCAGCTTATCGAGCTTTTATTGGGTGTGTTGAGGCAGGTTGGAGCTAAACTGTACGGGACAGCGCCTTCCAGGACCGAGTTTGGGCGCCCCGGTCTAGACCAATCAGAGCAGCTTTTTTCCCGCTCCGTGTTGTCGTCACTCACCGCTGTTGTGTGAGGAAAGGAAAAAACGCAAAATATTTTCCGCTATTTGTTTTAGTTACGGTGTTTGTGGTTTGTGTCTGTGTGTTATATTAATGTATAATAATTCTTTATAATAAACTTTAAGATGTCAAAAGGCTGCTTAATTCATACTTACCTACAACTTGACGAACTGACGATGAAGAACAAACTTAAAGCCGGCTAATAATGAATTAATAAAACAACAGGAGTAATAACACGTATAACGAATGAACAGATACAAAATATATACAGTTAATTGCTAATTACTGGTTATTAATGTGATAATTGATCAAAATGTCGAGGGTACAGTAATGTTAGTCTGAGGAAATAATAACGTCATCTGATGCAAATTATAACGTCATCATATATATATATATATATAGATTAAGGTCACTTGACATTCATTCAGTTTATTATCTTAGATAATCCAATGTGCTCATGATTGGAGCGCTTATTAATTTTGCTACATTTTAATGTATTGCTTAGTAGAGAATTAAAATAAATTGTTACATTTTTGTCCTTGCTTATAGATGAGGTTGACAGAAGTTCGCCACTTTCGTTCCAATAGGCCATAGATGTGTACACTAGATGTCGCCTTGGCTGCGGCATCAATATGCAGGTTATAAGCGTTTTGTTTCTTCTCATGATGTTCTTAGCAGCGTATTACAGAGCCACTAAACGATCTTTGCAAAAATAACACATATGCAGACTTTCGTGTGCGCATGAGAAACCATTAAACTTAGCATAGACAATGCACACTGAGCCACCATTTCACCCGCATTATTATTAGCCTGTATTATTATTAGGGCCCAAGCCTTAAAAAGGCGAAGGCCCTATTGTTTTTCTTCGGATTATTTGTTATTAGGGCCCAAGCCCTGAAAGGGCGCAGAGCCCTATTGTTCTTCTAAGGATTTTTTGTTCTTCTTCTTCTTCTTCTTTATAATAATTTTTTTTTCAAGGTTTTTGCCACTTTTGGGGGCCTTAACGTGCTCAAAAACTCTTGAAACTTTGCACACGGGTCAGAACCCGCGGCCATTAGAGCCGGACTGAAGCTGGTACCCGGGCGTGGCAGGGGGGCTCGACAGCGCCCCCTGGAACGGGGTCCGAAAACTTGGTCCATAAATCAAACACGCTTGCATGAAATAATATGAAACTCGGTACACTTATAGATCTCATCGGTTCATATATCCTTCATGCTCTGACTTTTTACCCCAGCCCAACAGGAAGTCGGCTATTTGGGGTAGTTTAAAAAACACATGCAATGGAATTTAAAATACTCTTCCTAGACGATTCAACCAATCGCCACGAAACTCGGTGTGCATGAACTCAAGACATTGAGGATGAAAAATTGCCAGGGGATTTTTGATATCTCGAACGGTTTGGTCGTGGTGAGGAAACGAATTTATGGTGAATATTGGAAACAGGAAGTGTGTTATAACATCCTCATACAAAATGAACTAGCACTATAACGTTAAGGGCTCCATACCTGTGCTCAAACAATTTATCTTGAGCGTCCATTTACACGAAAGCCACTGAAAGAAGACGGATTCCCAGGCAAGTTGTGTATCCAGAAGGACTTTGGTGTAAATCTTAGAACACGGAAGTCTGGACACAGGACAGGATTTCAATCGGTCACCTGAAAACAGAGGCACTTGCCCCTACTGGCGTGGGGGTGTAACGGTTGAATTTGTACACTGAACTTAGCTACTTTGTTGGAAGTGAATTTTCTTATTTGTGAAAATCGTTCGATTGATAGATTCTTGTTTTAAGTATTTCCAACTAATACAGTAAAAAAAACGAAATCAAGCACAAAAGTATTGTTTGCTAAATTGATCAGTCTAAAATTAAATGTATTCTTTTGATAATCTGCTTATTTTACTTGGATTTCATAAGACCAATCATTTTTGAGTGAATTAAATCAACTGACTGCAAACCTTTTATATGCTACGTCAAAAACTTAAATGGAGCTTGTTTAAATAAACATTACCAAAAACAACCAAACGGGAACGTTGTGTGGAGGTACAGTGCAACCACAGGAGAACATTTTAGTTGGTTGGTTCCCTTAATGTTTAGGGAACGTTATAACCCTGAGGGAACGTTCCTTAAACGTTCGTTTTTGGTTTGGTTCAAACTAACCTTTAGAGAACCATAAACTAACGTTCCCTAAACGTTAGTGTTAGTGGGGTACTCCCGGTTTCCCCGTATAAATTAATAGAAACTAATTTTGCACACTTGAAGATGAAATAGTTTTTATTTAAAAAATGTTGTAAAATGTATGTTTTATAAAATAATTCAATACATTATTATTCAATTATATTTAAATCATTAGCCTGTATTTTGTGTGTGTGTTTTTCGCATTAATACGGTCTAGCGCGCTCCACTTTATAAATTATGATCTAACGTAAAGGTTCGGTTGTTATTAAACTTAATTATATTTGGGCCAAAAGCTGTGAAGAAAGTCTCAAAAAGCTTCTGACTTCAGCTGCATGTCCGTGTGGAAAGCTGAGTAAATCCGAAAGAGAGCAACATTGGTGAGGGGAGCAAAACTAAGGTGGTGTGTGTGTGCGATAGAGCAGGCGTTACGGTAGGGGTGGAGATAATCATAATTTATGTTTTCTGATTGAAGGACCTGAAAAGCCTGCTACTCATACAGTCATAAAACATAGGCCTACACACTCTTAAAGTGGTTATATCTGATAGAAGTACATTTCAAAAGACTAGGTCTTCGACATCTAATGGCATTTACACTTTGTTCAACTTTTACCATTTTATTTATATTATTTTGATTTGAGAGAAATGTTAATTCGCCAACAAGTAATATTTTGTTGTGTCAAACACTACTTTCTCCACTCAATACAAATGAGTGCACGCTAGAAAACATTTGAAAATGTTCTGCTTGTCGTTTGTGTCAACAGCATTCCCCCAGAATACACGCGCACTTCACCTAGATCTATATTAAAATATCTCCCTCTAGTTTCGAAAAGTTGACACTGCAAGGCAGCAAGTTGTGCCACGTGATACAATTGGCTAGCTTTTGTAGTCCCTACGCTGCTCACATGTTTATCAAGTGTTAAAATGTTTTATTTCATCCCAAAATGTCAACATAAAAGTTTAACTGCAGTGTTGAGAATATATAATTTCAGTATGGATAACAAATATCGATTACAACCCTGCGTCATGTTCTTCGGCTGGAGAAAAATATGCACTTGTTGTAATATAAACCACAGTGAACTGTCTATATTGATCGGTTTTATTATTTTGAAGTTGCATCTTTTAGATGTGTCCAGCCTCCTGACACCCCTGCGCTTCATACTTCGTGCGTAACTTTGTGAATTCTATCTCTCGCTTAGCAATGGTGTCAAGTTCAAGTTGATTCTTGTAAATCTCGCCGAAAGCCTTTATGATCCGTTGAAGTGCCAATGTAATAGCTAAGATGCCACACACAACACTGACAACGGCGCTACACTTGCCTAGTATGGTTCTAGGGTACATGTCTCCATAACCCACTGTGGACATGGAACTTGCGGCCCACCAGAAGGACTGTGGGATGCTGGTGAACATAGATTCCGGGTGGCTCTCCTCTATTGTGTATTCCAACGCCGAGAACAGGAAAATCACCACGCTCATGGATACGAAAAGCTGACTCAGCTCTTTTATGCTGCTTTTAAGCGCTATTGCGATAGTTCGCAGACCCGATGAATGATGCGCAAGTTTGAAGACGCGCGCAATACGCATGACGCGCAACGCAATGCGCGTGACGCGCAACACTCGCGCTGCCCACTGAACATGTCCCTGCTCCAACTTGGCAGTATCCAGAATCAACATCAAGTAAAAAGGCATGATGGTTAGAAAGTCTATTATGTTCATGAAGGAACTCATAAAACATAATTTCTTGGAAGAGGCCACGAATCGCAAAATATATTTCACTGTAAACCAGCTGATGCAAGTCTTCTCGATGGAGTCAAAGATCGGGTGTTCCACCAGGTTACCCTCGGCATCTTGCACTTGGAGCTCCGGCATGGTGCTCACACACATGGTCACAGTGGAGAGCAGGATAAACGTGACCGACACAATTCCGATTACGCGCGCTGCTAAAGATGACTTTGGTTTCCCAATTAGGTTCCGCAGCGACGCTTGGAACCTCTGGCCTCTAGTGACCGTCACATCCTCTTTCTGGGCGTTCAGAAGGACCTTGACCTTCTCTGCTATTTGCACCAACTTAGTTTCCGTCTCATCTAAATTGCTTTTACAGAGTCCATCTAGATGTTTCACGTCGATTCCCCAAAAGTCCATCTCTCTCTTGAAGTGAATGGGACAGATTCCTCGCTTTATTTGAATCTTTCTCTGGTAATAATACAGCTCTAGGATGCATTTAAAAGCCGCTGGGTCTCTATCGAAATAAAACTCTCGCTTTAAGTCGTCGAAGTCATCGCAGAGAGCAGAAAGGTCTTCTCGTGTGGAATCCGTGGCTCGGTTCACCAGCTCAGCCAAACGCGTCTCGGGATATCGGTTCAGCACGTCCCCGTAGAGAATGTACTTGACACCACCGATGTTCACAGCAATCTCCGTCTCCTCGCTCGCCTCTGAGCCGTTACAGTCCGCGTAACGAGTCCGCGGGAACTTCCACATTTCAACTGCTAATCCAGAGGTAAAACAAAATGACAGAACTGTAGGTTATGAAAAGCAACATGCCAGTGACTAAATATTTGTTGATATTTTTCAGGGTAACGTTAATGTTAGGTGTATTTTTTATTAAAGGCTTTTCAGACAAATTTAAACCATAAAACGATTATGAAGTAACGTTACACAATTATTTAGGCAAAAATGTAAAAAATAAAATAAATAAATATCTGAGCTATTGTTTAAACAAAAACTTTAAATTAATGTTTTAAAACCATGTGAACACGTCATTGATGAACAATAGGCTAGGCCTACTTTTGACTAATGTCATCTTGACAGTCATTAATGAACAATAGGCTAGCTACTAAAGGCAAACTTTTCAGATACAATTTTGATTAGCTTGTCTGAATGTGAATGTTCAAATTTAAAGGCAGTTATGATAACACTTACTTCTGTTGTCTGTGAAGAAAGTCTCGAAAAAGTGTCAAAGAACGTGTTTTGTCATGCAGTGCGCTGCTTTTCAACAGTTCTGTTGGTTTTGACCGTTGCGCTCGCGTCTTTTGAAATCCAAGTTTCATATAAAAACATTTAGGGTAATGTGTAGAAAGATGTGGGAAGATGACCCCCTTAAGAGCAATGTTAATTTACTTTAAAATTGTTAAATATTTAGATATAAGTTTAGCATGCACAGGATGATGACGTAGCTATCAGACAATGTGTTATTAAATAAATAAAAACAAAATAAAACAAACATTTGCACATTTAGTTGCTATAACACAAAATGTAAAATTATACAAATCATTCCACTGGAATCGCAGACAAAAGATCCACCTGAAAGGTACATTTATTCTCTGACGTGTACACAGACCTATGAATATTTACATATCTGGTTGCCTTTATTTTTAATTGAATATACCAAATTTTAATTGAATTTTAGGCCTACCATAATAGCAACACCATGAATACAACGATGTCTGAGATGTACATCTAACTTATGGAATTATTGAATAATAGCCCATTACATTAAAATATAATAACACGTCACATATATTGTGGATTACACGCATACAGCGCTTTTTCTGTATTTAATTCTGAAACATCCCCATCTAGTGTTGAAAAGTAGTAAATGCAGTGCAGTAAATTGTATCACTTGACAAAATTGCCAGTCTGCTTAACTTTTGCAATCCACGCAACGCACTACTACTTACATACTTAGCAATTAATGTTTCAAAATAAACATCTTCAGATTCTTGTGTTGAAAATGATTTATTTCTTACTCTTTGAAATACATCTCTTCGGCCTAGCATACACATAACACATTATAGACTTCTATAACTCAATGTTAGGCTGCATAGTTTAGAACAGCCGGGACCGGGAACACTTCCCGTAAATCCTGATGTACTTGGTACATCATAAGAAGGATGGCGTCTACGCTAATATTAGTCTCTCTGTCTATCCCGAGGTTTACCGCTGTCCTCCGGAACCAGGCCGTATCCAGATCTGATGAAGGACCAGCGCCAGGACACGACGACGACGCCGCTGACCTGAAGTGTCAACCAGTCCCTCCTCCTCTCCACTCCGACTTCAACCAACCGGAACTGGACAAATACTCTGATTCATTCTGAACTTCATACACTGTTCACTCATTGGCCAGAGGAGAACTGGCCCCCGACTGAGCCTGGGTTCTCCCAAGGTTTTTTTCTCCATTCTGTCCCTGATGGAGTTTTGGTTCCTTGCCGCTGTTGCCTTACCTTCTGGCTTGCTTAGTTGGGGACATTTAATATTCAACAATATTATAGATCTGCCTTAAAGGTGGACGATGATGAAATTGTTTTTTGTATTATTTTCATGTTATCACTGTGAAGCTGCTTTGATACAATCTGTATTGTAAAAAGCGCTATATAAATAAAGATGACTTGACTTGAAAAATAAAATCAGTAAAAAAAAAAAAAAAAACTATTTGCATATGATGGAAAATATGCATTTCAGCACTACAATGTAAATATTCAAGCTCAAGTTATGTCACACGGGGAACTGCCTCATTCTGGTGGTCTGGGTCTCTGTCTCAGCACTAGCCTATCAGGAGAAATCAAGTTAGATGATTTGAAGCTAACAGCCAAACTGAAACTTAACATCATGTAACACACTCAGTCAACTTGGAGGATGTATAAAGCTGCAGTAGCTGTCAGAGCTCAGTATTCTGTTGCCGTACATCCTGTGTTTCCACCAGAAGCTCAGCCCTTTCAGTCAGTGCAGTACTGAGGATAAAACATCCTTATTATTACTAATACAGGTTTAAGTCAAATTCAAGGTTTTGATTTGGGCTCTATATACTGTAATGATTGACTATGAAATGCACCCTTACTGGTACTTGTTGAGAGCTGTATCTAGAGCACTCCAGAGCTTGAGTTTGGACTCTGGCATTACATTAGCTATGCTTTCCCAGTACACTTCATCCTCTGAGTCATCTCTCATTTCCAAACCCAAAACACTGCTCTTCTGCGAGGCCTGGACATCACTGGACACATAATAGCATACAGCAGATGTCAGGGAACATGTGTGATGACAGAAACTTTTAGGTTTGAAATGCAAGTGCACTGACTATGGTCTGCAGTATTGGCCAGTAAAATCTTTCAGAGCCACTAGTAGGTCATTAGGATGGATGAGGTCAGAGGGTTCTTCAACTGATTCTCCCTGCTCACTGGTTGTCTCCTCTTCCTGACAAAAAGACAAAAGAGAAGTGAAACATGTTTAGTTTTGTGTCCAGAGTGGCACAGTGAGAGGTTGAACTCAGATGATGGGATCCACTTTTACCTCCATACGTTCCCTTTGCTCTCCGCCATGTTGTGTGTAATTCATAAGGAACTCTGCCATTTTATACGCATCCACCTCGCTCTCAATCCCTATTGCCTGTTTGTGCATAAAAGACAGAAGAAATCCACTTGGACTGTTTTTTGTCTAATTGAATGGTTCTCTACTTTTTTGACTCCAAGGCCACCATTCGAATGCCCTCCTATCTAAGCTGATGTACCTCTGGCACTTCTGCTGCTCACAAATATAGTGTTCGTTTGATTTTAGCATTTTAAATAAGATTATGTTAATATAACTACATTCAAATAATTTATTACAGGTATAATTGTACTTACCGAGAAAATGGCATCTAGCTTTATAAGGGACTGTTCATTCTTCTCCAGATGAGACAAAAGCTTTAGAAGTTTACTCTCTACGAGGAACCCCTGAGAGAAAAAAGAGAAATGATAAGATATCGCAATAGTTTATAAATAAAAACACATACATTCAATGGTGATTTTTGAAATAGAGGATTTTGAAAAGAAAGACATGTTTGTTGTAGTTTTAAAGGATAGATTATAATCCCTTTAAACCATTTATGGTGTCTCCTTACTCCTTACTAACAAGGTTACTCTTTTGGCGTAAATCGATGCGTACGGCCGTCTGCCGGAAGCTAGTTATTTTAGTCAATAAAGTTTTAAATATGGATATTTTTCTTACACAAACCCATCACTTCACTTCAGTAGGCCTTTATTAACCCCCCTGGACCGCGGGGAGCACTTTTATCATGAGTGGATGCGCTTTGATGGACTTCCAAAGACAGACAGCCATTCACTCCCATTATAAAGCTTGGAAGAGCCAGGACATTTTTTTAACTCCGATTATATTTGTCTGAAAGAAGAATGTCATATACTCCGGATGGCTTCGGGGTGAGTAAATCATGGGCTAATTTTCATTTTTGGGTGAACTATCCCTTTAAGAACTAAAACCTTTTGTACACGTCAGTCTTAAACAACATTGGACCCGATTGACTTCACAATATGGACAAAACTTAATAAATATCATAACATTAAGTTTAAACATAAAATATCTTCTTTTGTGTTCCATACAAGAATGAAAGTCATACAGGTTTGGAATTACATGAGGGTGACCAAATTAAAATCACCATGAAATTAAAATGGATCATTCTTATTTCGTTATGGAATATTGCAGTATTTATTATTAATGATTTATCCGTGCACAACATTATTTATTTTTGAATTCATATGTGCATAATCTTGAATCAAAAATAACTTCCCCTCCTTCTTGCAACAACATCTCTTTTCTTATAAGATGACGTGTTTACTGGTGCGACGGTGGGACATCCTGTCACTCACATGACATCACAGCAATAGCAAACCAACGATCCAATCAATTCCCGTCCTACATTTTTTCTTGCTCAAGAAGCCGTTTCACTCTGATATATTTTATATATTTGATACAGTAGCCTATATACAGGTTTCTTGTATACAAACAATACCGGATGCGCGCGCATCCAAGAGGCAAGACCGCTATATGTTATGCCGAGTTCTGTAAAAGAACATTGTAATTAACGTAGATTTCGCATTGTTTGTAAATTCTTGTTGACTCAATAATAAAATGCAATTTCAGAGTTGGATCTGTTTGCTTGTGTTTCATTTGCATATTAATATAACATTATGTAAAACGTTAGTTACTTGACTAGAATGAAATTGTCCAACTAAGTTTGCGAATCATAAAAACCTGACATACCCTATGCATTTAGGTTAGTTTACAGCACAACAGCTCCGCGTCATCTCTGCTTCTGCTGGATATAGCCGTAAAGACTGTTGCTTTCTGCCTCTTAGATGCGCGCGCATCTGTGTGATGACGTTGCACAGAAACCCGTGTATATACAGCGGGGAAAATAAGTATTGAACACGTCACCATTTTTTCAGTAAATATATTTCCAAAAGTGCTATTGACATGACATTTTCACCAGATGTTGGTAAGTATGACCATATTAGCCCCGTTCTGTCAACACTGCATTGGCTGCCTATTAAACATCGTATACATTTTAAAATATTGCTGATCACTTATAAAGCACTAAATGGTTTAGCTCCGCAGTACTTGAGCGAGCTCTTAACACATTATAGTCCTTCACGTCTACTGCGATCTCAAAACTCCGGCCAGTTAATAATACCTAGAATATCAAAATCGACTGCTGGAATCAACACAGAAATACTGATAAAGAAAAGCATTTTTTCCTTTCTTTTGCAGTAGACAGTGTCCTGGAGCCCTGGAAATTGATATTTTGTTAATAGGGGTCCAAGCACCAAACTTGAATTGGCTCTCTAATGAATTGCTAACAGCAAACTCTAAACTTCCAGCCATTTGAAATGAAAGATAAAGGCTGTGATTTTAAGGTTGCCCACTAGAGGGAGCCACAGGATAAGGAATCTTTCAAGCCTGATGTTTTTCTGATGTTTCTTTGTTGATCGGATCACTTTGAATGGAAATAAAGGCATTGATCTAGTTCATTTGTACAACTATGGTGTACTGACAGTATTGTTTAATATAATTAGTGTACATAGAATATGTGAAATGCTTAGATTATTAAATGTATGACCCAAATAACACACTTTTTTTCCAGTTTTGTTTTTCAGGTAGCCAGACATGATTAAATATATTGCTGTCCATTTAAAAGGAATAGACAATTTTATTTGTATACTATATATATTTTTATATACCATTTCTATAAAGAGACTTGTTTACTTGTTTGTGGTATAATAAAACAAACACTTAAACTGCAAGCATAGGTGAGTCAAGTCACCTTTATTTATAAATCATTCAGATGAGATCAGTTCAGTGACGATTCAGTGGAGTTGTAAAGAAGATCAATTGTTAAATTAGTTAGCAGTTCTGCAGAACAGTGATGTTGTAATAATCCAACTCAGTTCAGTTCTCATCCAATAGTATCAGTGCAGTCAAATCATAATATTGTGGAATATTAAGTGTCCACAAATAAGCAAGCCATTGGCGACATTTAGGCTACACATATCATAGATAGAAATTATTTATTTTGAAAGTCATTTACCTTTTTTGACACCTGTGTGTTGCTGTAACCTGTTTCATCAAACACTTTATTTTGAAGGACTTTTATTTTGATATGGCCTTGCCGTGCACCAACACGTTTGTATTACGCGCTCCTGTACGCACGCTTTTGTGAAGGACAGGACGCAGCCGTTGCTATAGTGATGGCAAAATGAGGCTTCCTGAACCACTGAGACCTCGCAGCCCATTGCTTCACCCAAAGGTTCATTACTCGAAGCTTCATTCATTATTGCTCACTAGTGAAACCTAGCTACTGTGCAATGATATAGCAGACAAATTAAGTAATTCTGAACCAATGACCTGAGCAGACTTATGATGTCCGTATTCCGATCCCCCATTTCATTTACTTATGTATTTTCTTCTCACTGTAATATCTGTAACCTTTCATTTGCAATAATAAAAGTACATGAGCAGACATTTGTCCATTGCCTGGGTATAAAATACAATATGTATTGTTGGAGCCATTCTGTATTGTAATGGGTTGGAGCTGTGTTCTGCCACAAGTCTACTTAAGACAGGGGTTAATTAGTGCAGGTGTGGCGCACAGCGAGGTGCATGGTTTTTGACCGTGAGGCACGGCGTGTAATCATGGAGACTGACTTGAGTTAAGTTTATGTTTGAAGAAAGGTTTCATTTTTTGTTATGTTAATAAATGGATTGGTATATCCGACTTTAATTTCAGATTTTTGAAAGTTTATTATTTGTACCGTATTTTATTACTTTAAGCCACAAGGAAACAGCACGCCCGAAACACGCGTGCAAAACAACTTAAATGTGCGCCAACAAAGAGTCAAAAACCCCCTCTGTATGAGGAAAAGACTGATCAAGTTTAAACGACACGGTCCTTGTGCTGTCTGTGCACCTTGTGTTCGACGGTCATCGGCTGAATGGAAACGCTGGCGCATTGGACAGCGAGGCGGCCAGGAAGCGGTGACGGACGAGCGGAGATCGGTGACGGACGAGCGGAGATCGGTGACGGACGAGCGGAGATCGGTGACGGACGAGCGGAGATCGGTGACGGACGAGCGGAGATCGGTGACGGACGAGCGGAGATCGGTGACGGACAGCGGTGGTGATCGGTAGCGGCAGGCGTCGGAGTAAAACGCTTTGGGCTTCAGTGGATAGTGAAACGGTTCGGACTCGGTGATGACGGACGCCAAAGACGACTGAGGTTGATGAGCGCCCTCACATTGGACAGTGAGGATTGGACACTTCGATGCACGTCACCAGGAGGAAAGTTCTTTTGGACCTGAAACGAGTAAAACGAGGTAGCGGCAGTTAACACACACACGCACACACATAAGAAGATGTACGAGTTTTAAGAGCTGCAGTTATCAAAGTGTAAACAGCAAGAGTGACAACAAGAGAATACAATACATTGACATTTGGTTTAAAGTAAACGAGGACTTGAAATAAGAGACATTTGGGTCAAAGGGTTACCATAAGAACATGTATGTGTTTATGCTTTATTTCTGATTTCTCGTTTTATGATATTTAAATGAAATGTGGTTTTCTTGGGGGTAGTCTGTTGAAAAAAAAAAGTTAAAATGGATGAAAGTCATCAAGGTATTGAGGTAACTCAGGTGGTGTCAGCTGATTCTCAAAAGGTTATTGAAGAAGAAGCCTCTGTGAAAAAAAGGTCTATAAAACTTACAACAAAAGCACTGCTTTCTAAAATAAGTGACTTAGAGACACTAAGAAAATCAAAATTAAGTAAAGCTGCCAACATCAAACAAACTGTTCAAGGTTTATTATGCGAGTCTGGGTATGAAGTAGGGGTGGGCGATATGGCAAAAATATCATATCACGATTTTTTTCAGGAAAATCACGATTCACGATTTTATCACGATTCCTTTTCATGTTGGTTTTACTATTTTGCAAGTGACTGAGCATCACAGCCAAACTAATGTCCCTATTTTTAAAACAAAGCCTTAGGTAACAAAATATAAAATAAAAAAGAATGGCAGACATTTAGGCCAAAGTGGCGAAGATAAAAAAATATTTGTCATGTTCTTTGTTATTAAAAATTAAGAACAAAGATACACATACACAACTTAATATACAAATTAAATAAACAGTGCTTTATTTTTTCAGCTGGTGTATTTAACAGCATTGAAGAAAGTAATTAAATGAACAAATATGAAAATAAAACACAACATCGACTTCACTGTATAAATTTTACATTGATTCTTATTAAAGTGAGTAAAATGCTCTTTGTATTTTGTTGTTTTATTAACAGGGATAGTTCTCCCAAAAATTTTAATTCTCTCAAGCCGTTTTAAATCCGAATAAGTCTCCCTCTTCTGTTGAAAATAAAAGTTATTTGGAGGAATGTGGGTAACCAAACAGTTGATGTACCCCAGTGACTTCCATAATAGTTTTTTACTATATGGTAGTCAATGGGGACCAGCAACCGCCCGGTTAGCCACACTCCTCAAAATATCTTCTTTTGTGTTCAGCACAAGAAATAAATTAATACAGGTTTGGAACAACATTAGAGAGTGAGTAAATAATGACAGAATTTTTATTTTTGGGTAACTGTCCCTTTAAGGACAAGCGGCAGCATGTTTACTATTAGGGCTACTGTCTCTTTAAGATCTGCGCGCAACGAGTCTACACGCAGATTTTTTCTTAATTTTTTCTATTGTTCCTTCACTTTAGACATAACCAACTTTGTTTATGTAAACCTTGTGTGTATTTGACAGTATTAGCGCAATAAGACTCGAAAGATAACTTAGCCCAGCAGGGGCGGAGCTAGACTCTCAGTACAGTGGGGGCGGAGCTTCATCATCGGGCCCTCTGCTACCAAGTCATTTTAAAATTAAAACCGTTAAAAAAACGTAAAATATCTGATGAATGCATATGTAATAATGTGGCACTTGTTGAGCCAAGTAAGCTTATATGTTAAATAAAACACAAAGAAAAGCCAAATTTTTTGACAAATTTGTATTGATGAACAAAGAAAACAGTTTGCCAGTCAAGTAAAAAAGTTTTTAGCACCACGGACAGCGGCATGAAAACTTAGAGAAAAACAACTGATTTATAACATTATAACACAGACTTATTCATAACTAAAATATACATTTTTAAAGACGTTTTTTCTTATCATTTTGTTTTTAACAATCCTCCAGAACAAATAAATCTAACAAAACTATATACATATCATGGTCTCTTATTATTAAATCTTCATCCTCCTCTCCTTCATGGTGGCAAATCTGCCAACCACTTTGTCCTTGTCAATATGAATGTCCCGCTCCACACAC
Organism: Phoxinus phoxinus; assembly: GCF_949152265.1. Lineage (NCBI taxonomy): Eukaryota > Metazoa > Chordata > Actinopteri > Cypriniformes > Leuciscidae > Phoxinus > Phoxinus phoxinus. The sequence continues at coordinate 4,479,433 of NC_136895.1, forward strand.
AGCAAGGTGAGATTTGACAGTCTGGCCTCATCCATGCACGAACGCAAGTATGTCTTAATGAGCCGCAGACGGCTGAAACTTCGTTCGGCGCTGGCACTGCTGATGGGAAGGGTTTTATAAATCTTGTGGAGAATGGTCAGGTGTGGGTAGGCTCTATCCATGTCGTTGGCAATGAGGAATGGCAGGACGGCGTCGGTGGTGAGATCCATCTTTAGCTCAGAATACAATGCGCGAAAAGAGCGAAACTCCTCCACTGCGTCTTCTGGCTTGGGCATGTCTTCTGAGTAAAACCGGGCCAGCTCAAGCATTTTCTCCTCAGCATCAGGGTGCTCAAATCGCTTTGGGCAGAGTACTGCAAACAGTTTGGCCATTTTTTTGAAGTCTGAAAATCGACTTTCAAACTGCCCCACAAAAACATTGAGAATGTAAAAATAAATATCCGCTTTGAAGCGGCGTCTGCTGTCCTCGATCTGGTCATCCTCTGCGTCCTCGTCAAAATGCCTTTTTCTTTTGCGAACCCTCTTCTCCACAAACTTGGTGGCTGCGTCGCTTTCTTTGGCCATATTTCTTGCTGTGTTCTCCATACTGTCAAAGGCCTCCTCTGTGCGTAACTCCCTGATCTGAGCCACAGTACTGTCAAGAAGATCCACAGCAGTGTTGACATCCAGTGATTCTTTTTGGAGGTAATTCGACAGGATGTATGTCCTCTTCAACAGATCGTTCCAAAACACCAACATGAAAATGAATTCAAATGTGCTGAGTTTTGACAGCAGGCCATCAGCTTCAGAGGCCGCCTTGGGTGTGCTGTTGTGGTGCTGTTGGATACGGTTCAGAGCTTTGAGAATAGCTGGGAGGCTTTGTATCACCGCTTCTGTGGCCTGCTTCCTGGAGGCCCACCTTGTGTCAGAAAGGGTTTTAAGCGTAAGAATGGTTCTTTCCAGTTGCATGTTTTCCTGCTTGAAGTTAAAAAGCAGTACGAGGTCTCAAGTGTGCCGAAAAAAACGTTTGCGCTACACAAACAACACGCAGCATCCATAAGAATCAGATTGAGGTTGTGTGCGCAGCAGTGGACATAAAATGCCTTGTCTGAGAAATTTTGCTTGACTCTGGCTTGCAGCCCCGTTAACTGCCCTGACATGGTTCTGGCACCGTCATATGCTTGTCCCCTCAGATCATTTACATTAAGACCAAGGTCCTTTATCAGCGAATTCTGCAGAAGATTATAAAATGACGCCGCACTGCCATCAGGTAACTCCTCAAATTTAATAAAGCGCTCAATGCTGCTGCCTGTTTTGGTGACATATCTGAGTGAAAGAGAAAACTGATCCATTCTCGTTATGTCTATGGTGGAATCTACAATAACTGAGAAAAACTTCGCTGACTTTATCTCATCGATTATTGTGCTCAGTGTCTCTTTGGAAAGAGCTGCAATGAGCTCGTTTTGGGACTGGTGACTGAGGTATGTCACTCTGCTGACCGGGTTATTCATGTGCTGCTCGAGGATGGAGTCGTAGTGAGCCAGCAACTTCAGGAGCTCTAAGAAATTTCCCTCGTTAGAGTCAGGGGTTCCCAGCCCAGCATGTTCTCTGTGGCCACGAAAAGCCAGCCCCTGTCTGGCTAAAAAGAGCGTGGTGTCCACCAGCCTGTGTAGGATCCTTCTGTTCTTCTCTACCTGCTCTCTCTCGGCTTTCAGAAGCTCCGCAATGACGGTGCTGTCCTGACTCAAACGAAACTTTGTCATTAGATAAGCCTTCTCTGCCTCCCGGTGAGCGCCGGACCTTTCATGCGTCTCAACCCGCTCTGTCCCTTTTTTAAATGAAGAAAACCCCATACATGGGTCAGCCCAGGCTTTCCCAGCACTGTCATTGGACTTTTTACCAAAAAGCCAGCAACAAAAACAGAACAGTCGGTTTGCCCTGGGTGAGTACACCAACCACTGACGCTCCACTGGGTTACCTGAGCCTCCCATCTGGCGCATATACCAAGCCGGACTGAAGCGTCGCTTATCCTGGTCATGTGGGAACTCTTTGAAGCCGTCCCTCAAACCGGGCTGGCAAGGACCATGTCCAATCACCGCACGGATCAATTCAGTGGTGAGAGACCGGTGACGAAAAAGGTACGGGTCAGTGGGATATTCCTCTTGCTCTTCTTCAGACAAGACATTGGCTAGGCGGTGCGCCTCTGAAGGACCCATGCTGGCGCTGCTGCTGGGGCCAGACGCATCCGTGACCGACGACGAGGTATCCTCCACTTCAGATTGCCGGTGACAATCACCCCCCTTCTCCTCCGGTGAGCTTTTCTGGGCTTGACCGCTGTTAGCCTCATCATCATCGTTAGCCGGTGTCAGACTAGTAGGGCTAGCACTAGCAGTAACGTTAACTATCGATGACCGAGTAACGTTAACGGTATTATTATCATTTTGACAGTGTTGAGTTGTGGTGGATGATGATGATGAGAAGTATGATGTAAGACGAGCACACGATGCTACCACACTTTTCCTACTATCTCGTTCTTTTCTTTTTAATGCGCCCGATTTATATTTTCTCTCCATTTTCATAACTATTCACAACTTTCCTGCGAGTCTTGTTTTGGCGGCGTTGCCATGACAACACTGGATACTTTGAGCTGTTGACGGTCTCTCAGTCCCGTTTCTGCAGTAGGCTACAACTAGCCTAGGCTATATATATTTAAGTGGTATGTTTATATAGTGGTAAAATATTATAATGTTATTTTTTCCATCTATGTTGATTATGAAAAGTGAACACCATGATAGGACGCATCGGGAGACATGGAGTCGGTCAGACTCAGACATGATTTTGTTAATGGGTCAGACAAGATTAAACTTAATTTTCTTCATTAAGTTTTGTAGAAAGCCTTTATTTAAAGTGAATTTCGTTTTGTATAAATTGTATCTTAATTTTAATAAATTTTTCATCAACCAATTTCATGTATTTAATAGCCTAAATAAGAATGTGAACAGGAGCGCATCTCATCATAATTAACCGAAACTCAGACATGAGAAATATCTAAAGAAAGCTTTAAATGTCTTTAAACGAAACAATTCAAAATGAAAAGAAATAGGCTACTCTCTGATTATGTAATCCAAGATGTGCATTTCTCAGTCTCTAGGCTATATAGGTGCGTTCACTACGGAGATGGCGATCGTCAACTTCATCAGCGACACGGACATAAGACTAGTTTATTAATAAAAATCAATGCACGCGTGTCACCGGATTTACAAATGCACATCTTGCTTGTTGCACGCACACTCGGCATACACACATATTATGTCGAAATAACGAGATATTGTGTTGAAAAAACATTATTAATTATAATAAATCTGTAATAATATTTGATTGAATGCCGAATGTTGGGCTTGTTCAATTTAATACAATTAATACTTTAATTGTGATCATTAAAATAATTGAATATTTAATATTAAGTGGCCAATTTTTGCTCATTTATTAAAAGTATATATAATATATCTATATTTTACTTTGCCAGGGCCCCGTGTAATGTGTCACTTGGCGAGGGCGCGTTCCTGTCCAGTGACGCAAGATCGGCGGCGTTTGAGGGGGCCCCTAATTGGCACGGGGCCCTGGGGCGGCCGCACCCATGCACCCACGCTATCTCCGCTACTGTAGCCCAGTAATCAGACGCTGTTAGACAGGCTTTTAGTGCATGCGCGCGCGTCGGTTGTATTGCACTCAGAAAAGCGCTCGTTAGAACAGCGCATCAGCAGCGAATGACATGTTTAACCGGCAAGGCTTTAAAGCACATGCAAATAATTAATTTTTATGAACTACAGTGTCCCGTTCCTCTGCATTTCATGTGGATATACGTCGCGCTGTACAGAATGTTGAGACGGAGGCGTCAGAACTGCAAACTAATAAAATGCACGATCCTACGATATTTCTTCAAAAGCAGATCGTGGAGACATTTTAATCGTCCACGATCAAAAATCGTAATATCGCACACCCCTAGTATGAAGTTGAAATAAAAAGTAGCTTCAGCAAATATCAAGCTCTGATTAACGACGCAAAGGTTGCACATAACAATCTGCTTGAGTTGCTACCCGTGGATGAAAAAGAAAAGCATGAAACCTGGTTCAAAGCAAAGCTTTTAAGTGTGAACGAATTTTGCCAGTGTGTGGAAAATCATTTTAAGAGTACAAATGGTACTATTGAAGATGTTCACCTTGAGGATGATATAAGGCCAACGGACAGTGTATCAAATGTTGGAGCAGGCGCTAAAAGCAGCACCAGTGAAAGATCAAGTCGATCAAGCAAAGCTGCATTTGAAGTTGCACATGCTCAAGCAGAAGCCAAAAAAGCTGCACTCCTGGCACGTGCATCAGCGCTAAAAAAGAAACATGAATTGGAAAAGGAGGCGGAATCAATACGCAAAAGAATGGAACAAGTGGAAATGGATGCTGAGATTGAAGCCTCAGATGCAGAGTTGGCAGTACTGGAAGCATTTTCAGATCAGGATAAAATGGGATCTTATGTTGAGAAGCAAAAATCAAAAGAAAGACCTGACATTCCTGATACAAAGTTTGAAAAATCTACCAGATTGATGAGAAATAAGGGCGTACCCATTGCAGTAGCCAGATCCACTAGAAATGTTGCACATGCAGTTGATGACAATTCTACACGTCAGATTCTGCAAAGGCAAAATGAAATATCCGAACTGCTCATACAACAACACAAAGCAAGCCAACTGCCACCAAGACAAATGCCTGTTTTTGAAGGTGACCTAGGGGTGGGCGATATGGCAAAAATATCATATCACGATTTTTTTCAGGAAAATCACGATTCACGATTTTATCACGATTCCTTTTCATGTTGGTTTTACTATTTTGCAAGTGACTGAGCATCACAGCCAAACTAATGTCCCTATTTTAAAAACAAAGCCTTAGGTAACAACATATAAAATAAAAAAGAATGGCAGACATTTAGGCCAAAGTGGCGAAGATAAAAAATATTTGTCATTGTCTTTGTTATTAAAAATTAAGAACAAAGATACACATACACAACTTAATATACAAATAAAAAAAACAGTGCTTTATTTTTTCAGCTACAGGTGTATTTAACAGCATTGAAGAAAGTAATTAAATGAACAAATATGAAAATAAAACACAACATCGACTTCACTATATAAATTGTACATTGATTCTTATTAAAGCTACTATTAAAGTTCTCAGTCAAGAGTGAGTGAGATGCTCTTTGTATTTTGTTGTTTTATTAACAGGGATAGTTCTCCCAAAAATTTAAATTCTCTCAAGCCGCTTTAAACCCGAATAAGTCCAATCAATGGGGACCAGCAACCGTTAGCCACACTCCTCAAAATATCTTCTTTTGTGTTCAGCACAAGAAATAAATTAAAACAGGTTTGGAACAACATTAGAGAGTGAGTAAATAATGACAGAATTTTTATTTTTGGGTAACTGTCCCTTTAAGGACAAGCGGCTGCATGTTTACTATTAGGGCAACTGTCACTTTAAGATCTGCGCGCAACGAGTCTACACGCATTTGACAAGGCAGATTTTTTCTTCATTTTTTCTATTGTTCTTTCACTTTAGACATAACCAACTTTGTTTATGTAAACCTTGTGTGTATTTGACAGTATTAGCGCAATAAGATAACTTAGTTCAGTAACGGGTGCTGTTAGACAGGCTTTTAGTGCATGTGCGCGTCGGGTCTATTGCGCTCAGAAAAGCGCCCGTTAGAACAGCGCATCAGCAGCGAATGACATGTTTAACCGGCAAGGCTTTAAAGCACATGCAAATAATTCATTTTTATGAACTACAGTGTCCCGTTCCTCTGCATTTCATGTGGATATACGTCGCGCTGTACAGTATGTTGAGACGGAGGCGCCAGAAATGCAAACTGATAAAATGGACGATCCTACGATATTTCTTCAAAAGCAGATCGTGGAGACATTTTAATCGTCCACGATCAAAAATCGTAATATCGCACACCCCTAAGGTGACCCATTGAAGTTCAAAATGTTCATGCAAGCTTTTAGGCACTGTGTGGAGGAGAAAGCTGCATCTAAGGGTGATTGCATGTATTTTTTGGAAAGGTACACCAGAGGGCGCCCACACGACCTTGTACAAAGCTGTTTACATATGAGTGCGGAGAGAGGCTTTGAAACAGCTAAAGCTCTCCTACAGGAACACTTCGGTAATGAAACAAAGATCACAACAGCATATATGGAAAAGGTTCTCAACTGGCCTGTGGTGAGGGCTGAAAGTGTTTCGTTACTACAGGACTATGCATTATTTTTACGTGGATGCAGTAATGCAATGTCAGATTTAGAGGACATGAAAGAGCTGGACATGTCTGCCAACCTCAAAATTATTGTTTCGAAACTTCCTTTTAAATTGAGGGAAAAATTTAGAAGTTCTGCATGTGATATTCGGGAGAGACACAACCGCAGACCTAACTTTAATGATGTTGTACACTTTGTGGAATATCAAGTCAAAATCTTGTCTGATCCTATTTTTGGTGATATTCAAACTACTGAAAGAGAAAAGCAGGTTAAAAGGGATGTGTATACAGCAAAGCCTAAGTTGAAGCGAGACAACTTTGCTACAAACGTCTGCGCTGTTAGCAAAGTACAACACAAGGACACACAAGAAGGTAAGCAGAGGGACAGCAACATCAGCATCAATTGTTTATTCTGTTTACAAGATCACAGTCTGGATGAATGTCAACTATTTGCCAAGAACAAACATCGTGAAAAGATAAACTTCTTAAAGGAAAAAGGAGTGTGCTTTGGGTGTCTCAACACTGGGCATTTGAGCAAAAATTGCGATAAGCGTAAAATCTGTAAAAAATGCAAACAGAGCCATCCAACAGCTTTACACATTCACGTCAAACAAGTGGACAAATCAGTGAACAGCAGCGGCATCTACCCCAATGAACCTAAACCAGCTGTAAACCATACGCTTATGTCAGCTCAGACATTTGGGAGCCAGACCGGGGCCGGTAGCAATGGAATGCTCTCCATCTTGCCAGTTCAGGTAAAAGCACAAAAAGGCAACAAGGTGATTCAGACCTATGCCTTTCTTGACAATGGCTCAACATCCACCTTCTGTTCTGAAGCTCTTATGCGTAGGCTTAATCTCACTGGGACAAAGTCAAAAATATGTTTGCTAACAATGAGCCCAAAGACATCAGTGTCAACATACATTGTGAATGGACTCGAAATAGCTAGCCTTAATGGAACAAGGTACTACAGGCTTCCAAATGTTTACACACAGAAAACGATGCCAGTAAGTACAGCAAATATTGTAAAACAAGAGGACCTTACACAGTGGCCTTACCTTGAGCACATTGAAATCCCTGAAATTGATGCTAACGTGGAGTTATTAATAGGTACTAATGCTTCAATGTTGCTGGAACCATGGGAAATTGTGAATAGCCAAGGTGACGGTCCTTTTGCTGTTAAAACCCTATTAGGGTGGGTGGTCAATGGATTAGGAAAGGATTGCAAAGACAACATAAATGACAATGGCTGTCATAGTGTTGCTGTAAACAGATTATCTGTGGAATCACTTCAGCTGCTATTGGAGAAGCAGTACCAAAGTGACTTCAATGAAAAAGTCGCTGACGACAAAGAAGAAATGTCAAGGCAGGAGGCAAGATTCATTGAAATAATGGATCAATCTGTAAAATTAAAGGACGGACATTACAGTTTAAAGCTGCCATTTAAAGCCCAGGAGGTAACACTGCCAAACAATCGTTGTATTGCTCAACAGCGCCTCATTGGACTAAGAAGAAAAATGGAAAGAAATGTGAAGTTCCACCAAGAATACGCAAGCTTTCTTGAGAATGTCATCAGCAGTGGCTATGCAGAAATAGTACCACAGGATGAATTGCGTTCTGGAGAAGATAACCTGTTCTATATTCCTCATCATGGAGTGTATCACCCACGCAAAGGCAAGTTGCGAGTTGTCTTCGACTGTGGAGCTAAGTTTAAAGGAACTTCTTTGAATGAACAGCTTCTGCAGGGTCCGAACCTCACAAGTTCATTAATAGGAGTGTTTCTACGATTCAGACAAGAACCAGTTGCTTTTATGTCTGATGTGAAGTCTATGTTCTATCAAGTCAAAGTGGCTGAGGAGGACAAAGACTTTCTAAGGTTCCTGTGGTGGCCTAATGGAGATCTGTGTAAGCAAGTTGAAGAGTACAGAATGACTGTACATCTCTTTGGGGCAGTGTCGTCGCCTAGTTGTGCATGTTATGCTTTAAGGAAGACTGCAGATGACAATCGAAACAGGTTTTCGGACGAAGTGGTTGACACGGTACATAGAAATTTCTACGTGGACGACTGTCTGAAAAGCTCACCATCTGTGCAGAAAGCGGTACACCTTGTCCATGACCTGGCTGACCTTTGCCAGAAAGGAGGCTTTCATCTTACACAATGGATCAGTAACAGCCGCAAAGTCCTTCAAACAATTCCTGAGAAAGAACACTCTAAAAGTGTGAGTGAACTCAATTTAGACATAGACCAACTCCCGGTGGAAAGGGCACTGGGGCTACATTGGTGTATGGAAAATGACAAATTTAACTTTCGTATGAACTGCAAAGAACGTATGCAAACAAGACGAGGGATTCTATCAGTCATTAGTTCAGTGTACGATCCCTTAGGGTACCTTGCGCCAGTCCTTCTTCCAGCCAAGCACATTTTACAAGAGTTGTGCAGAAGGAACTATGGCTGGGATGAAGAAATTCCACAAGCCTTAAAGCAACAATGGATAAATTGGTTGATTGACCTAAAAGATATCTCAGAGTTCAGAGTGAGTAGGTGCTTGAAACCACACGACTTTGGAACACCAGTCCATGCCCAGTTGCACCACTTTGCTGATGCCAGCGAAAGAGGATATGGGGCGGTAACATACCTGAGGCTACAGAACAAAGTAGGTCATGTACATGTTTCCTTTCTTCTTGGAAAGGCCAGAGTAGCACCTCTTAAACCCGTAACGATCCCTCGTTTGGAACTCACTGCTGCTGTTTTGGCTGTTCGGGTGGACAAGATGGTAAAATCAGAGTTACAGCTTTCTTTGCCAGGATCCTGTTTCTGGACTGATAGTAGTACAGTGTTGAAGTACATCAGCAACGAAAACAAAAGATTTCGAACATTTGTGGCCAACAGAATAGCCATCATTAGGGAAGCTTCAGACCCAGTACAGTGGCGGTATGTTCACACAAAACAAAATCCTGCAGATGACGCATCTAGAGGACTGACAGTCCACAAGCTTCTGAACAGCAAAACGTGGCTGTCAGGTCCAGAATTTCTGTGGAAAGCAAGTGAAACATGGTTACAGTATGAAGTAGAGCCCACAGTGGAAGAGGATGATCCAGAGGTCAAACTGGAGATCTCTACAAACACAATAACTATTCAAGAGAATAATGCAACCAATCAACTCATCACATATTTTTCTGACTGGAAAAGGTTGAAGGTTGCAGTGGCATGGTTACTCAAGGTCAGGAAGATTCTATTGGAGTTGAGTCGAAGAAGGAAGCAACTTGTGAAGGTTGAAGTGGCTGATCTTTGTTATGTTGACAAGAAAATGTTGGAAGCCAGAAAGTCGTTGGAACAAGACCGTGTATCAACTGAGGATTTATTAGCAGCAGAAAACGCTATCCTTCAGTTCTGTCAGAGAGAAAGATTTGACAAAGAGATTTGTGCACTGATGACAAAAAAACCTGTAAAAAGGTGTAGCCCTATCTACAAGCTTAATCCTGTTCTAGAGGGTGGACTGTTAAGAGTAGGTGGAAGATTGTCCAGGACTGCAATGCCCGAAGAGAGCAAACACCCAGTCATCCTGTGTAAAGATCAGTATATCTCCATGTTAATTCTTAAAAATGTTCATGAACAGACGAGGCATGGTGGGAGAAATTACATCCTCTCCAAAGCCAGAGAAAAGTTCTGGATAACTCATGCCTATGCAGCAGCAAGGAAAATCTTGTCAAATTGTGCTTTTTGCAAACGTCACAAAGGAAAAATGTGTGATCAAAAAATGGCTGATCTCCCCAAAGAAAGGATTACTCCAGACTTACCTCCATTTACTAACGTAGGAGTGGACTATTTTGGGCCCATTGAGGTAAAACAAGGACGTTCCTATGTGAAACGTTATGGGGTTATCTTTACATGCATGGCCAGCAGAGCAATTCATTTAGAAGTGGCACACTCATTAGACACAGACTCTTGCAACAGTGCTATTCGTCGATTCATATGCCGAAGAGGACCCGTAGCACACTTTCGCTCAGACAATGGCACAAATTTCACAGGAGCAGAGAAGGAGCTAAAAAGAGCAATTGCAGAGTTAAACAACGAATCAATTGAGAAAGCTTTAATACATGACAACATCAAGTGGACGTTCAATCCACCTACAGCTTCACATCATGGCGGTGCTTGGGAAAGCATGATCAGACTGGTCAGGAAGGTCTTAGTATCTGTTTTACATCTACAGGCTTTAACTGATGAAACCTTAGTCACAGTCTTATGCGAAGCCGAAGCTATCTTGAATGACCGACCGATTACAAGAGTTTCTGAGGATCCTAATGATTTAGAGCCACTGACGCCTAACCATCTTCTTACTTTGAAAAGGAAACCAGTTTTGCCTCCAGGTCTGTTTGATCAAAAGGACCAGTACGTAAGACGAAGGTGGAAACAGGCTCAGTATCTTTCAGATTTATTCTGGAAAAGGTGGACAAAAGAGTATCTTGTTACTCTACAGGAAAGACAAAAGTGGAACAAAACAAAACGTAATCTTACAGCAGGAGATATCGTTTTGGTTGCAGATGCTACAGCACCACGAAATTCTTGGATGATTGGAAGGGTTATTAAATCCTTTCCAGACAAATCAGGCATAGTCAGATCTGTGCAAATCAAAACCAAAACAAATGTAATTGAAAGACCAGTGACAAAATTAGGCCTATTGGTAGAACAGTCAATGTAAAGTGAACAAAAACACTAAAAAGGGGTTTATTTTTTGTTTATTTGTTTGTTGTTTTTATTGTAAGATGTTTTTTGTTGTATTGATGTCTCCATACATGTATATGTTTATAATTGTTATGTCTTGTGATGCCATGAACAATTAGGGGCCGGTTGTGTTGGAGCCATTCTGTATTGTAATGGGTTGGAGCTGTGTTCTGCCACAAGTCTACTTAAGACAGGGGTTAATTAGTGCAGGTGTGGCGCACAGCGAGGTGCATGGTTTTTGACCGTGAGGCACGGCGTGTAATCATGGAGACTGACTTGAGTTAAGTTTATGTTTGAAGAAAGGTTTCATTTTTTGTTATGTTAATAAATGGATTGGTATATCCGACTTTAATTTCAGATTTTTGAAAGTTTATTATTTGTACCGTATTTTATTACTTTAAGCCACAAGGAAACAGCACGCCCGAAACACGCGTGCAAAACAACTTAAATGTGCGCCAACATGTATCTTTCTTTGACTGAATTTACTTGTGCAGAAACAACTGTCACACACACAATTCATTAATTATTCATAAATTGTTTGGATAGTGCCAGTATGAACAACAAAAGTGAAACGAGTGCAGTGCTTATGTTGGAGGGAGTGTAATAAAGTAAACTGCAACAGAATATGGGGTGGGAAAAGTTAAGAATTGTTTCTGGGAGGTTTTGTGCCGTGAATGGTTACAGTTTTAGTGCAGTGTTGTGCTTATGGGACTGTGGATATAGAGGAGTTTGCAGTTTGGGGTGGGTGAAGGTAGGGTTACCATTGATTTTTATTGAGAAACAGATTTGTTTCAAGTGTGTTGGGGTTTAGACAATTCCTCTTCTTGGACAAAACCTCTCCAGCCTTGGAAAATATCCTTTCACAAGGAACAGAGGATTCAGGGGAACATAAAAATGCCAGTGCCAGCGGGAATGAATGAGGATACTGATGCTTCTGTTGAGCCCAGACAGGGGAGGATTGACCCTTTCTTGCTGGCTCCATTACCAGGAAAAGTAACAAGCAAACACATCAAAAAGGGCAATCCGAATCAAAAAGCAGTCCAGTCCAGATCCAAAAATCCAATCCAAATAATCTTATCTAATTAATATATTAATAATATAGCTACTCCCTATAATATAGCTACTATAATTAATAATAACAATTTACTATAACTATTCTAACTTGATATAATTCAATAATATACAGCCCTAGCACATATATGACACAATAATGACAATGAGAGCTAATATGGAAGGCGGACGGGGCCAAAAGTCTTTAAACGAAACGCGTTCATTTTGACCGCGTCAACACGCACTATTTGTCCGCGTTAACGCGGCAACAAGCACAGAAGCCAATAAAATTGCTGTATTTGAGACTATATTTGCATATGTGACGCGATGGTACGTATGTCTCTGGTTGGTATATACGTATACAAACATCAGACGTCAAGTTTATTCATGAAGGATGTCGTAATGGTATACTGGTATGCACGTATGCAAACATCAGAGTTCACGAGGGATAATGCATTGTACGTTGTGTGTGATGTCAGACTTGTGTCATGATTTGTCATACGCTTTTAAGTTGTCCTACGTTCTTTCTCAGGTACAAAAGTTAACAGCTGAAACCTTAACCATGGCTCTTAGAATGTTTTTAGCAAACTGCCAAAGAACATTTTCAGACTGCGTGCAGCTGGCTTCTTCTAACCACAATGAGGATTTGAATCTTGTGATATTACGGTATGTCCAAAAGGCATTACATTTATAAGAAAGATGGCTGACTTAATGCAACTTGAAATCATTACATGGTATGGAAAAATGTTCTCTCTTACGATACCAGTGGATGTTTAATGGATAGCTAAGAAACGTATGTAATTAATAATTAAATTCGATTTAACTTTAGGTTACATTATTCAGTATGTATAGTCCTAAGCACTTTGTACTTTTACTAAGCACTTTGTTTTATGATATGTCCTGAAGGTAATTATTTTTCTATGAATAAAAATGTAATATGACAATCTGTTTTTTTTTTTTTTCATTTATTTTGAATTATTTATATATATATATAATATTGTATATTTTACCTTTTACAGAATGCAGACAATGGCCAGAAGTGTGGTATGGTCAAGAGGGAGATTGCTGGATCCTGAAACGGCAAATGACATGCTGGACCAGGTATCTGAGTTTCTGGATCATTTGGAAACATTGACTCAGCAGCACGGTATGTTCCAAAATTTGTTAATATTAATATGTATCATATTAATGTGTTGGATATGTTTTAGTTTGCATAACCGCTTTGAATACTAATTGTGAATTGTTCTTTATTAAGTGTTTTCTTTTTCTGTTATCCTTAGTTCCCCAGGGTTATAGTGCTCCCTTGGTAAGGGGCTCATCTGCTCGTCCACGATTCTGCATAACCGAAGAACAGTTGCGTTTTCTGCTAGAATATAATTTTTCTACAAAACAAATGGCAGAAATCTTGTGTGTGTCCAGGCGAACTGTGAAACGTCGTTTAAGGTGAGGTTATTTTTCTTAGTTGTTCATGCAGTTTCCTTATGCATTTAAATTGTACATTTAAATTTTAATGCAATATTCAGGGTTAATTGTATGTACAGCATCACCTAAAAATCTAGATCTGTATGTATGTGGGCTTTAAGTTGCACATAAGTTGATTGCAAGTGGTGGCATGATGGCTCAGTGGGTAGCGCTGCCACCTCACAGCAATAAGGTCCCGGCTCTCTGCATGTTCTCCCTTTGTCATTGTGGGTTTCCTCCGGTTTCCCCCACAATCCAAAGACATGCAGCTCAGGTCAATCGCAGGTTAAAAATTAACCCATGTCCAGGGTGTTTCCCCCACATATGGCCTGAGATGCTGCGATAGGTTCCAGCCCTCCTATGATCCTCCCATGTATAGCACATGGATAAATAAGTCTGACTCTGAACTACTCAAAACGTTATTCTCACAGTAACTATGCTTCATTGTTCCATCTAAAAGTGTCAAACCCACATAACCCCTATTAAAAAAAATGTTTGAAAAAGGTTTAAACATCAACAGTGTTCAGTACTGAGCAGCATATTTATTATATAAACTATAAAGTGATATGGATAAACCCTAAGGATAATTAATTGATTGATTGATCGATTGACTGATTATAAACAATATTAACTTAATATACATGTAGAGGAGAATTTGAGTACATGGCAAAAAGAGTGTACAAAAAACAAAGTCACATGAGACACAGACATATTTTAACCGTATAAATCCTGGGAACTATATTCTCTGAAGGCGAAGCACTGCTACTTGGGCGGAGTGATAACCGCAGCACCTGAGATGTCACGCTGGATTTGTTGACAGAAGAAACAACGGCGCGTCTCAGGTGCTGCGGTTATCACTCCGCCCAAGTAGCAGTGCTTCGCCTTCAGAGAATATAGTTCCCAGGATTTATACGGTTAAAATATGTCTGTGTCTCATGTGACTTTGTTTTTTGTACACTCTGTGACTATCCAAATCACAACATGTAAATAGGAAAATGTTTGCGTTATTTTGTCACTTATTTGGATTAGTATGCTAGCTGCAACCATTTACATCCAGTCTTTGTGCTAAGCTAGGCTAGCGGTGGGTGCGTCAAACAGACTTATAGCACGCACGGAGATGAAAAAGGTATGTGTGGACTTATCTAACTCTGGGGGATAAGGTGAATAGGCTAAAGTCCCAAAAAGTCGGAGTGTTCCTTTAATTATATTTTACTCTTTTACTCGGGTTCCATTGAAATGTAACAGGCACAATATTATTGATGGCACTCAAGATGTTATCTGCCAAATACAAATAAATCCAGTAGCATTAATTTCCATCACCTTCTGCTACTTGACTTTAGATCTTTAGAGATGACTACTACAGAAATGTTACGTCATTTGATCAGGTTTCAGTGTACCTTACATACCTTTTTTTTTCTTTTAGGTGGAGGATTGTCATACATGGTGGGATTGACGGGTACAGCAGGCTTGTTGTATTCTTAAAGGCTTCTTCCAACAATCGCAGTGACACAGTTTTCCACAGTTTTGTAGAAGCCATTGGCCAGTATGGTTTGCCTTCAAGAGTCCGCTGTGATAATGGAGGGGAGAATAATGCAGTCTGCCTATTTATGAATGTCTTCCGGGGATTCACCAGAGGAAGTGCTCTGAGAGGAAGGAGCACACACAACCAAAGGATCGAGAGATTGTGGCGGGACATTTGGCGGGGCATCTCCAATACTTACTATGCCTTATTCATGCTTTTGGAAAGTGAAGGTCAAATTGACAGTACCAATGAAATGCACCTGTGGGCATTACATTATGTGTATATACCTCGAATTAACAGGGATCTCCAACTGTTCATTCGTCAATGGAACCACCACAAGCTGAGAACTGAACGGTACATGTCTCCCCATCAGCTTTTCATCCGAGGATGTCTCTCACAGCTAACACGAAACCAGACAGGGATACGTGGAATCCTTGGAGCAGATGAAGAGCCAGTTGCAGATGTATACATTCCTCCAGCTTCAGAAGAAGTTCCCCCCCAAGATTTTCAAACAATTTTCAACTGGCCAGAATCTGTTGAGATTCCTGCCAACCACTTCAACATTCAAGGAGGAGTCATGGAACAACTTGTGCAGCAGGTCAACCCTCTTGGTGGAAGACGTGATGATTTAAGAACTGATCTTTTGGAGCAAGTTATTAACTTCCTTGGAAATATTCCTCAACCCATATAGATCACACATACACTGGAACAAATTTTGGAATATTTAAGATTTTAAATATTAATTTTAAACTTTTGGCCTAAATTAACTTTTTAATAGTTTTAGTTTTCAAGCAAAATAAAACAGTGGTATGCATTCGGCCTCCTTAGAGTGCTTGGTTTAGTTCTTGTAATAGAAACTGTTGATGTAACTGGACCAATCAGAATCACCATTGACTAACTGTAGGCCACACCCACCCAATTGTAGGCCACACCCACCTGGATGCGGACATACACACAGCTGAGACACAGCAACACGCACTTTCATAAAAACACAAGAATGCAGAACCCTTTCAGATGCATTATGGGAAGAGAGTATTTAAATGAATCATGCAATGTGATTTACTAAGGTTTGCGCTGGTCAATTTACTGGTATTTGCACCATTATTTACTGCCCCAAAAAAGCATATCTTAAACCAGACGCTAGTTTGAGCTGCTCTTGGTAGATTGCGTTGGTCATTATGAACATTATAGTAGGTCATGCACAGATCTTTCCACTCCCATCTGCGTTTTGTAGGAATTGCGCTTTCACGCTATAATCTGCCCTGTTGAGTAAATCTGGCCCATACATTTCTGCAATTATTTCTCTAAAGACCCGTTCACACCAAGAATGATAACTATAATGATAAGTTCTGTCGTTTGTCGCTTTAAATCCTCATGCTTTGTAAAGTCGGGTGGATTCTGATTGGCTGTCAATGTTTTCATTGTTCATCAGCTAAATCTTTGTGATTCCAATGATATCGTTCCTCGTAATGATATCGATTCCATCTCTATACGTAGTTATACCATTCTCATACATATATATCATATATATCCAGTGTTGGGCAAGCTACTTGAAAAGTTTAGTGAGCTAAGCTAGCAGTTACTCTTCACTACACTGAAGCTAACGTTACCTCCCTGGGAAATGTAGCAAGCTAAGCTACAGCAATACGGCAAAAGCAGCTTACTACATCTAAGCTATTTTATTTATTTATTCATTTGTATCATTTTTAAACATCATGTCAGTCAAACACATAGGCAGGCATAATTTATCAGTTCAATTGTTTATTCACAAACTGTTCCAACTTATAAACCAATTTGTAAAAAAAAGAAAAGAAAAAAACATAACTATATATAAAACCATATAACTATATAAAACTATAACAAAACCGGGTGGCGAGAGTGTGTGCGTCTTTCCATTAAGCAAATGTCTCACGTGTCAGCCCAAGGATTGAGATTGGAGCAGTTTTTACTGTAGAATTATTGTTTTATGAAGCTTTGACTTTTTTTTTTACAATTTTTTACTAATTTTTACTATTTAAAATCACACCGCTCCGCTCCTACTCCACGTCTGACCCAGGATCTGGGTGTGTGTGAGAGAGAGATTGTGTGTGTGTGTGTCAAGTCAAGTCAAGAATATTTATATAGCACTTTTCACAATACAGATTGTATCAAAGCAGCTTCACAGTATTAAATTAATAATAATAAAACGTCCATGTTTGGTAATGCTAATAAATAGAATTATTCATTGATTAATTACATTGAATATCCCCAACTGAGCAAGCCAAAGGCAACAGTGGCAAGGAAACGAAAAACTCCATCAGGTGACCTAATGGTGACCTAAAGCTCCATCAGGTGACCTAATGGAGAAAAAAAACCTTGGGAGAACCCAGGCTCAGTCGGGGGCCAGTTCTCCTCTGGCAGTTATGAACTAGAGGCGGTTATAGAGACGAGTTAATGATATTGAGGAGAGGCTCTTCCACTGTAGGTAACTCTTCTTTCAGTAGTTTAGTTTGTATAGGATCTAATAAGCACGTTGTTGTTTTAGATGAAGTGATACGTTTATTTAACTCTTTTTGTTCTATAGTTGTAAAGCGCTGTAGTTGTTCTTGCGGGGTGATAATTGAGGCTGATTTATAAGGCGCGATTGAAGATTGAACGTTTACAATTGTGGTTCTGATGCTTTCTATTTTCTCAGTGAAGAAGTTCATGAAATCATTACTGCTAAACTGTAACGGGATATTTTGTTCAGGTGACGTCTGTTTATTTATTAGTCTAGCCACGGTGGTAAATAAAAACCTTGGATTATTTTGGTCGTTTTCTATTAGTTTGCGGAGATGCTCAGCCCTTGCTGCTTTTAGGGCCTTTTTATAACGTGACATACTGTCTTTCCACGCGATTCTAAAGACCTCTAAATTAGTTTGTTTCCATTTACGCTCTAATTTACGGGTTTCTCTCTTGATAACATGCGTAGCACTGTTGTACCATGGTGCTTTACTTTTCTCTCTGACCTTTTTTAATCTAATGGGTGCAACAATATCCAATGTTCTAGAGAGAATGGTGCTCATAGTGCTAGTTACTTCCTCTAATTCGTCTGTTTGTTTGGGTTCAGGCAGTAACTGAGACAAATCAGATAAGCAATTTGAGAAATTATCTATGGTGGATGGAAGGATTGTTCTGCCTGGTCGGTAACGCGAGAAAATCTGCAAACTCTTTTAGGAAATCAGCGTAAGGCCCTGGCGGTCTATATACGGTAGCCAGGGCTAGAGATAGTAGGGATTTTCTTTCTTACATCTAAGAGCGTAACATTTAATACAAGTACTTCAAACGAATTAAATTTTTCACCTGTTTTCTGAGTAACATTAAGAATATCTCTATAGATTGTTGCAACACCGCCGCCACGACCAATCAGACGGGGCTCATGCTTATAACCGTATCCTGGTGGAGTGGACTCATTTAGACCGAAATAGTCATTTGGTTTAAGCCAGGTTTCAGTAAGGCAAAGTACATCGATGCTATTATCTGTGACTATTTCATTTACAATAGCTGCTTTAGGTGTGAGTGATCTAATGTTCAGAAGACCTAGCTTTAGAAATTGTTTTTGTTCACTAATAGCGAGATTTTCTGTTTTAATAACAATTAGATTTTTCCTAGATCCTGCAGTAGATTTATTATTTGATCTCACTAAGCGAGGAATAGTGTCATGATTCTGCCCTCGTGTCCTTGCTTTTTCTCTGGTCTTGAGGCAGGATCATGACAGAGCCATGTTTTGTGTGCAAGCACATTGCCTTGTGTTTGGGCTGTGTGCTTACGTTGTCTCGTCACTTAACCCCGCCCCCTTGTTCTCCTCGGTAGCCTTCATTGTTGTATCAGTTTCACCTGTTGCCATCATTAGTTTCTCCCTTCTTAATCCCCTTGTGTTTGCTGTCCTGTGCCGGTTCATTGTCATACATAGTGTGTATCTACCCGTGAGTAATGTATTGAAAGTCTTGTCTTGAAGTATTTGATCCTGTCTTAGTTGTTAGTTCATTGTCAAGTCTTAGTGTAGTTTGTCTTTGTTTTTGCCTACCAGTCTTGTTTTGCCCCCTCGTGGGTTTTGTTTTCTGTTTTTGTCTTTAATAAACCCTGTGTGTTCTGCAAACTGTCTGCTATTGGGTTCGTTCCTGAAAAGTCATAACAAATAGACACAGTTTCTATTAAATGTTCTACACTAGTATTTATATCAATTAATTTGGTGCAGCAGAGACTGTGATTTGGATTTTTGGTAACTAGTCAAACGGTCTTTAACATCTTGGAGATGTTATCCGACAGAAGATCCGCTCCATTTCTACTTGGGTGTAGGCCATCAGCGCGGAAGAGCCTAGGACGCTCCCAAAACAGATTCCAATTATTTATAAAGAGCAGTTTCTTGCTCAACATACATACATTTGATATATTCGCCATTTAAACAGATGGACAGTAAGTTAGCAACTACGCTACCAGTGATGCTATCAATATTAACGCTAATTTATGACTGAAATCTTGGATATAATCTGTCTTTTTTTAATGGTACGGGTGTGATGTAGACGCACGATAGGCGAGAAAATGTTCGTTTGTAAGTGAGTGTAAAGAAGACGCGCTCAGCCGTGACCCACAGGTGTAACGGACCGGTATTGGTTCAATCGGTTTGAGACGCGTCTACTCAACAGTCCGCGTTGTAACTGGGATTTTGAGCAGCAGTGCTTCTCAGTGAGGAAAAGTAGAAAATGTTCGTTGTAAGTGAGTTTAAAGAGAGAAATCACGGATTATGAATCAAATCGATGGAGCTCAAACACAAACAACGCGTTCAGGAAGTGATGTGTCAACATTTTGTGTGTGTGTGAGTGAGATTGAGTGAGTGTGTGAGAATGAGTGAGCGTGTGTGTGTTAGGGCTGTCACTTTTTATTCGATATTCGAATATGCATTCGAACATGACGTGAAATATCCGTAATCGAACTACAAATAAACTATCCGGTTTTTAAAGTGCCATGTCTAGCGCATTTTTTACAGTTTATGTTTAGACCGTTTGTTTTTTATTTAAAAAAAGCGTGTTATTTTGAAAGCGTGTTACAGGCTGTATGTTATAGTCAGATATGACGGCACACTGCAACACGTATCACCGCAGATGATCTATTCATCAAGCGTCAAGCCAACGTGCAAACTATCGCAAATCAAAGTGAAAGTAAGTCGCAGACGCTTTAACACACAATAATAATAATCTTCATTAAAAGTAAAGAAACTAAGTTATCTTACCAGGGCTGCCGCTCTTTCTTATTGCAGTCTTTGATTTTGAAATGTTAGCTGATGAGATGATCAATAAAATGCAGCTCATATCTGTTGCTTTCGGTGACATTAAGTCCATATATAGCGCGGGAATTGAAGATCGGATTTATATCCGTTTTGCAAAAACACATTTAGGCCTATGTGACCAGGTGTAAATGGAATACCGGATAGATAGCTATCCGATCTGAGAAAACGCATGAAGTGGCCAGGTGTAAACAGCCCCAGAAACGCAGCAGACGGCCAGAGCATCGCCAGGCGTCCAACATTGTAAAACTGCATACTTTCCTGCACAACCGTTCGGCACCAATTGCCAGATGCACGTGTAAAGGCAAGGTTTATTTGCAAGGATATGAGTCCTATAAGTGTAATTTTGGGAGTCCTGTTCATGACTGTTAGTAAGTTGTGATTGAATCTCCGTTACTTGTTTTGTTTTTTTGTGTGTGTTTTTTTCGGGGGGCGGGGGCGGGGGATGATATTCGAATATATTCGAATACATAGCTTGGTATTTGATATTCGTTCGAATTTGATTTTTCTCAAATGTGACAGCCCTAGTGTGTGTGTGTGTGTGTGAGAGATTGTGAGAGAGAGTGAGAGAGAGAGAGTGAAAGAGAGAGAGAGAGTGTTTGTGTGTGTGAGTGAGATTGAGTGTGTGTGTGTGTGTGTGTGTCTCTGTGTCTGTGTGAGAGTGTGTATGTGTGTGTGAGAGACAGAGAGAGATTGTGTGTGTGAGAGTGAGAGAGTGAGAGTGTGTGTGTGTGTGTGTGTGTGTGTGTGTGTGTGTGTGTGTGTGTGAGATACAGATAGTATCAAAGCAGCTTCACAGTGATAACATGATAATAATATATAGAATATTTATCTAGTTCCATCTGGTTGGAAGTCGGAGTCATCACGCCGGTATGGAGACGGGTTTGTTGAGGATCAGTGCCGATGGCTGTCGTGTCGATGAGGCCTTCACAGGGCGGATGAGGGATGCGTCATGGATGGGTCCAGGTGCAGGTCCACCATCTGATCTGGATACGGCCGGGATCCGGCTGACTTCAGGAACAGGGAAGGGACTGGCAGACACTTCAGGTCAGCGCCGTCGTCGTGTCCGGGCGCTGGTCCTTCATCAGATCTGGATACGGCCTGGATCCGGCGGGCTGCGGCAAACCTCAGATAAACAGAGAGACTAATATTAGCGTTGACGGCATCCTTCTTATGATGTAACGAGTACATCAGGATTTATGGGAAGTGTTCCCGGTTCTGGCTGACCTAATCTATGCAGCCACTATGTGATGATATCTAGGTGAAAGAGTCCCTATGTGATGATATCTAGGTGAAAGAGTCTCTATATGATGATATCTAGGTGAAAGAGTCTCTATGTGATGACATCTAGGTGAAAGAGTCTCTATGTGATGACATCTAGGTGAAAGAGTCTCTATATGATGATATCTAGGTGAAAGAGTCCCTATATGATGATATCTAGGTGAAAGAGTCCCTATATGATGATATCTAGGTGAAAGAGTCTCTATATGATGATATCTAGGTGAAAGAGTCTCTATGTGATGATATCTAGGTGAAAGAGTCTCTATGTGATGACATCTAGGTGAAAGAGTCTCTATGTGATGATATCTAGGTGAAAGAGTCTCTATGTGATGATATCTAGGTGAAAGAGTCTCTATGTGATGATATCTAGGTGAAAGAGTCTCTTTGTGATGATATCTAGGTGAAAGAGTCTCTATATGATGATATCTAGGTGAAAGAGTCTCTATATGATGGGATTTATCTGACCTGGGTGACGTGAGGCCGCTAGCAGACGGTCGGTTTAGCCAGTCTGTCTGCTTCCTGACCTGAGCCCCAGATTGTCATGTTTATAGTCTAAGACTATGAGCCAAATTACTAGAGAGAAGAGCAGCACTGTCCCAGGAGGGATGAATACCATCTCTTTTCAACAGGTCAGGTCTGCCCCAAAAACTTTTCCAATTGTCTATGAATTCGATATTATTTTGCGGACACCACTTAGACAGCCAGCCATTGAGTGATGACAATCTGCTAACTATCTCATCACTCCTGCGAACAGGAAGGGGGCCAGAGCAAATTACAGTGCCTGACATCATACTTGCAAGTTCACACACCTCTTTAACATTAATTTTAGTGATCTCCGACTGGCAGAGTCGAATATCATTAGTGCCAAGGTGAATAATAATCTAAGATAATTTAAGTTTAGCATTAGCCAGCACTTTTAAATTAGCTTTGATGTCAGGCGCTCTGGCTCCCGGCAAACATGTGACTATGGTGGCTGGTGTCTCTATTTTCACGTTCCGTGTAATAGAATCAACAATAACTATGGCAAAATCAAAAGGATTCTCAGTGGGTGTTTCACTGAGTGGGGAGAATTTATTTGTTGTGGTAATCGGAACAGAAGAGCGGTGTTTTGTCCCGCGACTATAACGTCTCACGGTCACCCAGTTGCCCTGCTGCACGGGCTCTACTTCAGCCGGAACCGAACAATGTACAGTGTTCACTAAACTAGTCGCATCCAAAGCCGTATCTAAAGCCCTTGCACTCTCACTATCCTCAATGGTACTATCCTAAAGTTCGATGCGTGTCTCTAGTTCTGAAATCTTCTCCGTCAGCCTGACTATCTCCCTGCATTTATCACATGTAAATCCTGTGCTGACAGAGAAAGCTATGCTATACATGTTACATGAAGTGCAAGTGACAATAAGAGGAGAAGACTTGACTTACCGTGTTTGTTGACTGATCACTACTTACCACAGCTTTGATGGATTTGTAAAAGGCTCGAGCGAAATAAATAAATAAATAAAGATCGCACGGATGGCACGCTAACAGGCTAGCGAAGTACTACTAGCGTGTTGTACTAGTAACGATTTCGATTGAAGCTAGCGATGTCAGGTTAATATGTGATGTTGAGTAAGTTATATTTTAGCAGTATAAACAACAGGGAATGATAGTAAATAATGATTCAAAACGGAAAGATATACGAAGCTAGAGACGCAAATCAATCGGCCCGAGTGAGTGAATGTGTGCGTGTGTGTGAGAGTGAGTGAGTGAGTGAGTGTGTGTGTGAGATTGAGTGAGTGTGTGAGATTGTGTGTGTGTGTGTGTGTGTGTGTGTGTGAGATTGAGTGAGTGTGTGTGTGTGTGTGTGTGTGTGTGTGTGTGATTGAGTGAGGGAGTGTGTGTGTGTGAGATTTAGGGCTGGGCGATATGTAAAAAATATGTTATCGATAATCGCCTTAAAAAATACCGCGATATCCGATTATATCGTCTACCCAAGCCCCGCCCCCAACACGCCCCGCCGGAGACGTCACTGCCGACATATACAGTTAACACAAGTCATGTTGAGTTTGGCTGCACTTTATCTATAGCCTGCAATTCAGTTAGTTTAATTTAATGATTGACACGTTAAAGGTTTTACTTTGTTAGTTTGAGATTAAACGAGCATAAGATTAAACAAGCATAAGATTAAACGAGCATAAGATTAAACGAGCATAAGATTAAACGAGCATAAGATTAAACGAGCATAAGATTAAACGAGCATAAGATTAAACGAGCATAAGATTAAACGAGCATAAGATTAAACGAGCATAAGATTAAACGAGCATAAGATTAAACGAGCATAAAACATGTTCTCTCGCGTCTTGGGCTTAAACAATGCTATCAAGAAGAATCGGTTTTCTATTCCTAATCCTACTCATTTTTGGATATTGATGATTATCGTCTGTAAACAGACTGTTATAATCGACATTGCGATAATTGCGAGACATCGTCGATATACGATAATATCATCATATCGCCCAGCCCTAGTGTGATTGAGTGAGTGAGTGAGTGTTAGGTCAGCCGGAACCGGGAACACTCCCCATAAATCCTGATGTACTCGTTACATCATAAGAAGGATGGCGCCTATGCAACAACTACGCGCCTACGCTAATATAGTCGCTCTGTTTATCTGAGGTTTGCCGCAGCCCGCCGGATCCAGGCCGTATCCAGATCTGATGAAGGACCAGCGCCCGGACACGACAACAACACCGCAGTCCTGAAGTGTCCACCAGTCTCTCCCCTGTTCCTGAAGTCCGCCGGATCCCGGCCGTATCCAGATCAGATGGTGGACCTGCACCTGGACACGATTACAACAACAACAACTTTATAATATTTGAATGATATAGTACGCCTCACTTATTTCTGGTTATGTTTACTTTCTATGTTTATGTTACCAAGCTTGAGTTGAGTGAGAAGCCCCCCAGTAATCGTGTGCCACTGTTATTTCTGCACATGTGAGTTTTGGTTTGTATTAATGTCCTCAGACAGCATCTGCTGGGCTGAGCGTAATCCAACATCGGCTCCATGTTGCCTATTGTTTGAGTCTCGAGACTGCGTTTGTAAACTGTATGTCACTACTGTGTCTATAGACTGTGTGTTTGCATGAACTCTGATGATTGCTGGACTGACCTGCTCTCACACACTGCGCTCTCCCCGCCGGTGACGTCACGAACATGAACAGCTCCTCATTCACTGCTCCCCCCCCATCAAGCGGACGGCACAGGCTGTGAGTATGGGACGCAGATTAGCAGTATTGCGCTGCCTTCGGTGATGATGAAAGAGCGTTGTCGAGAGACAACAGGAATGTATTGAAAGCACATGTTGAGTAAGAAAAATAGGATGAAAGTGGGAAAGGAAAGGGAGAAGAAGATAATTAAGTGCTGAACACGACGAGGCTGAACACGAGTCGTCTTCACACAAGGAAGCTGAACTCGAGAGCTGAACACTCTTTCTGTTCTCTCTTCGCACGACGATCCCTTGCACGTTTTTCAGCCTTTACAAAAAACAATGTTGCATTAGAGATAAATTATGAGTTCAATGCATACAATAAAACATATTAAGAGCTGTACCCACCATTTCTTGTATGTATGTGCACTGGAGTGCTTTTCCTTCTTCTTTAGCTTTTTGAGCTTGAAGTTTTTGCTTCTCCATGAAAATTTGATCTGCTTCCTTCTTTGCGTTCAGCATCTCCAGAGCTTCCTGTTTTTCTTCCTCTGCCTTTCGCTCCAGCTCTTGCCTCTGATATAGAGTTGAGAAAAATGTTTATTTCAACAAATGCATTTCAAATTCTATATATAAACAGTGTGATGCTCATAAACCCAGCATCACTGTGGTAAAATTAGCCAATAAGCCCCGCGAAGCCGTGTTTTACAGTGGAACAGCTGAGGACCGTTGGTAGGCATGACGCGGAGCGGAGATTTAAACATGTTTACATGTCGTTAGCCTCATAGCATAATTGCCTAAGTCATATTTCAATGTTTTTGCTATGAGACTAGCGATGTATAAAAACATTAGGAACATGTCATTTACCCTGGACTCTCTGTGTGCAGAGATGGATTTCCACATCGCTGCATTTCTTTCTTCTTTCTCGCGCTTTACTCGGGCCCGTCTGGCCTCACGTTCAGCCACTGCCTTAGCAATGACATCTTCCTCATTGCTGATTTTTTCCTGCTTCTGCACGGCTAAGTTCTGAATAAGAGCCTCTCTCTGCCTTTGACGCTCTCTAAAGCAAAAATAAAGACAAATACAAGCCCAGTTCTGAGACAGTGGAAAGAATAATACTTTCTCTCCAGGCTTCCCACTCAGTGAACTTCCATTAATACAATAACCTTCCCAGTTAGATGTGATTCATGAATGAGCAAGTTGTAAGAATGTGGATGTCAAATGCTATGTCAGGTGACAATCTTTTGAATTAGTTTATTTTGAATTTAGGTTTATATACTCATTTATTTACATTTGTATAAATGTTCCCAAAATACCTTTCACAGACAAATTAAAGATTGGAACTGGTTTGCAAGCACGTTTGAATTTGAAACAAACACTTAGAGCAGTTTCTAGTTGATTAAATACACCCGAATAAGTTAGCAAAACTCAAATAATTTGAGGTAATCAGTTACATCAAATTGTTTAAGTTAAGAAATTGAATGTGTAAGTAAGCAGAGCTTGCAGATTTTTGATTTGTAATCATACATTTTAATTGCTTTTAACTTGAAATACTTGAGTAAGATAATTCATACACAACTTAAAATTATCATGTAATCTCAACTTCAATATTTTTAGTAGTAGAAACTTGGCTAGATTTAACCAGCTGTGTCAGTTTTGTGAACTCAAAAGAAAAAAGAAAGTTTTAAATACTCATAAAATTGTAAGTATCGTATGTTAATGTGATGGAACTAATCTGTATAATGTGAGTTGGCCATACTCAAAACAATGGATTATTTTGAGCGTGAGGGTTTACAGTGTTATGAAGCTACAAATAAAAATATTAGATGAGAAACTTTAACCTTGAACTTAGAAATGTTGCCTTGGCAACTAATTGAAATAACATTTCACTTTGTAAGTTGAAGTGCTAAAATTAGTAAAACTAAAACTGAAGTAAATATAAAATAAAACTCAAAAGAAATATTTAAAAAAACATGACAAAAGCACACAATTCCTAAACCTTAAACTGAAAATGATAATAATTCAAATTATTGCTAAATACTGTTTACTATAAACAATACTAAAATATCACTGAAAGCCCATGATCTCTAGAGATTCACAGTTTGAAAGTAACTAAAATGCGCCCACAGTTATTTGATACTGTTGTCTAAGCATTTAATATATAAATGTTAGTATGGGTTGGCATATATTAATATATTAGTATGTTTAACATAATTAATCAGCATGATGTGTGTTTGATACGTGTTAGCCCTCATAAATGTGCAAAAATGCTCCTGAAAATAAAGAAGTTAATTTCTGACGCTAATGAGAATCCTGTGATTAATATCCATTTCCATTGTCTTATGTACAATACCTAAATGTTTCCTCCTGCTTTTCTCTCCTCATTCTCGTCAGTTTTTGGCTCTGGCTGGCGATCTGCTTTCTCTTCTCCTCCTCTTCCTCCTGCCTCCGAGCCTCCGCTGCTTTCGTCAGCTCTCTGTTGGTCAAATGGTCCTGATGGAAGACAGAAGAAGGGATTTCAAAACCGCATCTGACTCGATCTGCTTTTACAGTGTGAATGTTGTCCAACAACCGGCTTACACGAAAAGCATTCATTCTGCTTCTCTTCTCTTCTCGATTCTGGCGCTCTTTGATGGCCTGTTCCCTCAGATGAAGATCTCGGAGTCGCTTCATCTCTTCTGCCTCCCTTCTCCTCTCCTGCCTCTCCTGCTCCTTCTTCATGTCATGCTCCTTAACCCTAATAAAGCAGGACACGTCAGACACATTGACACATTAAGGTGATTCCCAGCTAACAGGGAATGTTCTCAGGACTTTAGATACGGTTCTCTCAAAGTTACGAACGTTCTTCTAGTAACCTTATGTTTGTTCAAAGTTATCTGGCCTTTAATCATGTTCTCAAAACATTAACACAAAAACATAACTTTTATATATATTCGTGGAGTGTTTTTTTTTTACAGAAAAAGTAACAACATTAACATAACACTACTTTCCATTAAACTAAGTAATACAATTAGTTAATTATAACGTAACACAATATTGTAATGTATTACTTTTAAGAGTAGCTTTCCCCAACACTGTTCAAAAGTAACATTCCCACAGTGTTTGAAAAATAAAAATAAATAAAACATTTTAAATGTTGTTGACACTTTGAACGTTTAGGGAACATTTAGAAATAACATTTATATCTTAATTGGACCGTTATCTAAAAGTTCTTAGAGCATATTTGTGTCAGCTGTGTATGCACTGAAGCATACATGCACTTTAATTTCTCCTTACTGTAGTTTCAAGCTCTCAGAAATGGCCAGTTGGTCTCGCTTTCTCTGCACTGCTTTCTGTCGCTCCTGCTGGACCGCCTGCTCTTCTCTGCAAGCCATCCGGGCCGAGATCTCTCTGTCCACGGCTCTGCTGGCGTTCTGCCTCATGCGCTTGAGCTCGATCTGAGCCTCTCTCTCCTTCATGACCTGCGCCAGCCTCAGAGCGCTCTAGAACAACAAGAGGATCGTCTCTACTAACATTTCACTACAGAAAAACACTTGTGCTCTAATACCGTAAGACACACACATGGAGGCCTTTCACGCTGTCCGTCTGGTTGCGCTGCTGGGTTCTCGTGTTCTCAATTATCTGCTTTCTTATCTGGGCCTGATATTTCTCTTCTTCCATGTCCAGACGTTTCTTCTCCTCTTCTTCCATCGCCTCTCTAATGGATTTTGCCTCCAATTTTTTACGTCGTTCTCCCTGTAAGGACAAAATCAGATTTGTTTGTTGTACTTTGTTACTGTAAACATCAAGTCTCATATTATAACCCTCAGAGACCCAGGTATTCTTTTATTTATTTATTTTGAATGAAGATAAACTAAAATATCACATCAAGATGACATTCAAATTAACATTACCAAATTGTAACAAACTTAGTATTATAATAGGGACACAGACACAAAAAGAAAATTAGACAGCGAGAAGTCTAAATAAGGCTATATAAAAACAATAAAAATGTCTGACAATGGTTCTATGGACAGACGTCTTTAATAATCATCATAATAATAATTTATAATTTAAATAAAGATGCTGTCACTCACAGCTATGGTGTTGGGCCAGTCCTTGACGACCTCTTTAGAGCGCATGTGCAGCGCCTCCCGCTGTTCAGCCGCTGCTATGACACTTCTGCTGTGGCGATTCACTCCGTTCACACTGTCCTGTATGCGCTGCCATTCTGATCGGGACAACACTAGGCCTCCTTCGGGATTCTCCATCTGCCAACTCACGACTGTGTGCATTCGACAACATATTTCCAAGTTATTATAAAAACATTCCACCGAAAGGGTGACATTTCTGTCCCCAGGTCATTATATGTATAAAATTGCATGAACATTAACTCTAAAATACATTTTATTATTAAGCAAAATGTCCTGCACATTAAGCTAACTACAAATTTAAAATGTATAATTAAAAACATAAATAAAAACTACATAGAACACTAAAAAATTGCATTTTCTGCATGTCCCCACTCTCTATCTCTAAACTTTACCATGAAATATAATGATTAAAATCTTTCAGAAATCAGAATTTTTTTGCATTGTTGTGTGACTTTATATCCAATCTATGTTTGTAAATATTTTATCTAATATTTCAGATAAAATACATATTTTAGTCGTGTTCCCGGGTTTTCACTCAGTCCGGTTTTAAACCGAAATTTAAAAAGCAAACATAAGTTCACAACACAACAGAAATAAGACACAACACAACAAAATTAATACACAACAGAAATAAGACACAACACAACAGAAATTAATACACAGCACAACAAAATTAATACACAACAGAAATAAGACACAACACAACAGAAATGAGCCACAACACAACAGAAATAAGACACAACACAACAGAAAGAAGCCACAACACAACAGAAATAAGACACAACAGAAATAAGACACAACAGAAATAAGACACAACACAACAGAAATAAGACACAACAGAAATAAGACACAACACAACAGAAATAAGACACAACACAACAGAAATAAGACACAACACAACAGAAATAAGACACAACAGAAATAAGACACAACAGAAATAAGACACAACAGAAATAAGACACAACAGAAATAAGACACAACACAACAGAAATAAGACACAACACAACATAAATAAGCCACAACACAACAGAAATAAGACACAACACAACATAAATAAGACACAACACAACAGAAATAAGACACAACACAACAGAAATAAGACACAACACAACAGAAATAAGACACAACACAACAGAAATAAGACACAACACAACAGAAATAAGACACAACACAACAGAAATAAGACACAACACAACAGAAATAAGACACAACACAACAGAAATAAAGACACAACACAACAGAAATAAGACACAACACAACAGAAATAAGACACAACACAACAGAAATAAGACACAACACAACAGAAATAAGACACAACACAACAGAAATGAGCCACAACACAACAGAAATAAGACACAACAGAAATAAGACACAACAGAAATAAGACACAACACAACAGAAATGAGCCACAACACAACAGAAATAAGACACAACAGAAATAAGACACAACACAACAGAAATGAGCCACAACACAACAGAAATAAGACACAACACAACAGAAATGAGCCACAACACAACAGAAATAAGACACAACACAACAGAAATAAGACACAACACAACAGAAATAAGACACAACAGAAATAAGACACAACACAACAGAAATGAGCCACAACACAACAGAAATAAGACACAACACAACAGAAATAAGACACAACAGAAATAAGACACAACAGAAATAAGACACAACACAACAGAAATAAGACACAACACAACAGAAATAAGACACAACAGAAATAAGACACAACAGAAATAAGACACAACACAACAGAAATGAGCCACAACACAACAGAAATAAGACACAACACAACAGAAATAAGACACAACAGAAATAAGACACAACAGAAATAAGACACAACACAACAGAAATAAGACACAACACAACAGAAATAAGACACAACAGAAATAAGACACAACAGAAATAAGACACAACACAACAGAAATGAGCCACAACACAACAGAAATAAGACACAACACAACAGAAATGAGCCACAACACAACAGAAATGAGCCACAACACAACAGAAATAAGACACAACACAACAGAAATAAGACACAACACAACAGAAATAAGACACAACAGAAATAAGACACAACAGAAATAAGACACAACACAACAGAAATGAGCCACAACACAACAGAAATAAGACACAACACAACAGAAATAAGACACAACAGAAATAAGACACAACAGAAATAAGACACAACACAACAGAAATGAGCCACAACACAACAGAAATAAGACACAACACAACGAAATTAAGACACAACACAACAGAAATAAGACACAACACAACAGAAATGAGCCACAACACAACAGAAATAAGACACAACACAACGAAATTAAGACACAACACAACAGAAATAAGACACAACACAACAGAAATAAGACACAACACAACAGAAATAAGACACAACACAACAGAAATAAGACACAACAGAAATAAATGAGTTTCGGTAACAGGACTGAGAAAACATGCGTCCATCTTTTGCTTAGAAATCTTGTAAAAAATTAAATAAAGTTGCCCGAGATTGAACAATACACATTTTGAATAGTTAAATATGCGTAGTATTAGATTCAGTGTTGACAAATATAAAAAATAAAGTTTCATTTTGAAAAGTTACAATAAGTAATGGCACATTCGGCGGAATATACACAGATATTTTGTTGTGCAGTGTTTTGAATTAAATGGTTAAATACCTTGTTTTCTGGAGCCTGTTCTCCGACCATACTGAACGAAACCTGTTCTTTCTGTAGACATTTTTCAACGGATTCGTATTCGTATATTGAGAAGATGCTGTATGTGTTGGATGGATCCTCAAAGATGCTGTTCAATATTTGACCGTGTGCACTCGCTGTGTTCTGACTGTGACGCGAAAGAGCCTGTGACGTCAGGGCGCGAAAGATGGCGTCGTGAGCACAGGTGTTGAGACCATAGACGTCATAGATCGACCGCTTCTGCCTACTGGAGCCGCCATCTTAGTCCGGTCACCCGCTCCACTCAGTGTATGGCAGGAGCAATGAGCTGTCAGCGCATTTAATTAATCATACCTCACTGATTTCTCACGCGGGTTTTTTCTGCAAAGGTCATTAATGTAGCTATGATACAGGACACATGGTTAGGCGTATTTTAATATTCATAGTAGGCTTAATATAATATTCTGATATAAGATATAAAGTGACCAGACGTCCAAATCAAAATATGTGATGTAGGATATAAGGTTTTTTATAAAATCACACACTATAAATATGATAAAGAAGCAGAAACAGATAGTTGCAGTAAAGTAAGATATTTTAATAAGTTGAAGAAACAATAATGATTTGACACACACACACTCGATTTGCGCATCGCCGTCATGTGTGTATTACACAGGTAGCTGCTAACGTTATTACATTGCTTCCTGATATCACGTGCGCAAACACAAATAACCTATATTATATATGTTTATACTACAGGGCCGTTGAATGCTTGTATCTGATAACCGAGAAGCTCTTGTAATTATTACTTTACCCAACCTCTCCATGCCGAGTGATGCAGTAAACATAGCCTAGCTAACGTTAGCTGGCTACGATTTCAGTACAGTAATATCAAATATCCTTGCTCCTTCTAAATTATCTGGTAATATTCTATTCACAAAATACAACCAATAGTACGGTCATGTTAAAATGTACCTGTGAAAAGTAATCCCGGGCCCTATATTGCGATGGTCCGCCGATTAGAACAGGAAAATGCTCCACAGTGCTCTGGCATCTTAACTGCTGCTAAGCAACGAAACTAGGGAGTACGGCCGGTTTAAGATGGCGGCCGTATTTCTCAAGTACACGGACCGTGGACACTTGCAGAACACAGCCTTCCCAGAGCTCATCCACGCAATAAGAAAGCTCAAAAACCAACAGCTAAACACACACGAAGAAATTGTGTGTATTCAAAATATAGTATTGATGTGCTGTAAGTCATCGCTTTATTTCTCAGGGGCCACTTTTTTTTTTTTACTTTACAAGAAGTGAAGACCATTTATTATTGTGGCTGAATTGGGACACAGCCATTTTGATTTTCAGTACATGATGTAAATCAAGTTCTCTTTACAGAAGTATGTAGAAATCCAAACACCTGAAAGAAAACACCCATGTAAACTAGGACAAAACATAGTAATCGGTACAAAATCACAAGAGTAATGGCGAGTTTTCAGACACACACATCATCCGACTCAGTTTAATACTGTGCACACAGTACCTCCGTTCTGGTTATTAGTTATACTAACACACGAGGTGTATTCCTCATGTACAGGTAAAGTCCTATATTTGGACAGAAAAGATTACAGTTCTGGTCTTAATCAGTTATTATAGCACCCTTTGTTAAAAGTCAAAATAAATATTTAATTTGATTAAAATACACACCTTCTCTTATGTTGAGGAATGGTGTGTCTTATTTTAAAAGTGGACAGAAATAAAGCATACATTTTTTCTCAATCCAGTAACACTGACTTCTTGTAAACGACTATATTCTATAAAGTCACTTTACTCCTCCACATGTTCTTAACGTGTCTTCCTGGGAACATTAAGTAGTTCACACACTGTTCTTTATGACAACAATTATATTCTTCCTGTCATGCAAAGCAACTATCCCAGCAAACATGCTTCTTTGGGACCCGAATGGGGCCCTTGCGGGCAGCCCACTGTGGGCCCAGATACCGGCGTGAAATGCGGGGCACGTGTGGGCCCCACACTATGGGACCCAGGTGGGGCCCCAGTGGGACAGCCCAAAGTGTGGGCTGACTGTGGGCTGGCCCACACTAAGTAGAGTGGGCCCCCACTGGGGCCCGTTATGGGCCCACAGCAAACCCCTTAGGGGCCCGTGTGGGACCATTGAGGGCAGCCCACTGTGGGCCCAGATACCGGCGTGAAATGCGGGGCACGTGTGGGCCCCACACTATAGGGCCCAGGTGGGGCCCCAGTGGGACAGCCCAAAGTGTGGGCTGACTGTGGGCTGGCCCACACTAAGTAGAGTGGGCCCACAGCAAACCCCTTAGGGGCCCTTGTGGGACCATTGAGGGCACAGATACTGGCGTGAAATGTAGGGCACGTGTGGGCCCCACACTATGGGAACCAGAGTGGGCCCACAGCAAGCCCACACTGTGGGCAAAGTGTGGGTATACTGTGGGTACACTGGGTTAAGTGTGGGCATACAGTGGGTGCACTGGGAAAAGTGTGGGCTTACTGTGGGTGCACTGGGAAAAATGTGGGCATACTGCAGACAATCCACAGTGTTGTAATATACCTGTGGTATTGATAACAAACAACAAGATTAGTTTGGTTCTACTTTGCATTTGCCACAATACATGCACTTACTGAAAGTTGAAGTAGTACAGAAGTCATATGTTTCAAATAATTTCATTTATTCACATGTAAAAAATAAAATATACAATACAATACATTACTGTTCAAAAGTTTTTCAAAAAATACTTTTGAAAGAAATCCCTTCAGCCCATCAAAGCTGCATTTATTTTGATAAATAAATCAAAAAGAGTAATATTCTGAAATATTATTGCAACTTAAAATCTATTTTACAAAGTAATTTTTCCCTGGGATGTTAAAACTGAATTTTCAGTAGCTAGCATCCAGTCGTCAGCATGTAAATCGTGAAGAAAAAAATTCAGGAATGTTTGAACAGAACTGTCAAAAGAGCAGCATTTATTTTAAATAGATTTTGAGTAAAAAAAAAATATATATATATTATAAAACCACATCACAACACATTAAGTGGATTATGAATCATCTAATAAAATAAATCAATCCCCTCGGATACCAGTAGATCTTTGCCAGATCTCCAGTCTTCTGGTTCTTCTGCTCCTTTCACCATCCCAGTCTCTTGCATTATGGAGCCATGGTTTACCACTTCGGATGCTGCAGCCTGGCTGTTTTTTTGTGTCAGCATCTAAAGGAAGAAAAGAAAAAAACAATTGAAATGTTAACCAAGGGTTATGGCTGGGTTTCCAAGGGTTAGGACATTTCCACCACAGGGAACAAAGAATCTTTTGAGAACCTCTAAATGCACTTTGACTGGAGAAACCTGAGAATAATTTAAGTTCTGGAAAAATAGTTAAAGGTGTTGTTTATTAATATTAAAAACAAATGTATGGTTATTGGTGTTGTTGAGAGAGAAACATACAGAGAGTGAACCAATTGACCTATTAGTTGGTGTTGTGGTCTACTGCAAGTTAATCCAGAGAAGACACTTATCTCGGTTGAGATGTGGCTTGGGAAAGGGTCAAAAATACACAACGTCGCCCAGCCTCTCGGGATACCTAGTGTCGGAGTTGCATGTACCCCATGCACACCGTTTGACCATTTTAAACTTAAAAATGACAAGAAAAAACATATAAAAACTAATGAAAACTGACGAACTGCAATGCATTTCAATGGACGTGGAAGCAGAGAATGTCCGAGTGTATTGGGTTAGCTATGCGCACTGTGATTGGCTCATCGCGTTTGGGGGCGTGGCTTAGCCATAGGTCAATTGAGGGCATGGTGAAATAAGAGCATGAGAACAATTTACAAAAAGTATCAACACAATGTAAAGAATAATTTTGTCAACTTGAACTCCCACTCATGTCATTCCAAACTAGTGTTGTCAAAAATATCGATATTTCGATAAATATCGATACTGAAATATCTGAACGGTACCAATACTAATTTCCAGAAGTATCGATACTAGCCGAGCTTTCACTTTCACTTCTCTCCAAAGGCGCGTTGACAAACACCACACGTGACGCACTCGTCTCATTCGCTCTGGTTAAATAGCAAAAGTGAAGTGAATGGAAAGATGGCGAGGGCGGCGCCCCCGCGACCGGCTTTGGTTGATTGATAAAGAACACCGCGAGCGGGCATTTCGGAGAATAGCGCGGACACGCGTAAAAACACACCGCGAGCGGCCATGTCGGAGTCGGAGAATAGCGTGGACACGCGCTACACACCGCGAGCGGGCATGTCGGAGAATAGCGCGGACACGCGTAAAAACACACCGCGAGCGGCCATGTCGGAGAATAGCGTGGACACGCGCTTCACACTGCGAGCGGGTATAAATATCGCAGACACGCGCTTCACACTGCGAGCGGGCTGCGGGCACCCAAAAGATTGTTTGACAATCAATAATCCCTCACATCACTCATTTTTAAAAATTATTTTATAGGTGAAAACAGACTTAAGGAACAGGCTCCAGGGGTACCATTTAGCAAGCATAGGCTACGCTCAGCATCAGGGGTGTTTGTTGTTTGGACAGACCTTTCCCCACTGCTAAAAAAATCCTAAAGGAAACACTGTAACTCTTCTCATTTTAACTTTTCTGAAACATTAACCAAGATGGCCTAGTATTGTTGTTGATATGAGTCTGTGTTGTCTCGTTTTTTCACCGTAATTCTTAAAGTTAACATAATCTGACTGAGGAATCCGACAAGTAAATATTTTAACTGTGGTCAAATGTAAATTAACTTTTGCCTATTTAACTTTATTCAGAAAATTATTATTTAATTATACAATTTGCCTTCATTAGCGATTATCATCAATTTGATTACACAGATATTAATTAAACTAAACAGCTAGACAATGGCATCTCTGAATTCAATAATGAAATGCCTTTAACTGAAAATTTAATGTTTAATCTTATTATTATACATTACTGACACTCTATCCTCCAATTTGATACTGTTAAGTGCTTTTTTGTTACAGTAGGCTATATTTTAATCTTTGATAACAGTAGGTTATACAAATACAACGGGTCATGTTAGCCCTGGTCCAATTAAAAAATATTAACAGATAGAACTCAGGACATTTTTGTTCATGTAAAATATACCTCATTGTCATGTTCTAGACTTGTTATATTTAGCTTTAAATAAAAAAAATACCCCCTTAATACTGTGGCAGTTTTTTTCTCTGTGGTATCGAAAATGGTATCGAATATCGATATTTTTCAAGGTATCGTATCGAAGTTAGAAATTCTAGTATCGTGACAACACTATTCCAAACCTGCATGATTTCTTCTGTGGAAGATGAAATTTGAAAATTGAATTTTTTTTGAATGGGATCCAATGCCGTTTTTATTTTATGGACAAAACAGATTAATTATTCTTCAAAATATCTTCTTTTAAATTCCACAGAAAAAAGTAAGGAATACATTTGGAACAACGTTTTGAACAATCCCTTTAATGTATTTAAGAAATCAATAATAGCTTTAACTTGCAGCATGAATATGTCATTTTTATTTAAAAAATTGCAAATATTGAGAATGTGTCTGACAGTCAAAAATGTACTTACACAGAAAAAGATGCAGTGACCTGTGACTGGCTGGCTCTCTTTTCGGTTTATTTAGCTGTTTGACACAATCACATTTAAGGAGAAAAGAGAGAAGACACCTGAATATTAGTCAAATATTGCATAAATCTATACAAATAAATATGTATTATTTTTTCATCAGTATTAACTAATTAATATGTCAGGAGTTCTAAACTCTGGTCCTCGAAGTGCACTGTCTTGCAGTTTATGTCCAGACCTGATCAATCTCACTCGCTCTTTTAACCAAAAGAGCTTGATTAGCTTGTTCAGGTGTGCTGGACCAGGGTTGGTGCTAAAGTCTGCAGGACAGTGGTCCTCGAGGCCCAGAGATCCCCTGCAATATGTTCTGAACATGATCATTCAGAGATCCAGAATGACTGCTAGATCACTTACAACAGTGGTGTCCAGTCCTGGTCATGGAGGAGTGTAGCTCCAGCCTGTCTGTAGTGTCTGCTGACCCTGAAGACTTGATCATCTGGTGCAGGTCTGCTTAACTGGGGTTGGAGCTCAATTTTGCAATCAGGATTAGATGGCAATGAATACTGAAAAGAGAGAGGACAATTTTAATGTTATAAACCCAGTAAAACTTATCATGAATATGTACAATAACATCTGAGAATGTATGCTACATATGACACCACTGTACTGACAAATACAGTATTTGTTAAGTGGATGAGGATCATCTCATTTTTTAGAAAACATACATAAAATATTAACAGATTACATAAGAAAAATGTTTATGAAAATACAGTTATATGGTGCAAAGAAACTTTTTGTAAATGTCTATGACAAATCTACAATGCAAAAACTGATCTGATTACACACAAGGAAAAGGGAGAAAAAGAAACAAAAATTAATATTTCAGTCAAATATTGCTCTGTATGGACAAACGTTCTGATGAAATGTATACATTCAAGATAAATTATTACATTCATATTTAATGTGAATATTATTTCATGGCCTAAATATCTTATGATATAATTTAATTATTAAGTTAATTAAATATTACAGATGGTTGATTTTATTTCAGTTATCAATTAAAGTTAGAATTATAAAGTCTGTTATTTTTAAGTCGTGTTAGTATAGTAATATGACCGTAGCTTTGTATAATTACAAAGCGCGTAACGTTAACATTAACGTTAAGTTAAATTGCCTAACGTTAACCAACTTGATTTGCTGTCTTCAGCGCGCAGTGTTTATTGATGTCTATCAATTATGAACGGTCATAATCATACTTAACGAGATGTAATCTGAGTGTGTAGCTTATGTATTGTCACAAACGTTACATCAATCCTCGGTTAAACCTTTAAAACAACGACATGACTGATTCAGCCCGGCCATTGTGTCTAATGTTAGCTCGGTCCTAGTTCATCGCGTAAACGGGAAAACAACAATAAACCAAATTATAACAACACCAAAAGGTGCAAAACACTTAAAGGTAATGAATTCATGCAGTTTTAAAGTATAAATTACCTTGGAGATTACCAAAAAACGGACTGTCGAGCAGCTAGTCGACCGTTATAACCGTTTAATTTAAACTGCAGCAGAGTAACGTTAGCTCTACTGTATAGCCTATAATCAGATAAACAATAAAATGAGTGTAATTTAATACCAATAATTAATTCATTACCATTTTTTTTGACCAGTTTCACTCATTTCAATAGAAAACTCAAATGACTATGGACATTTAAAAAGCTTACGTTACCTGTTTGGTGCACAGCTGGGCGGTACAGTCGAATCAGAGTCGAATCCAGAAAGACAGCTCCTTCCAGCAGTCTCATTGGTTAGAATTAATCACGTGATGACGCTATCTACTGTATTACTTATAATATAATTTTTATATTATAACTTTTTTCTTTTGCGGTTTCAGAAATATAACATTATATAAAAATATATAAATTCATCAGTGATGTATTTATTAGTATAACAAATATAATTGTATAATAATAAATAGATCACTGACGAATACCAAAACAAATCAGTCCACCATTTGCTTGTGTTATATTGTGACAAATAAGTTAATTTTATTTCATAATACGCTTATAATGAATTATAGCTCCATTTGTACTTTTTTATGAGCAATATTACTATTCTATCAATATATTTATAAATACTCATTGAGACCTACTGAATTAGAAGATATAGTTATATTTATATACATTTTTATAGTTCCTTATAAGTCATGCATTTGCTCTTTCAATGCGCATGCTCCTAATTCATTAAACACTGATTTATTAATTTGTCCGTTTTATAGTTCCATGAATGTATTTATAAAGATGCATCATGCATTGCTATATATGTTATTATGTTATTTATGAATGTATTAATATAAGTGCTGTGATTTTTTTTTGGGGGGGGGCTAATAGTCTAATGTTGTTTTAAACTACTGTAATGTACTGATCTGTCTGACTTTATCAGTCTGTCTGGGAACAGCTACAAGCAAACAGGTAAAGACAGTACTTGTCTTGCTATCTTGTTGACTGTGTGCAGTTTTAGTTAAGTATGGATGGACTGTTGAATGAAATAACATTTATGACATTTTACGGGATTGATAAAATAGTTTGATTAATCCCTGAGCTTCTAATCTTAAAACAATGATTTATCTGTACTGTTGTGGTGGGATGCCCACAGTAAACCCTAATGGTGGCCTCACAGTGAAAAACTGCTATGGGCCCCACATGGGCTAACCCACTGGGGGCCTGTGTGGGTTTTCTGTGGGCTAGCCCACTGTGAGTTTGCCCACAGTAAATCCTCATGGGGGCCCAAATGGGCAAAACTGCTATGGGCCCCGCATGGGCTAACCCACTGGGGGCCTGTGTGGGTTTTCTGTGGGCTAGCCCACTGTGGGTTGCCCACAGTAAATCCTCATGGGGGGCCCAAATGGGCAAAACTGCTATGGGCCCCGCATGGGCTAACCCACTGGGGGCCTGTGTGGGTTTTTCTCGTGGGCTAGCCCACTGTGGGTTGCCCACAGTAATCCTCATGGGGGCCCAAATGGGCAAAACTTGCTATGGGCCCCACATGGGCTAACCCACTGGGGGCCCGTGTGGGTATTCTGTGGGCTAGCCCACTGTGGGCTTGCCACAGAAAGCCCACATGGGGCCCCAAAGGGTTTGCCCTTGCCCACACTGTCCCACAGAAAACCCACACTTACCCACAGTGGGCCCGCACTGGCATGTTTGCTGGGATACGGCTTCAGAAGACTTTTATGGTACTTTTTTAAAGCTCAAAATGGAAAACTGTGTGTGTGTGTAAATGACAAATTTTAATAAAAAGAAACGGCAACACAAAGAGATATCTCTCATAAAACTGCTGTCATGAATCATGTATTGATTATTCTATAAACCTGAGATTGGAAGTAAAGTGCATTTATCAGAACTAAACCATCATGTAAACCAGCCAAACTGCTCTCGTTATCTTCAGAGTAGGACTGTAAACGATTAATCGAATCCAAAATAAAAGTTTGTGTTTACATAATATGTGTGTGTATTGTGTATAATTATTTTGTATATATAAATACACACACATGCATGTATACATTTAAGAAAAACTATTTATATAATTTAAAATAATAATAAATGTTATTTATATATAAAATAGACTAAATCATATAAAAATATATATGCAGTATATAAATGCAAATATATACATGCATGTGTGTGTATATCCAAAATAATTATACACAATACATACACATATTATGTAAACACACTTTTATTTTGGATTCGATTAATCACGATTAATCGTTTACAGCCCTACTACAGAGACGTGCAGAGCAGTTCTCTATAACCTCACACGTTTCATCAGAAACATTTCTTCAAGCAGCGAGTGTGTGTGTGATGCTCCCAGTGTTCCGGCGTCAGAGCAGCTGTGTGTGTGTGGTGTGTGTGTGGCTTTAGGAACTATAAGGTCTTCTTCCTTCTGGCTTTGGAGTAGCCTCTCCCGAACCATCCACCCATACCTGGGGGATTGGGGGCTTGGTTAGAAACAAAAAAAATTATGTGATTACTCACAATAAAAAACCTTCTGTTTTTTATATATTTATAATGACATAATTTCACATTTAATCTCCAAATTAATGTAGAAACAACAAAGGACAGTATATTTTAAATATTTGGTCTAAAAGGTAGGAAATATAGGCCTACAGAAATGTAAGAAAGTTATCAAACAGTTTGCACTGCATAAATGTTAAATTATACATAGATGAATCATTATTAAAGTTACAAATGTTCTTTAGTCAAGAGCAGTGAGTGTTTTTCTCTGTTCCCTGTGTTCTTTGATTAACTTTACTGACAGAAAGCTTTATTTGGCTACTGTGTCTTTAAGAGGAGCCGCTGCTGACAGAGACGCGGATCTCACACGCGCCTCATTCTCTCACAACTCTTCTTTATGTTCATTTAAAACTATTTAACTAATTTAAGAGTGCTCAGTCTGCTTATGAGGATACTCGACAAAACGGACATTTTTGCAGAATTGCGTGTTAGTTCGGTCAACTTCAAGCCGAAAGATAACTCGAGTCTGGCGCTCAATTTGTCTTTGCGTGAATGGTTTAAAGGCATTTGCAAGAATAAAAGCGCATCATATAATGTAACGCCAGACAAAGGATGACAGAAAAAACGGACGCTGCGTTAATTACGTGAAATATTTACCACGGAGTCTTCTCCTCCCATTTCTACCAGTGATCGCTTTATTCAATTTCCAACGTCGATCTGCGCGCAGCGCACGTCAACAGCGCTACCGAGTTGTAGGTTGCCAGGTTGAGCTCACAAATGGGTTGAAATGTGATGTGTTGATTGTGAATGGGTTTCATACAAGATCTGGCAACTGGGCAACCTTGGAATAATATATTGATGTGATTATACATATAACGACGTTTGGGAATACAGATTACGGGAGTTTCATGGGAGAAAGGACTGTTGTGGGTAGACGTGACTGAGTTGTCATGAGCAGATGTAAACACTCAGGAGAAGTTGGATGAGTTTGAATAGATGGAATATTTTTATTTACTCCAATTAAGGCCAAAGAAAGGCAATAAACATTAACAAAAAAAAACATACTATTTAGAAAATAAAGTAAATTGACATGAGAGTCAAAAAATACAAAAAAAGAAGAAAAAAACAATCCAAATTTTGCAGTTTCTTAGAAATTGACCTTTGCACAAGCCACTATACAGAGAGCATTGACAGACTTATGTCCTCTCACCACCTGCCCTCCTGAGAGAGTGAAGCTATTAGTCTTTATAGGCATGAAAGCACCCCTGAAATTGGCACATACCAACACAATATTACAATTCAGGGGTGTCTCAAATGAATAGGCCATAAATGCTTAAAAACAGCTGAAATGCTACATCTATTAATCTAGATAATACATAATATTATTTATATGGTCCCAGCAAACATTTGGCAAAGCCACAAGTCATATTAACAGCTACCAAAAAAATAATAATAACTCAAAATCCGGGTCACTTCCTGTTGACCCGGAAGTCATAGCGTCATTTAAACACCACCATTGCTGCAAAAATTCCTTTACACCAACAAACAGGAGTCGCCGGTAGTAAGACACAAAGAGGGAATGTTAAAGCTATGTTCCTTTTAAACTAAATAAACAGATACATAATTAACAAAAACAAGTGTTGCGTGGTTATTGTAACTGGATATGTTTGTGAAGTAAATGGCATGGTTTTAAACAGTAAAATATGTATTGATAGTAGTAGCTATAGCATATAAATCACCGTAGCATTAGATGTTAAAAGTGTGCATGAATTCTACGGGATTTCTGTGGGAGTTTTGATGAAAGGCTAAGTTAATGGCTGATTTGAAACAGTATGAAGATTAACAGAACACATTGACACGCTAGACAAACAATTAAAGGCAACATTTGCACTCAGTCTTTGTGAACTGGCATAGGTAGCGTATCGCTGCCGTGACGGTAGCTATGCGCCCCCCCCCCCCCCCCCCCCCTTAAGAGAGAACGTCCAGGTCCAGCTCATGACGTGAAAGAAAGTCAGCAATGACATTGTCCTTTCCTGCCCTATACCTCACAGTAAACCTGTATGGCTGCAAGGACAGGTGCCATCGGGTGATTCTGGAATTAAAATCACGCATGCGGTGTAGCCATTGCAAGGGCCTGTGGTCTGTCTCCAAGACAAACTCTTTGCCAACAAGGTAATATTTTAAAATGTCCAGAGCCCACTTGATAGCAAGACACTCCTTCTCAATGGTGGAATACCGAGTCTCGCGAGGGAACAGTTTGCGACTCACAGACTGTATGGGTCTTTTATCCTCCCCCTCACCCTGCAACAACACTGCTCCCAGGCCAATGCCCGAAGCGTCGGTTTGCACCGTGAAGGGTAAGGAAAAGTCAGGACTCTGCAACACCGGTTCGTGACACATGCTCTCCTTGAGGTCGTGGAAAGCTGCCTCACACTCAGCAGTCCAAACCACCTTATTGGGGCTGGTCTTGCGAGTAAGGTCTGACAGGGGGGCTGCTCGGCTTGAAAAGTTGGGGATAAAACGCCGGTACCATCCGACTAACCCCAGAAAAGATCTCACCCCTTTCTTGGTTGAAGGTGGCTGGGAGCAGCGGATGGCGTCCACCTTGCTGACCTGAGGACGTATGGTGCCGCAACCCAGGACATATCCCAGGTAGCATACTTCAGACCGGGCCAGCTGGCATTTGCTGGCATTCACTACCAGCCCGGCCTGCCGAATCCTTCGGAAGACATCACTGAGGTGTTGAAGATGTTCTTCCCATGACGAACTGTGAATGATGACATCATCGATATAAGCCGCGG
This sequence comes from Phoxinus phoxinus, assembly GCF_949152265.1. NCBI lineage: Eukaryota > Metazoa > Chordata > Actinopteri > Cypriniformes > Leuciscidae > Phoxinus > Phoxinus phoxinus. The sequence goes on from NC_136895.1 coordinate 4,523,475, forward strand.
CGTGGTCCTCAGCGCCCCTCAGCACCTCATCCATGAGACGCTGGAATGTTGCTGCTGCGCCATGAAGGCCAAAGGGCATAACCCTAAACTGGAACAAGCCAGATGGAGCTTTGAAGGCGGTCAGTTCCCGTGCTTGGGGGTTGAGTGGCACTTGCCAGTACCCCTTACACAAGTCTAAGGTGCTGAGGAACTCAGCCTTTCCCAGACGCTCCACCAGCTCGTCCACTCGAGGCATGGGATATGGGTCAAAAGCTGAGATGGTATTCAGCTTCGAGAAGTCGACACAGAAGCGGAGCCCTCCGTCCTTTTTTGGCACCAGGACCACGGGACTGCACCACTCACTGTGTGATGTCTCGATCACCCCCATTTCCAGCATCGCCAACACCTCCTGCTTCAGCGCGGGGATCAGTGGCGCTGGAACCCTGGTGGTGGTCTGCCGAATGGGGCCTGGAGAAGTCAGCCGGATGTCGTGGGTGATGACGTCAGTTCGCCCCGGCTGGTCTCGAAACAGGCCTTTTGGGATGATTTTCAGCAGGTCCTCCTGCTGTTCAGTTGTCAAATGGGTAACGGAGGGGTAAGTTGACTCGCCGCCCGCAGTAGGAAAGTACTGCTCCAACGGCTCTTCTTCCTCTTCCACTGTCCGTGCCCACAGCTGGTCTTTAAGAGAGTATTTAAATGAATCATGCAATGTGATTTACTAAGGTTTGCGCTGGTCAATTTACTGGTATTTGCACCATTATTTACTGCCCCAAAAAAGCATATCTTAAACCAGACGCTAGTTTGAGCTGCTCTTGGTAGATTGCGTTGGTCATTATGAAAATTATAGTAGGTCATGCACAGATCTTTCCACTCCCATCTGCGTTTTGTAGGAATTGCGCTCTCACGCTATAATCTGCCCTGTTGAGTAAATCTGGCCCATAAATTTCTGCAATTATTTCTCTAAAGACCCGTTCACACTAGAGGTCGACCGATAGTGGATTTTACCGATAACGATAGCTAGGTTGGGCCATATTGCCGATAACCGATTAATGAACCGATAGTTTTTAAAATTGATACTGGATAAAAACAAACATAACACTCCAAGTAAAACAGTGCTGAACTTTATTATAAAAAATAAAAAAACTGTATTGAACCATGAAAACATGCTAAATGAAATAAATATATAAATGTGAATAAATATTTAAGTCAATAAAAGACATTCATTCAAACTGAAACAAAAAGTAATACTCTAAATAACAAATAAAACCAGTTACATTCAAAATTTAACTATTTAACTGCCAAACAGTCATACTTAAAGATGGCCAAATTTAAATATCTACAATGCCAGAGCATTGAAATGACATAAATATTACATGTATAGTCAGTCTCACACTTTTGCACTTTCACACTTTTGCTTCTATTTTATAAACACTTGATTATCAAATCAAAATAACAAAATATGTATTAAAGTGAAGATGAAAAAAAAAATAACCGAAATCGAATGCTTTTCTGATTCGTTTATGTTTCTGTCGGCTGTATGAACATATCAGTTTGCTTACGTCTCTAGCTTTAAATATGCAACTTCTCTGCATATTTAATGCATAAAAGTGACCAGCTGGATATTAACTAATGCAAATAGAGTTAACAATTGTGACATTAAACATTCGGGTCGGACTTACGTTTATGTTTGTCAGTGTTTTAACCGCTTGAGGTAGCCTACTACTAATGTTAGCGTCCTCTCAGCCTCGAAGGCAAACAAAGTTGTGCTGTTCTTTCTCTACTAATGCAGCATTGAGTCAACAAATTAATCACTTTATAATGATATGACAAAATGTACTGTATATAAACCCTTTTAGCTGTCGGTGCTTTAAAACGCGCATCTGATGTCAGCGCTCTCCACGCAGCATGTGCTCTCAGTGCAGCACGCAGCATCACGTGTCGAAATAAACAACACGAGGCGATTGTTTTTATTACACCTCTAGAGGCCGCTCTTGTACTGCATGATGCCAGCAGACCCTTCTCAGCTCTTACACTGTGTAATGAATGACAGCGCGCGCTTCTCAGCTGCTCCAGCAATGGCTGCAACCAGGAAAAACTATCGGTATATATTTTATATTTTTGCCGATAACGATAGTTCCACCAGTCAACTATCGGTGCCGATTAATCGGCAAAACCGATGAATCGGTCGACCTCTAGTTCACACCAAGAATGATAACTATAATAAGTTCTGTCGTTTGTCGCTTTAAATCCTCATGCTTTGTAAAGTCGGGTGGATTCTGATTGGCTTTCAATGTTTTCATTGTTCATCAGCTAAATCTTTGTGATTCCAATGATATCGATTCCATCTCTATACGTAGTTATATCATTATCATACATATATATCATATATATCCAGTGTTGGGCAAGCTACTTGAAAAGTTTAGTGAGCTAAGCTAGCAGTTACTCTTCATTAAATTCAGCTTCACTACACTGAAGCTAACGTTACCTCCCTGGGAAATGTAGCAAGCTAAGCTACAGCAATACGGCAAAAGCAGCTTACTACATCTAAGCATTTTATTTATTTATTCATTTGTATCATTTTTAAACATCATGTCAGTCAAACACATAGGCAGGCATAATTTATCAGTTCAATTGTTTATTCACAAACTGTTCCAACTTCCAAACCAATTAGAAAAAAAAAGAAAAGAAAAAAACATAACTATATATAAAACCATATAACTATATAAAACTACAACAAAACCGGGTGTCGAGAGTGTGTGCGTCTTTCTCACGTGTCAGCCCAAGGATTGAGATTGGAGCAGTTTTTACTGTAGAATTATTGTTTTATGAAGCTTTTACTTTTTTTTTTTTACAATTTTTTACTAATTTTTACTATTTAAAATCACACCGCTCCTACTCCACGTCTGACCCAGGATCTGGGTGTGTGTGAGAGAGATTGTGTGTGTGTCAAGTCAAGAATATTTATATAGCGCTTTTCACAATACAGATTGTATCAAAGCAGCTTCACAGTATTAAATTAAAATAATAATAAAACGTCCATGTTTGGTAATGCTAATAAATAGTATTATTCATTGATTCATTAAATTGAATATCCCCAACTGAGCAAGCCAAAGGCAACAGTGGCAAGGAAACGAAAAACTCCATCAGGTGACCTAAAGCTCCATCAGGTGACCTAATGGTGACCTAAAGCTCCATCAGGTGACCTAATGGTGACCTAAAACTCCATCAGGTGACCTAATGGTGATCTAAAACTCCATCAGGTGACCTAATGGTGACCTAAAGCTCCATCAGGTGACCTAATGGTGACCTAAAACTCCATCAGGTGACCTAATGGTGATCTAAAACTCCATCAGGTGACCTAATGGTGACCTAAAACTCCACCAGGTGACCTAATGGAGAAAAAAAAAACTTGGGAGAACCCAGGCTCAGTCGGGGGCCAGTTCTCCTCTGGCGGTTATGAACTAGAGGCCGGATTTAACTTTAAGATTAAAAATGTATATGAATGCCTGGCTGAAGAGATGCGTCTTTAGTCTAGTTTTGAACTGGGAGAGCGAGTCTGAGCAACGAACAGTATCAGGACGGCTATTCCAGAGTTTTGGAGCTAAATGTGAGAATGCTCTCCCTCCTTTAGTGGACTTAGATATCCTAGGTATAACCAAAAGCCTCGAATTTAGTGATCTTAAAGAGCGCGCTGGATTATAGGGCGATAGAAGATCCGTTAAATAAACTGGAGCTAAGCCGTTTAGGGCTTTATAGGTCAGTTACAATACCTTATAATTAATACGGAACTTTATAGGTAACCAGTGTAGTGATGATAAGATCGGTGTTATATGATCATATTTTCTTGATCTAGTAAGAACTCTAGCGGCTGCATTTTGGACTAACTGTAGCTTGTTTATTGAGGATGCAGGACAACCAGCTAATAGAGCATTACAGTAATCTAGTCTCGAGGTCATGAATGCATGAACTAACTTTTCTGCATCAGAAACTGATAGCATATTACGTAGCTTAGCAATGTTTCTAAGGGGGAAAAAGGCTGTTTTTGTAACATATGAAATATGATTTTTTAAAAGACAGGTTGCAGTCTAGTATAACACCCAGGTCTTTTACTGTAGAGGATAAAGTAACAGGGCATCCTACTATGTTAAAGTTGTATTGTGAGAGGTTTTGTGGGCGGTTTTTTGAACCGATAAGTAATACCTCTGTCTTGTCTGGATTTAATAAAAGAAAATTACGCGTCATCCAATCTTTTATATCTTTAACAGACTCTGTCAATTTTGATAATTTAGCGTTTTCATCCGGCCGTGATGAAATATATAATTGAGTGTCATCAGCATAACAATGGAAACTAATTCCATGTTTCCTTATAATATTTCCAAGTGGCAGCATATATATTGAGAATAATAGAGGGCCTAGCACAGATCCCTGCGGCACTCCATAGTTTACTGAAGTTATGATCGATTTTTCTCCATTTAAATAGACAAAATGGTAGCGGTCAGATAAGTATGATCTGAACCAGCTTAATGCTTGTCCTTGAACGCCAGTATAATTTTGTAGTCGATCTAAGAGTATTGTGTGATCTATAGTATCGAACGCAGCACTAAGATCAAGTAAAACTAGTATTGAGATACAGCCTTGGTCAGAAGCTAAAAGTAAATCATTAGTGATTTTAACCAGCGCAGTTTCTGTGCTATGGTGCGCCCTGAATCCTGACTGAAACTTTTCATAGATATCGTTTTCTTGCAAAAAAGAGCTCAGTTGAGCAGACACAACTTTTTCTAATATTTTAGACATAAATGGAAGATTTGAAATGGGTCTATAATTTGCTAGATTATGTGGGTCTAATTGTGGTTTCTTAATGAGTGGTTTTATAACTGCCAGTTTAAATGTTTTTGGAACATGTCCTAAAGATAGAGACGAGTTAATGATATTGAGGAGAGGCTCTTCCACTACAGGTAACACTTCTTTCAGTAGTTTAGTTGGTATAGGATCTAATAAGCACGTTGTTGTTTTAGATGAAGTGATAAGTTTATTTAACTCTTTTTGTTCTATAGTTGTAAAGCGCTGTAGTTGTTATTGCGGGGTGATAATTGAGGCTGATTTATAAGGCGCGATTGAAGATTGAACGTTTACAATTGTGGTTCTGATGCTTTCTATTTTCTCAGTGAAGAAGTTCATGAAATCATTACTGCTAAACTGTAACGGGATATTTTGTTCAGGTGACGTCTGTTTATTTATTAGTCTAGCCACGGTGGTAAATAAAAATCTTGGATTATTTTGGCTGTTTTCTATTAATTTGAGAAATTATCTATGGTGGATGGAAGGATAGTTCTGCCTGGTCGGTAACGCGGCGCAGTATGACATAGTACTGTAGTCCGTAATATACAAGTTACCAGGAAGTGGTCACTGACACCATCACTTTGTGGAATGATATCTATATCGGTTGGATCGATTCCGTATGATATAATTAAATCGAGTGTATGATTAAGACGATGAGTTGGTCCGGTGACGTTTTGCTTGACCCCAAAGGAGTTTAATAAATCTGTAAACGCAGCCCCTAACGCATCATTTGAATTATCTACGTGTATGTTAAAATCTCCAACAATTATTGCTTTATCGACGTTGACCAATAGATCTGAGAGAAAATCTGCAAACTCTTTTAGGAAATCAGCGTAAGGCCCTGGCGGTCTATATACGGTAGCCAGGACTAGAGATAGTAGGGATTTTTTTCTTACATCTAAGGCTATGTTCACACTTAGCGTCTTTTTTCAAACTGCCAGCGTCTGTTCTACATTAGAACCCTATGGAGTAAACCGTTTTTTCAAAAAAGTCCTGAGGGCTTTTTTAAACGCCACCGCCGGCGTCTTTTTCTGCAGCTCAGAGCGTCTTTTAAAGTTGAAAAAAGTTTAACTTTTCTGAAAAGAACGCCCTACGTCAAGCGCCTTTTTGACAGCTGACCAATGACAAGCGAGTAGCGAGACCTGTCGTTTCCATAACAACAAGAAAAATGGACACGGTGCCGGTAGAAAAACTAATCGTCCTTGTTTCGGAGCACAAGGAGCTGTTTGATATGAGTACACAACTCTATCATAACATACATCACAAAGAGGCTGTGTGGGCACACTACTGTTGCAGCTGTTGTTATAGCAACAAAAGACGCGCTCGGCTGCTATTTGTAACCGAACGCGGAGCGTTTTTTTCTTTTTTGCTAAAAAAACGGCGTTGTTAACTTTTTTTTGTCAAAAAAGACGCTAAGTGTGAACGTAGCCTAAGAGCGTAACATTTAATACAAGTACTTCAAACTAATTAAATTTGTCACCTGTTTTCTGAGTAACATTAAGAATATATCTGTAGATTGTTGCAACACCGCCGCCACGACCAATCAGACGGGGCTCATGCTTATAACAGTATCCTGGTGGAGTAGGCTCATTTAGACCGAAATAGTCATTTGGTTTAAGCCAGGTTTCAGTAAAGCAAAGTACATCGATGCTATTATCTGTGACTATTTCATTTACAATAACCGCCTTAGGTGTAAGCGATCTAATGTTTAGAAGACCTAGCTTTAGAAATTGTTTTTGTTCACTAATAGCGAGATTTTCTGTTTTAATAACAATTCGATTTTTCCTAGATCCTGCAGTAGATTTATTATTTGATCTCACTAAGCGAGGAATAGTGTCATGATTCTGCCCTCGTGTCCTTGCTTTTTCTCTGGTCTTGAGGCAGGATCATGACAGAGCCATGTTTTGTGTGCAAGCACATGGCCTTGTGTTTGGGCTGTGTGCTTACGTTGTCTCGTCACTTAACCCCGCCCCCTTGTTCTCCTCGTTAGCCTTCATTGTTGTATCAGTTTCACCTGTTGCCATCATTAGTTTCTCCCTTCTTAATCCCCTTGTGTTTGCTGTCCTGTGCCGGTTCATTGTCATACATAGTGTGTATCTACCCGTGAGTAATGTATTGAAAGTCTTGTCTTGAAGTATTTGATCCTGTCTTAGTTGTTAGTTCATTGTCAAGTCTTAGTGTAGTTTGTCTTTGTTTTTGCCTACCAATCTTGTTTTGCCCCCTCGTGGGTTTTGTTTTCTGTTTTTGTCTTTAATAAACCCTGTGTGTTCTGCAAACTGTCTGCTATTGGGTTCGTTCCTGAAAAGTCATAACAAATAGACACAGTTTCTATTAAATGTTCTACACTAGTATTTATATCAATTAATTTGGTGCAGCAGAGACTGTGATTTGGATTTTTGGTAACTAGTCAAACGGTCTTTAACATCTTGGAGATGTTATCCGACAGAAGATCCGCTCCATTTTTACTTGGGTGTAGGCCATCAGGCCATACATACATTTGATATATTCGCCATTTAAACAGATGGACAGTAAGTTAGCAACGACGCTACCAGTGATGCTATCAATATTAACGCTAATTTATGACTGAAATCTTGGATATAATCTGTCTTTTTTTAATGGTACGGGTGTGATGTAGACGCACGATAGGCGAGAAAATGTTCGTTTGTAAGTGAGTGTAAAGAAGACGCGCTCAGCCGTGACCCACAGGTGTAACGGACCGGTATTGGGTCAATCGGTTTGAGACGCGTCTACTCAACAGTCCGCGTTGTAACTGGGATTTTGAGCAGCAGTGCTTCTCAGTGAGGAAAAGTAGAAAATGTTCGTTGTAAGTGAGTTTAAAGAGATAAATCACGGATTATGAATCAAATCGATGGAGCTCAAACACAAACAACGCGTTCAGGAAGTGATGTGTCAACATTGTGTGAGTGAGATTGAGTGAGTGTGTGAGAATGAGTGAGCGTGTGTGTGTTAGGGCTGTCACTTTTTATCCGATATTCGAATATGCATTCGAACATGACGTGAAATATCCGTAATCGAACTACAAATAAACTATCCGGTTTTTAAAGTGCCATGTCTAGCGCATTTTTTACAGTTTATGTTTAGACCGTTTGTTTTTTTATTTAAAAAAAGCGTGTTATTTTGAAAGCGTGTTACAGGCTGTATGTTATAGTCAGATGTGACGGCACACTGCAACACGTATCACCGCAGATGATCTATTCATCAAGCGTCAAGCCAACGTGCAAACTATCGCAAATCAAAGTGAAAGTAAGTCGCAGACGCTTTAACACACAATAATAATAATCTTCATTAAAAGTAAAGAAACTAAGTTATCTTACCAGGGCTGCCGCTCTCTCTTATTGCAGTCTTTGATTTTGAAATATTAGCTGATGTGATGATCAATAAAATGCAGCTCATATCTGTTGCTTTCGGTGACATTAAAACCATATATAGCGCGGGAATTGAAGATCGGATTTATATCCGTTTTGCAAAAACACATTTAGGCCTATGTGACCAGGTGTAAATGGAATACCGGATAGATAGCTATCCGTTCTGAGAAAACCAATGAAGTGGCCAGGTGTAAACAGCCCCAGAAACGCAGCAGACGGCCAGAGCATCGCCAGGCGTCCAACATTGTAAAACTGCATACTTTCCTGCACAACCGTTCGGCACCAATTGCCAGATGCACGTGTAAAGGCAAGGTTTATTTGCAAGGATATGAGTCCTATAAGTGTAATTTTGGGAGTCCTGTTCATGACTGTTAGTAAGTTGTGATTGAAGCTCCGTTACTTGTTTTGTTTTTTGTGTGTGTGTTTTTTTCGGGGGGCGGGGGCGGGGGATGATATTCGAATATATTCGAATACATAGCTTGGTATTTGATATTCGTTCGAATTTGATTTTTCTCAAATGTGACAGCCCTAGTGTGTGTGTGTGTGAGTGAGATTGAGTGTGTGTGTGTGTGTGTGTGTGTGTCTGTGTGTGTGTGTGTCTGTGTGTGTGTGTGTGTGTCTGTGTGAGAGATTGAGTGAGAGTGTGTATGTGTGTGTGAGAGACAGAGAGAGATTGTGTGTGTGAGAGTGAGAGAGTGAGAGTGTGTGTGTGTGTGTGTGAGAGATACACAGATTGTATCAAAGCAGCTTCACAGTGATAACATGATAATAATATATAGAATATTTATCTAGTTCCATCTGGTTGGAAGTCGGAGTCATCACGCCGGTATGGAGACGGGTTTGTTGAGGATCAGTGCCGATGGCTGTCGTGTCGATGAGGCCTTCACAGGGCGGATGAGGGATGCGTCATGGATGGGTCCAGGTGCAGGTCCACCATCTGATCTGGATACGGCCGGGATCCGGCGGACTTCAGGAACAGGGAAGGGACTGGTGGACACTTCAGGACTGCGTCGTCGTCGTGTCCGGGCGCTGGTCCTTCATCAGATCTGGATACGGCCTGGATCCGGCGGACTGCGGCAAACGTCAGATAAACAGAGAGACTAATATTAGCGTTGACGCCATCCTTCTTATGATGTAACGAGTACATCAGGATTTATGAGGAGTGTTCACGGTTCCGGCTGACCTAATCTATGCAGCCTAACATTGAGTTATAGAAGTCTATAATGTGTTATGTGTATGCTAGGCCGAAGAGATGTGTTTATACTCTAGATTTGAACTGACAGAGTGTCTGCTTCCCGGACAATGGTAGGAAGACTGTTCCAGAGTTTTGGTGCTAAATAGGAAAAGGATCTACCGCCAGCAGTCGATTTTGATATGCTAGGTATTATTAACTGGCCGGAATTTTGAGATCGCAGTAGACGTGAAGGACTATAATGCGTTAAGAGCTCGCTCAAGTACTGCGGAGCTAAACCATTTAGTGCTTTATAAGTAATCAGCAATATTTTTAAATGTATACGATGTTTAATAGGCAGCCAATGCAGTGTTGACAGAACGGGGCTAATATGGTCATACTTCCTGGTTCTAGTAAGAACTTGAGCTGCTGTGTTTTGAACTAGCTGTAGTTTGTTTATTAAGCGTGCAGGGCAACCACCCAGTAGAGCATTACAATAATCTAGCCTTGAGGTCATGAACGCATGAACTAATTGTTCTGCATTTTTCATTGAGAGCATATGACGTAATTTAGATACATTTTTAAGATGGAAGAAAGCGGTTTTACAGATACTAGACACGTGACTTTCAAATGAAAGATTGGTATCAAAGAGCACACCCAGGTTCCTAACCGACGACGAAGACTTAACAGAGCAGCCATCAAGTGTTAGACAGTACTCTAGGTTATTACGTGTGGAAGTTTTTTGTCCAATAATTAGAATCTCTGTTTTTTCAGAATTTAGTAGTAGGATGTTGCTAGTCATCCAGTGTTTTATATCAGCTATGCATTCAGTTAATTTTGTGAATTGGTAAGTTTCGTCAGGGCGTGAAGAAATATACAGCTGAGTATCGTCGGCATAACAGTGAAAACTAATGCGATGCTTCCTAATTATATCTCCTATGATGATTTAACGAGTTTAGAAAATTCTTCCTCTCCTATAGCAATAAATTAATAAAAAATTTCCTCAGGGAGACTACAATGCACTTCCTGATGCGATACTGTATTAGACGGTTGCATAGTTAGAATTTTGTCCCTGATATTATCGATCTTATAAGTGAAGTTGTTTATAAAGTCATTACTGCTGTGCCGCTTGGAAATTTCTGTGCTTGAAGCTTTCTTTTTCGTTAGTTTAGCCACTGTTTAGAGATGTTCCGATTCCGATACTAGTATCGGAAATGCCGCCGATACCAATAAAAATGCTGGTATCGGCGAGTACTTATACCCATGTACCGATCCGATACCATTTTCATAAACAATACCTAGTTATTGCACGCTAGCTTTGCTTAACGCTGCAAATCGGAGATCAAGTCTTCTTCGCTGCTCTAAACAGTGGTTGCCCGCGGCAACACAGGAAGTTGTGCTGTGTCGCCACAAGCAACCACCGTTTAGAGCAGCAAAGAAGAAATTAAAATGCACGCGCTAGCAGTATGTGCGCTGTTTGGCGAATATAACCGACAAAATTATCGAGTCTATTGTTCTGGATGACCAGCCACTGTCAGTCGTCAAAAACTTTGGATTTTGCCGCTTAATTGAACATTTAAAGCCCCGGTACAGTTTGCCTGGTCGCAAATACATCTCTAAAACAGCGCTCCCTAAGCTATTCGAGACAGTGTGTGAACACATTTCACGTAAGTTAAACTAAAAGATGTGCAAACAATCAGCTTTACTACCGACATCTGGAGCTGCGACGCGACCCTGCTGTCTTTACTGACTTTGACAAGAACACTGGGTGGGTATAGTGACGCCGTCATTCTTTAGTTTTAAAGAGATTATTTTCTTAAATTATTCATATATAATTTTTTTCATTCCTAGATTTACAGTTATATTGTAAAACTTAAATACCCTTTTCAGTTTACAGTATTAGATTTGTTGCTGCATTTGAAGTTATTTTTCACTTAAAAATAAATAATATACTACTGTGAAATGTATGTCAGATAAAAAAAAAAAATTCTAGTTCACTGTATGTATTTGTTCATGTTTTATTAAGGAATAAGTCTGAAGCACACCATAAAATAATTATATCAATTCATACAGGGCTAGTATGAATTGCAGCTGTATAGATACACACCCAGGTATCGGATCAGTACTCGGTATCGGCCGATACCCTGAGTCCAGGTATCGGAATCGGTATCGGGAAGGGAAAAAGGGTATCGGAACATCTCTACTACTGTTTCAAATAAATACCTAGGGTTTTGTTTATTTTCTTCTAATAGGGTTGAAAAATAAGCAGATCTAGCAGCTTTTAAAGCCTCTCTGTAAGCAATTGTCCTCTCTTTCTATGAGATGCAAAATACCTCTAGTTCTTCTAAGCTATCCAGGATGCTGAGATGATGAAACTGATCAGGAAGATTATTGATAAAGCAATCTTTAGTGGCAGAAGTGATCGTCTAACATATTTATAACACGGAGTCGGCTTTGCAGCCTTGGCTAAATGAAGTTTACACGAGACCAGATAATGATCTGTGATGTCATCGTTCTGAATTTCAACAGCATCAACATCTATTCCATGTGATATTATTAGATCTAGAGTATGATTACGACATTGAGTGGGTCCTGACACGTGTTGTCTAACTCCAATAGAGTTCATAATATCTTTAAACGCCAATCATAATGCATCTTTTTCGTTATCTACATGTATATTAAAATCACCAACAATTAGTACTTTATCTGCAGCCAGTATTAACTCTGATAGAAAGTCAGCAAATTATTTGATAAAGTCTGTATGGTGCCCTGGTGGCCTGTATACAGTAGCCAGTACAAATCTCAAATGGGATTTATCGTTTACACTAGATATTTTTACATTAAGCACCAACACTTCAAAAGAATTATATTTGAAACTAGACTTCTTAGTAATTTTAAAAGTATTACTATAAATTACAGCAACAACTCCTCCTTTGCCTTTCAGACGAGGTTCATGTTTATAACCGTAATCTTGTGGGGTGGACTCATTTAAAGAAATGTAATTGTTTGGTTTTAGCCAGGTTTCTGTTAAACACAGCACATCTAGGTTATAATCTGTAATCATATCATTAAGTATTTTTGAAGAGAGAGATTGAATATTCAGAAACCCGAGCTTTATCATTTGCTCATTTGTATTATATCTGTTTTCTATTTGTTGAACATCAATTAAATTTTTACCCTTAGATGGGTTTGGATTTTTTTGTATTTCCTAATTCAGGAAACAGACACAGTCTCTATATGATGATATCTAGGTGAAAGAGTCTCTATATGATGATATCTAGGTGAAAGAGTCTCTATATGATGATATCTAGGTGAAAGAGTCTCTATATGATGATATCTAGGTGAAAGAGTCTCTATGTGATGATATCTAGGTGAAAGAGTCTCTATATGATGATATCTAGGTGAAAGAGTCTCTATATGATGATATCTAGGTGAAAGAGTCTCTATATGATGATATCTAGGTGAAAGAGTCTCTATGTGATGATATCTAGGTGAAAGAGTCTCTATGTGATGATATCTAGGTGAAAGAGTCTCTATATGATGATATCTAGGTGAAAGAGTCTCTATGTGATGATATCTAGGTGAAAGAGTCTCTATATGATGATATCTAGGTGAAAGAGTCTCTATGTGATGATATCTAGGTGAAAGAGTCTCTATATGATGATATCTAGGTGAAAGAGTCTCTATATGATGATATCTAGGTGAAAGAGTCTCTATATGATGATATCTAGGTGAAAGAGTCTCTATATGATGATATCTAGGTGAAAGAGTCTCTATGTGATGATATCTAGGTGAAAGAGTCTCTATATGATGATATCTAGGTGAAAGAGTCTCTATGTGATGATATCTAGGTGAAAGAGTCTCTATATGATGATATCTAGGTGAAAGAGTCTCTATATGATGATATCTAGGTGAAAGAGTCTCTATGTGATGATATCTAGGTGAAAGAGTCTCTATATGATGATATCTAGGTGAAAGAGTCTCTATATGATGATATCTAGGTGAAAGAGTCTCTATGTGATGATATCTAGGTGAAAGAGTCTCTATATGATGATATCTAGGTGAAAGAGTCTCTATGTGATGATATCTAGGTGAAAGAGTCTCTATATGATGATATCTAGGTGAAAGAGTCTCTATATGATGATATCTAGGTGAAAGAGTCTCTATGTGATGATATCTAGGTGAAAGAGTCTCTATATGATGATATCTAGGTGAAAGAGTCTCTATATGATGATATCTAGGTGAAAGAGTCTCTATGTGATGATATCTAGGTGAAAGAGTCTCTATGTGATGATATCTAGGTGAAAGAGTCTCTATATGATGGGATTTATCTGACCTGGGTGACGTGAGGCCGCTAGCAGACGGCCGGTTTAGCCAGTCTGTCTGCTTCCTGACCTGAGCCCCAGATTGTCATGTTTGAGCTCTAAGACTATGAGCCATATTACTAGACAGAAGAGCAGCACCTTCCCAGGAGGGATGAATACCATCTCTTTTCAACAGGTCAGGTCTGCCCCAAAAACTTTTCCAATTGTCTATGAATTCTATATTATTTAGCGGACACCACTTAGACAGCCAGCCATTGAGTGAACACAATCTACTAACTATCTCATCACTCCGGCGAACAGGAAGGGGGCCAGAGCAAATTACAGTGCCTGACATCATACTTGCGAGTTCACACACCTCTTTAACATTAATTTTAGTGATCTCTGACTGGCGGAGTCGAACACCATTAGTGCCGACGTGAATAATAATCTAAGATAATTTAAGTTTAGCATTAGCCAGCACTTTTAAATTAGCTTTGATGTCAGGCGCTCTGGCTCCCGGCAAACATGTGACTATGGTGGCTGGTGTCTCTATTTTCACGTTCCGTGTAATAGAATCAACAATAACTAGGGCAAAATCAAAAGGATTCTCAGTGGGTGTTTCACTGAGTGGGGAGAATTTATTTGTTGTGGTAATCGGAACAGAAGAGCGGTGTTTTGTCCCGCGACTATAGCGTCTCACGGTCACCCAGTTGCCCTGCTGCACGGGCTCTACTTCAGCCGGAACCGAACAATGTACAGTGTTCACTAAACTAGTCGCATCCAAAGCCGTATCTAAAGCCCTTGCACTTTCACTATCCTCAATTAAAGTTCGATGCGTGTCTCTAGTTCTGAAATCTTCTCCGTCAGCCTGACTATCTCCCTGCATTTATCACATGTAAATCCTGTGCTGACAGAGAAAGCTATGCTATACATGTTACATGAAGTGCAAGTGACAATAAGAGGAGAAGAAATGACTTACCGTGTTTGCTGACTGATCACTACTTACCACAGCTTTGATGGATTTGTAAAAGGCTCGAGCGAAATAAATAAATAAATAAAGATTGCACGGATGGCACGCTAACAGGCTAGCGAAGTACTACTAGCGTGTTGTACTAGTAACGATTTCGATTGAAGCTAGCGATGTCAGGTTAATATGTGATGTTGAGTAAGTTATATTTTAGCAGTATAAACAACAGGGAATGATAGTAAATAATGATTCAAAACGGAAAGACATACGAAGCTAGAGACGCAAATCAATCGGCCCGAGTGAGTGAGTGTGTGCGTGTGTGTGAGAGTGTGTGTGAGAGATTGTGTGTGTGAGAATGAGTGTGTGTGTGTGTGTGTGAGATTGAGTGTGTGTGTGTGTGTGTCAGATTGAGTGTGTGTGTGTGTGTTTGTGTGTGTGTCAGATTGAGTGTGTGTGTGTGTGTGTGTGTGTGTGTGTGTGTGTGTGATTGAGTGAGTGAGTGAGTGTGTGTGTGTGTGTGTGTGAGATTTAGGGCTGGGCGATACGTAAAAAATATGTTATCGATAATCGCCTTAAAAAAATACCGCGATATCCGATTATATCGTCTACCCAAGCCCCGCCCCCAACACGCCCCGCCGGAGACGTCACTGCCGACATATACAGTTAACACAAGTCATGTTGAGTTTGGCTGCACTTTATCTATAGCCTGCAATTCAGTTAGTTTAATTTAATGATTGACACGTTAAAGGTTTTACTTTGTTAGTTTGAGATTAAACGAGCATAAAACATTAGCTTTGCTTATGTTAGTGTTGCTAATAATTTCCACACTGTTGACTGTTTTACTTTCTCAACCGTTTAAGACAAAACCGACTGGTTACGGGCATTTGAACTTGAAAAAACGCGTGTAGGCTACTGACGTCTTTCCGTGGTTGAAACAACAATTCTTCTGATGTTTATTCATGTTTATTTGATGCTATAAATTCACTAGAAGGATAATTGTGAGATATAATTCTGTGTGTATTTGTCCGTGTACTATATGAGAGACGGGTCTTTGTAAGAGTGCAGCACAGAAAACAGCGCGACATGTTCTCCCGCGTCTTGCGCTTAAAGAATGCTATCAAGAAGAATCGGTTTTCTATTCCTAATCCTACTCATTTTTGGATATTGATGATTATCGTCTGTAAACAGACTGTTATAATCGACATTGCGATAATTGCGAGACATCATCGATATACGCTAGTATCGTCATATCGCCCAGCCCTAGTGTGATTGAGTGAGTGTGTGTGTATATAATTCAATTTAGGCTGCATAGATTAGGTCAGCCGGAACCGGGAACACTTCCCATAAATCCTGATGTACTCGTTACATCATAAGAAGGATGGCGCCTATGCAACAACTACGCGCCTACGCTAATGTTAGTCTCTCTGTTTATCTGAGGTTTGCCGCAGCCCGCCGGATCCAGGCCGTATCCAGATCTGATGAAGGACCAGCGCCCGGACACGACAACGGCACCGCAGTCCTGAAGTGTCCACCAGTCTCTCCCCTGTTCCTGAAGTCCGCCGGATCCCGGCCGTATCCAGATCAGATGGTGGACCTGCACCTGGACACGATTACAACAACAACAATTTTTCAATGTCAATCTTTTCACTATTTACATATTTATGCCCAAAATGCTATAATATTCAAAGTAGTTGACTGTCACTCTCCTCTACGCTGTGTACGTTATTGATTAAATAGCCTAGCCTGTTTAACATGGGTACAGGCGCCTCGTTAAAAGACTGGATTAAACACCAGCGCACACAAGCAACCCTTTTAATACTCAATTTAATTTAAAAAATGTAAACCCAACAGGTATGACATGTCAGAAAGAGAAAAACACTGTTCATGAGAAGACGAGCCTATAGGACGACTGCAGCTTAGTGGATAAATATATTTCTTAAGCAACACCAGTCCTAATTTCAGTTAAAATGGCAAATCTGCATTCTTACGTTCTCATTGTTACTGTTACCAAGCTTGAGTTGAGTGAGAAGCACCCCAGTAATCGTGTGCCACTGTTATTTCTGCACATGTGAGTTTTGGTTTGTATTAATGTCCTCAGACAGCATCTGCTGGGCTGAGCGTAATCCAACATCGGCTCCATGTTGCCTATTGTTTGAGTCTCGAGACTGCGTTTGTAAACTGCATCTCACTACTGTGTCTATAGACTGTGTGTTTGCATGAACTCTGATGATTGCTGGACTGACCTGCTCTCACACACTGCGCTCTCCCCGCCTGTGACGTCACGAACAGAACTGGCGCGCCTGTGCCGGCTCGACACTCCTGGGGGACGGCGACGGCTCCTCCGGGTCCGGGCAGGAGATCCTCATTCACTGCTCCTCCCCATCAGGCTCCAGCGGTGGAGACTCCTCCGCTCCCTCACGGACGCCACTGTAGTCTAATGTAGATGTCCTCTCCTGTTCTTTACTGTCGTCGCTCCTGCTTTTATGCTCCCGTAGCTCCTCCATGAGACACTCGAGACTGATGCTCATCTCGGCCTCGTCCTGCTTGCCACAGTAACACAATTAATTAATTAAATATTGTTTCAAATATTAAGAATCATTAAAACTGCTCGACTGAAGAACTGACTGTGGTGTGACAGTAATTTCATCTATTAAACGAATCTAGTTATTAGTCTGCAGACCTGCCAACCGTGACATTATTTTGAGTACCATCAGTGGGACGGGACACGGGTTTGGGTGGGGTCATATTTCTCACAGGTTTGAGAAGGCAAGACATACACAAACACTTTTCTTAGCAACGAAAGATTTGCGACATTTTAAATGTGTATTGACAAAGAAATTGCAGCTTTGTTGTGTAGGCTACAATTAAAACGGTACAAAATGAAAATATTGCCTACAAAGCAACAAATTAAGAACGGGCGGTTTCCTTTGCCTCTCTCTCACAGGTCTCTGCTGGGTCTCTTTTTAGCTTATTTTGTCACTCTCACTCTCTCGATATTAAATGTCTCAGGGTAGAAACACAGGCTACAGCTGACAATACTGTATTTCAACAAAAAACTAAAAATAACTGTAACAAATGATTTAGCCTTTGTTGCTTCGAAGAAAAAGAATGGTTAGCACAGCAAAAGCAGGGGAATTTAGACCAAATGGAAATCCCCCTGGCAAATCGCACCTTGCACAACCATCTTTAAAAACTCTTTCTGTATAGGGAACCCCATAAAGTTTTTTTTCTGTTCGTAACAGAACTGCTTTTGAAATTACGATTAGAATTATTATACAAATTCAGTCATTCTGTTGGATAATATTTGTTCCTTAGTGTAAAATGGAAATGCATGGTGGTCATCAAATAAGCACAAAAATACCTAAATGCTGTAGCAGAGTTTTAGAACTAGACAAATCTCTCTCCATTAATAATGATAAAACAATTACAGTAGCCCATGTTTGTTCGGGATTTAAACCGCTGTCATCTACATCATTCTAAGCTCTACCACTCGACCACGAGTGTACTAGCCAGAAGCTCAGTAGTCCAGCAGTCAGTGTGTGTGCGCACACGAGAGAGAAGCGCTCTTCATTCTCATTCCTCAATAGAATAGTAAAAATAATCAGCATCATTTATGTTCACTGACTGCCAGATATGTCTATGATGGTCTTTTGTGTATTTATTTTTTGTTTGTTTGTTCGCTATTGCGCTGCTATTCGCGCTGAATACGCTTCTGTTCTGACACAGTTTCAACTTTTGTTACATTATTGTACAGGGAATGTCAATAGCTCTTACTTTATTTGTCACGTTTGTTGTAGGCTTATTTGGAAATGACCTTAGGTGTAGTATTTGACATTAGCCCCACTTACGTTTCAAAATGCGGCAATTGCTGCTGTTTTGCTAAATGTCCCTCTGCGCCACCTGGCGGTCATTTCAGGAATGACTTTGAAATGCGACTGGTTTAGTTTTGCTGCAGTGACTTTGCTGTGGCAGTAGTGTTGTCAAAAGTACCGACTTCGGTACCAAGTCGGTACTGAAATTTAAAAAATGTGACGCTTTGAGCGCTGTTGAGCAGAATCGTAAACACCTCTGATTGGCCGGCCATTGTCACGCGCTCATCAAATATGTCTGTGATTGGCTACAATGATCAGCGCTTCAAAAACATGTTGTAAATATACATCAATAACGCTCTTCAGCGAGCGATTACACAGATACACACGGGAGCGTTTGAAAGCAGGCGTCTATCAGCGGATCGACCCACTGGCGCTGATAGACGCCTGCTTTTGCTTTCAAAACACTTTCAAACACTTCCGTGTGCTCTCAAACGTTCCCGTGCGTTGATCATTGTAGCCAATCACAGACATATCCGATGAGCTCGCAAACACAATGGCCAATCAGAGGCGTTTATGATTCCGCTCAACAGCGCTCAAAGCGTCACATTTTTTAAATTTCAGTACCGACTTGGTACCGAAGTCGGTACTTTTGACAACACTATATGGCGGTAATAGGCATTCTGGTTGACTACCTACTGTACATGTGAGTTTTGATGTGTATTAATGTCCTCAGTTACCTGTCGGGTAGTTCAGCGCTGGCGCATCTGTTGAGCTGCTGCTGGGGTTTCTGGGCGACGGTTGAGCACTGCTGCTATCCATTCCCTCAAACTGCACGTAGCCTACGGAAAAGTTCAAACTAACATCAGAAACTGATCAGGCTGAAGCGGACATGAGTCAGAGAGGTAATAACTAGAGACTCACCGTCTGACTCGACTGCATCTGTGTCTGGTGTGTTCTTAAACCAGTCATGATCTAAAATGTTCTGTAAGGTGATCCCTGACTCTCTGTCACGAAGTTTCAGAAGTAGATCCTGGTATTCTGTAAAGGTTTTCAGAAGAGAGCTGATTAGTCCTGTATGACTTTGAGATTTGAGATACGTTAGTTCATTGCTAAACTTCACCGTCTATCCGCTGTGCTTTACACTTCGCTTATTTGTCATCAAGGTAACTTTACTGTCACTTGTGTAAGAGCTTTATATGTTTTCAAGCAATGCTATTTCCATTTCGTTCTTGTTTTTGGTCTCACCTTTGGACAAGCCTGTATTTTTCCTGCCAAACCAAAGACATTTTCCTCCGACCATCCTCTTCAGCTCTCTGTGTAAGCCTTCATTTGTTGCCATTAAAGCGTCAATTCTCCTCTCTGCCTCTGATTTCACTTCGGGTGTTTCTGTAAGCAATACGTTTTCAGTGTTAAAATAACTTTAAAACGCCCTTATTTCCATATCCTGTGCATAATAAATCAGTGACTTGTGCTCAAAAAGCAAACTCACGTCTCTCTCTGACGGACAGTGCTCCGTAAAAGCCGGTTAACTTGATCTGCATGGTGTCTGGGTCGATGAGCACTTTTTTCAGGCTTATGTCTTTATAATAAACATCCTTTTCACTGCAGTCCCGTAACGCAGCGATGAGTTTCTGCATGATGTCTTTTGCTTCTGCTTCAGTCAGACGACCTCCCTTACCTTTGATGAAGTCCCACAAGGTTATGCTGGTACCTGGATGTTCCATAATTAACAGGTCATCATCTTCCCTGTCAAACCAGTCGTATAACTTCAGGACATGGTCGCTGTGCCTCATTATCTGCATTAGTGCCGCCTCTCGACACCAAGGTTTGGTACAGCCAATCTAAAAGAAGAGATTGACAAAAGGTGAGATGACTCCGGACCTCAAACCTCCTTACTAACAAACAACGAACTCTACATGTACTTTACAACTGATGCTTCAAGGCTTTCATTGTCTATTTCAGTTTTATCTTATGCGGTCTACATGCAGAATTATCAATCACCGGATAAGAATTTAATAAATAATTCTTGATAGTAATTTTCATGAAGAATAAAATCTTTTCAACTTACGTGGAAATCAAACTGCCGCGGCTTAACACATTTGATGATCACCTAAAAAATAAAGAAAATATTTGCAAGCGTAAGTGAACCGATCAATTTTTGATTGTTTACATGTTTTGATCAAAACTGTAAACACTGATGTTTATGTCAGGACTGGAAAGACAGAAGGAAACAAGAGGCAGAAAGTTTGGTGTATCCAGGAAGAGCAACATACTTGTTTGCCATCAGATTTTTGAATTGCTTCATAGACAATGCCATGGGACTTCGATGCCAGTTTCTTTCGCAGTTGATAAAGAGAGTCAAAGGTTTCTGAAAAACACACAACAGCATGAGACTGAACTGCTTGTGGCTAAACACACCTGTGCAGATCAGGCGAGGAACCAACCGCTGTGGAGATCACCAATGAAATCAGTGAACAGGCTGACAATGACACATGTGAATAATTAGCAGGTTTAGCATTGAAATTCATGTTCCTCCTTATACTTTAAATGGCAACTTCTTGAATCTGCAATCCTATTACAGAATTTTTCACAAATAAAGTAATTGTTTAAAAAGATATGAATATGTGAATAAAAAGGAAGTAAACACTGTAACAGGACACTCAGTAATCGAGTCATTTCGTGCACACTGGTAGTCATATTTTTTCAAATAAAGACAAGGCAATGCTAATTTTACATACAGCACAGTGAAAACGACACGAATATGACACAGTGGGCAACTGGCTACAACAAACTAGACTACAGCACCGCATGATAACTGGAGACTCACGTTCTGTTGGCTCGACTGGCGTCTGCTCCTGTCCGGGTGTTTGAGGAGGCTCCTGTGATAACACCGCAGTGTCTGGTGTGTTCTTAAACCAGTCATGATCTAAAATGTTCTGTACGGTGATCCCTGACTTTCTGTCACGAAGTTTCAGAAGTAGATCCTGGTATTCTGTAAAGGTTTTCAGAAGAGAGCTGATTAGTCCTGTATGACTTTGAGATACGTCGTTTATGTAAGTAAGGTAATGTTTGCTGCTGTTACTATGGCATTATCTGGATGCCCATGAACATTTATTCATTGCTAAACTTCACCGTCTATCCGCTGTGCTTTACACTTCGCTTATTTGTCATCAAGGTAACTTTACTGTCACTTGTGTAAGAGCTTTATATGTTTTCAAGCAATGCTATTTCCATTTCGTTCTTGTTTTTGGTCTCACCTTCGGACAAGCCTGTATTTTTCCTGCCAAACCAAAGACATTGTCCTTTGACCATCCTCTTCAGCTCTCTGTGTAAGCCTTCATTTGTTGCCATTAAAGCCTGAATTCTCTTCTCTGCCACTGATTTCACTTCGGGTCTTTCTGTAAGCAATACGTTTTCAGTGTTAAAATAACTTTAAAACGCCCTTATTTCCATATCCTGTGCATAATAAATCAGTGACTTGTGCTCAAAAAGCAAACTCACGTCTCTCTCTGACGGACAGTGCTCTGTAAAAGCCGGTCAACTTGATCTGCATGGTGTCTGGGTCGATGAGCACTTTTTTCAGGCTTATGTCTTTATAATAAACACCCTTTTCACTGCAGTCCCGTAACGCAGCGATGAGTTTCTGCATGATGTCTTTTGCTTCTGCTTCAGTCAGACGACCTCCCTTACCTTTGATGAAGTCCCACAAGGTTATGCGGGTACCTGGATGTTCCATAATTAACAGGTTGTAAACTTCCCTGTCAAACCAGTCGTATAACTTCAGGACATGGTCGCTGTGCCTCATTATCTGCATTAGTGCCGCCTCTCGACACCAAGGTTTGGTACAGCCAATCTAAAAGAAGAGATTGACAAAAGGTGAGATGACTCCGGACCTCAAACCTCCTTACTAACAAACAACGAACTCTACATGTACTTTACAACTGATGCTTCAAGGCTTTGATTGTCTTTTTCAGTTTTATGAATAATAAAATCTTTTCAACTTACGTGGAAATCAAACTGGCACATATTAACACATTTGATGATCACCTAAAAAAGAAAGAAAATATGTGCAAGCATAAGTGAACTGATCCATTTTTGATTGTTTACATGATAATCTTTTTTAAAACATGTTTTGATCAAAACTGTAAACACTGATGTTTATGTCAGGACTGGAAAGACAGAAGGAAACAAGAGGCAGAACGTTTGGTGTATCCAGGAAGAGCAACATACTTGTTTGCCATCAGATTTTCTAATTCCTTCATAGACAATGCCATGGGACTTCAATGCCAGTTTCTTTCGCAGTTGATAAACATAGTCAAAGGTTCCTGAAAAACACACAAAAGCATGAGACTGAACTGCTTGTGGCTAAACACACTTGTGCAGATCAGGCGAGGAACCAACCGCTGTGGAGATCACCAATGAAATCAGTGAACAGGCTGACAATGACACATGTGAATAATTAGCAGGTTTAGCATTGAAGTTCATGTAAGAAAGATAACAGTCCAGTATCCAGGCGCTGTTTGACAGGCTTTTAGTGCCTGTGAGCTTCGGGTGTGTGTGAACGAAATGTTCAGCCGGCAAGGCTTTCAATCACATGCAAATAATGAACTTTTGTGAATGTCACGTGTCCCACTGTTATTTCTGCACACATGTGAGTTTTGATGTGTATTAATGTCCTCAGTTACCTGTCGGGTAGTTCTGCGCAGGCGCATCTGTTGGGCTGCTGGGGTTTCTCTCAGACAACACCGCAGCGCTGGTCGATGGTCGAGCGTAATCCACCATGGGCTCGGTCTCAAGCGCATCAGTGTCTGGAGTCGGCTCCTGTTCGGGTGTTTGAGGAGGCTCCTGTGACAACACCGCAGCGCTGGTCGATGGTCGAGCGTAATCCACCATTGGCTCGGTCTCAAGCGCATCGGTGTCTGGAGTCGGCTCCTGTTCGGGTGTTTGAGGAGGCTCCTGTGACAACACCGCAGCGATGGTCGATGGTCGAGCGTAATCCACCATGGGCTCGGTCTCAAGCGCATCGGTGTCTGGAGTCAGCTCCTGTTCGGGTGTTTGAGGACGGTCCTGTGACAACACCTGGTGATCGCTGGTCGATGGTCGAGCACTGCTGCTATCCATTCCCTCAGGTAAATACTCATATGAGTCCACGAAGACGTCGCTGCTGCTGCTATCCATTCCCTCAGGTAAATACTTATATGAGTCCACGAAGACGTCGCTGCTGCTGCTATCCATTCCCTCAGGTAAATACTCATATGAGTCCACGGAGACGTCGCTGCTGCTGCTATCCATTCCCTCAGGTAAATACTCATATGAGTCCACGAAGACGTCGCTGCTGCTGCTATCCATTCCCTCAGGTAACGTTGCATGCATGATGTTTACTTTCTGCATGAAGCCTAAGGAAAAGTTCAAATAAAATCAGAAACATCAGGCTGAAGCGGACATGAATCAGAGAGGTAATAACTAGAGACTCCCAAACAATAAGTGTAAGCTATTGTGATTGTCAAAACATTTGGTAGCCCAACTAAACACTATTTTATTAAGTTTAGTGACAGCATAGTGCAATAATTGGTATAGGCTACTGCTTTTATTACAGCTTGATACAAATTTGACCATTTCAGTTTAATTCTTGTGGTTTTATTCCGATCTTGATTCAGTTTGGATGCGTGTTAGGTACAGTAGATACATGTTGATTTTCAGAAGTCCGCCAGTAATCGTTTTACTCTCTAGTTTTACCTGGAGACTGAAGCTTCTTAGAGAGAAACCATAGTAAGTGTCCAGCGATGAGCAGAGCCGGAAGAGCCAGAAGGATGTACAGAGAAGAGTCTGAAAACACAGGAGAAATAATCAGAGAATATGATCACGTTGAGCTGGTTATATTAGAGTTATATCTCTGTGTTGGTTACAAATGTCTCTACTCATAACAACACTTTCTCCATCTCAACCCGTTTTCTCTTTCCTGAAATTATGCATGTATGGGACTAGTATTTATTTCTTTTTTGTTAAACCTTTGTGCTGTAAAGTGTACATAACGGTTCGAAATGTTGATTTTTTTTAATGAAATTAATATTTTTATTCAACAATGATCGATGCATTAAATTGATCAAAAGTGACACTCAAGGGTTTTACACTGTTAATTTTTTTTACTTCATATAAATGCTGTTCTTTCAACTTTATTCATCAAATAATTCGGCATAAAATGTATTTCCACAAAAATATGAAACTGTTTTCAACATTGATAATAATAAGAAATGTTTCCTGAGCAGCAAATCAGCAATTCTCATCATGAGTAATGGTGCCGAAAATTCAGCTTTGATCACATGAATAAATGAGTTTACTATGACATAAAAAACAGATACCCAGATAGCAAAAAATATCCACACGGCTTCTTTTTGCCGCCGGCCCTAAGCTGTCGGCTATAGGTGCGTCTCGCTGGCGGGGATACAACGTTTGCCGCCGAATACGTCACTCCCATTTTATGCGAGATGCCGCCGCCGAATAGCCGGCGGGCCGACTGCTTCATTTTCTCTGGCGGTTGCCTCCGTCTAATGGACCGCGGCCAGCTGGCGGCAAGCCGCTTTGAAATACAGATTTCTACTCTCAAATCGACCAGCCATGTTGCAAACGCATGTTGGGAGTTAGTGGAACTGACAGCATTTTAACTACTTTTCACATTTGAAGCGATTATAAAATCATAATAGCCTAAATTATAGCTTTTTTTTTTTTTTGCTCCAAAGCCATTAGGGTTTAAATCCTGACTCTTGATTCCATAAGGTAAGGTTTAGGAAATTACATTTAAATGACGTTGAAACTCTGAAGTGATTATATGTAAAATATATCAAATTATTTTATGCTCTTAGGTGAAAATTGTTTACATTTCTTTGATTTATGCACAATTGAGACATGCACCAATAAACCAAAAATAATTCATTTTGTAAAACTTAAGTTACTTACTTACTTGCAATAAATAACTTTCTGATTCTGATTAGGTTTAAAATAGATATTTCATTCATGGTATGAACAATTTAGCAGAATAAATTGATGAAGTTAGACTTTTTACCAATGCCTGACTAATCAGTGAACAGTGAAATACATCTGCAACATGGCCAAAGGTATGGCCTACTTGATATATTTGTATTCATTTGCAAGTGCAACCATGGTAATATCAAAACCCTGTTTTGACCTGAAGGAAGGAAAAACTCTAAATTCTCCTCTGGCTTCAGAGCTGCGCTGATAGTTTTGTGAAATAGCTCCTGGCCCCGCCCCGCCCCTACTGTCGATGACGCACTGGAGCCACTGAGGCTAGCCCCTCCCGAGCACATTCGCAGCAGGTCGCCGCTCGCACCAAAAAGCTGGATGCCAACCGCCGTAAAATTGGAAAGAAGAAGAAGAAGAAGAAGAAGAAGAAGAAGAAGAAGAAGAAGGTCGCCGCTCAATCGCGAGTTACTGTCAGTATTTACTACGTTACAGCCTGCAGTTTGCTAACTAGCAAAGTCATCGACTACCATCGTTTAAGTAAGTACATGTTTTCTTTTTGTGTAACGCAATAGCATGTTTACATTGTTTTTAGTTTATATATTTAAAATCTGTAACGTCATCTTTGTTCAGCCTTGTTTACGCAATGTTGCTAGTAACGTTACATGTAGAAATATAACTAGCTACAGTAACGTTAGGTGGCCAAAGCTTTAAAGTTGCATCTAAGTTTAACTTTTGGTGTTTTCTTATAAAAAATAACGATGTATAGGTAATTTAAATTATTTTGTTTGCCTGAACAATGCTGCTAGTCCAGTAACGTTAGCTAGAGGTGCTAGCAAGTGTTAGCTAGCACATGCTGTTTTTTAACTTTTGTTGAGGTTAAGCAATGTTGCTAGCCTAGTACACGTAGAAATTTTACTATTTTACATATAGAAAGACTAAGTTTAACTTCTGGTGTTTTCTAACAAAACAGAATGATGTATATAGGTGTTTTTAATTTATTTTTTTGTCCGAACAAATATGCGGCTAGTTCAGTTCACCGTGTAGCTACAGTGGCTAGCAAGTGTTGTGCTGTGTGTTACTGTACTGGATTTAAGGCTATTGTGATTTCTAATTCTGTACTTTTTATGTTTGAGGACAATTCTGTTTTCACTTTAATCACTAACGTACACTCAATGAATACATTTTATTTTTTAACAATTTCACTGTTCCACGTTTGGCTGATCAGTTTTGTCTCCCACAGCATAGCTACTGTATATTCCTAACGTTAACAATGCGGCTTTGTTCACATTTTCTTGCAGATACCTTGACCAGAGCATAACTGGTTATCTTCACCCATGAGACCTACTGTTGGACAATCGTTTTGGCTTTAAAGGTAAATGCTTCGTTAGTCACAATGTCTAGTTGCTGGGCCAAAAGGAGAAGGATTTTGCGCTAAACTAAGTGTTACATTTAAGTCCAATTCATTAAATGTATGCAATAACTTCGAACATATTTTTACGTCAATGATTATCAATAGGGGAAAGTAATCACTCCGTTATTGGTCCTTGGACTCCCCTGGCATCTTGTGTTCACCATGAAGTTTTCAGCTATGAAGGTATATTCTAGGCCTATGTCTTAATGGCCAGTGTTTTAACAGTATTGAAAATAGTGCCTTTTATTTTTTTATGTAGATTTCCAGAGACTCCGGACTGAAAACCGAGCCCTGAGGGAGGAGAACCAAGCTCTAAGGGAAAGCAATGCACGAGTAGGTGAGAACATCCACTCTTCTTAAATTTTACTTTTTTGTGTGTGATGTAGGTTCAAAACTATCATATGCCTTTAAATTTGTAGCTTCGGATGACAGTGGCTCACTTCAAGAGCAGGTGAAGCAAGTTGGGACAATGTTGAAGACGTTTGCTCGCACTGGGCAATCAGGTACAACTTGCAAACAACACCTGTAGTTGTTGGTTTAATTCCCACTGGGGCCACCTGTACATGTAGTAGACCTAGATAGTAATGTCATAGTTTAGTAGTTGAGGGACCAGGACTAACTATTTTATTCTATTATTCCGGGAACCCCTGTAGGTGCAGATCAGACCCTAATGCTGCGACGTCTTGGAGAGTTTGGCGATGTTGTGCCACATGGACCACAAAATGGACACTATGCTGCAACATTTCAGTGCCAATGTGTCTGTTGGAGAGTTATCTCTGCCAGGGGATCTGTTACTCCCCCTAGACACCCAGGAAAATTTGGCGTTGCTTGACGATAGTTTGAGGCAGGATAAAGAGCTCCAGGAACGATTTGTAAGTGTGCTGCTTTCGTTTATAACGCCGTAGGGTAATCTAAAAAGTCAAATTAAGATTGTACCCTGCATATTCTACAGTCTGAATCCACAGCCTGTCACATTTTATATTTAATTATGAGAAGCTTCAGAAAAATGTAATTTGTAACACTTTTTTGGATTTTCAGCTTCGGTTTTTGGCTATCTAATGTGGGAGGGACCTAAAGACAACAGTGTGGCGAATGCTTCAGAGTATATTCTCTAATCCGCTTTCCATTAATACAACCTGGACTGGTGTAGGGGATAAAGCATGTTTTAGAGACCTGTTCCTGAAGACCATTGTTCAAAGTAAGTTGAATATTTTTTTTTTATATTTAAGTAGATGTGTATGGCCTTATTCCATTTGAATGGCATGACACATCTGTATTTTCTACAGGGGCCATCCGGAAGAACCCGGCAACCCAGGATGCCACTGATGAGGCGGTCCAGGTTAATGTTACGCGTTACCTGAAAGGAGCATCTGACCGTGAAGGCGGAAAAAGGCGCCGCACAGCTGAGAGGGACCCACAGCCAACCCCTTAAACCTAGGCTGACTACTGACACCCCAGCATCACTGACAACTGTAACTCTTTCGTTGTCCTGCAGTCAGTAACATCAAGAAGCGCCAGACTACTCACCCAATCCACACTGTTCACTGTGGAACTAACTTTATTTTTTTATTTTTTTTATTCTCCCCCTGACCCTGCATTACCAAGGATCTCAATTACTTTAAATACTATTTGCTGCTTATTTCATTTGTTACCGTGCTTAACTATTCTATTGTTAAATATAGCTTGCAAATGCTTGTGCCTCAGGTCAGCATTGTAGTTATAATGGTCTTTTCTACTACTGTTTTTACCTTAGTATTTTTATATATACATTTTATACATGTATATATACACGTCAAGTTTTGTTTATCACAGATACTAGAGACAGATCTTATTGCAGCACAGTGTAAATCTTGTGCCCCAGGTCAGCAATGCCATTATAATGGTATATTCTAGTCCAGAGCTTTACTCTAAATTATTAGGCTACCACTTATCCTATTGTTAGAAATGGCTTGAAAATGTGATGTTATATCTTGATTTATTTGCTATCCTGCACTTTCTTTGGTACCAAATATCCTCATTACTTGTTATAATGTTTACTGTAATTCTTTTCATCTTAGAGCTGACCTCTTTACATTATTAACAATTATTGCAAGTGCTATAATTTACTGGCAAGGCTGTTTTTTTTTTACCAACATTTATTTGGAAACCTGCATGTTTTTTATCGTGTCTATATATATATATATATATAATTTTATTATTTATATTTAAGTGATCTTACAAATTTTGTTTCAATGACAGTTACTGTACTTTGAAATGTGGAAATAAAACGTCAAATGTAAATTTGTCTGGTTTGATCAATCATTATCCTTGTTAAAACTGCATGCTATAAATATAAAAAATATATATTCAATAAGCGGCGGCAGATCGCTCAAACAGCGCTTGCCTCCGACGGGCCGCGGAAGGGCCGCCTTCGGTATAACGGTGGCGGAACGGCGGTTGGCCTGCGGGCCGGCCGCGGAACGAAGGCGGTAGGAAGGCGGCTGCCGCTTTTAAAAAGCGGCTGCCGCCAGCGGTGCGCCCGCAAACGTGTTTGCGATTACGCCATTCTGACGCTTCTACTGCCTCCGGAGCACCGCCGGTGGTCCGCCGACTCATTGCTATCTGGGTAGCCCATGTTAAATTGTAATATTACAGGTTTTGCTCTATTTTTGATCAAATAAATGCAGAAGAGAATTCAAAATCTTACAGACCCCACACTTTTGAACAGCAGGCTAGTGTACAATAGCACATTTACTATAATTATGGTAGTTTGGTTAAAGTCACTGATTAATTACAGGCGGGCTGAGCGCACAAATCACTAAATATTTAGTAGTCATGCAAACGTATTCAGATTTAGCATATTAATGACGCATTCACCTCATAAATCATGACACACTGCTCCAGACCAGGAAAGTGCTAACTTACAAGTTCAAGTGCAGGCTTTTAACATTAAAGGCTTTTAAAATGAAAAAGTATCGGATCGAAATGTGCAGTCTTGCCCACCAACATCAACCCGAATCGCCCACTGACTGACGTTACTACTTTCTACTCAAGG
Source organism: Phoxinus phoxinus (assembly GCF_949152265.1). NCBI lineage: Eukaryota > Metazoa > Chordata > Actinopteri > Cypriniformes > Leuciscidae > Phoxinus > Phoxinus phoxinus. Next base: position 4,553,356 of record NC_136895.1, read on the forward strand.
ACTTCGACAGAAATGTAGTGGAGTAAACTAAACAGTACAATATTTGTCTTTCAAATGTAGTGAAGTTCAAGTAAATGTTTCCAGAAAAAATTCCTCCACCTCTGATTTTCACATTAGTATTAATGTTGTTACCTGTGTACTCCGGTCCATCCGTTAGGCTGCATGTGGCGTTTCTGTCAAATAACGCGCTGGTCGATAGTTTAGGGCAATATAACATTTGATCCATGTTGATACTGTTTGTAAACTATATTTCACCGTGTCTATAAAACTGCGTGTTTGCTCTACAAATGAGTAGTATAGAGAATAGACGCTCCCCGCCTGTGACGTCACATGATGACCCGCGATTCGAAATGGCGTCCGCCATCAATTCGCAAGACCCCCGAATTTCTAACGGCTGTAACTCACGACCCAGACCACCCAGATCCTTGCGGGAGAGCTCGTTGGAAAGGGCCCGTCCTCACCTAGCCTCGATCCGAGTGTGGTGCGATTTGGCCCGGGCATTCCAGAGATATACGCCAAAAAAATATATGTATTTGAACGGGCATAACTCCCGGCCCCAATCGTCCGAAAACCCCGGGATGGTCTCGTTCAACAGGGCTCCTCGAGCACTCTCTATGCTCTGAGTTTCAGAATTTTTCGCCTTCTTGTTCCCGGGATATAAGTGAAAAACCTAATTCCCATTCATTCATTCACTTCAACGGTAAGATGGAGGCTGTAATATCGCTGTTGTCCAACAGAGGGAGCAGCAGGATTAGATATTTTAATCTTTTTACCCGCTTTCATCATTGGCTAACAAACAAATGTTTAAAGCTATGATGGACTGGTAGCCTAACCCAGCAAACATGCCAGTGCGGGTTTTCTGTGGGACAGTGTGGGCTAGGGCAAACCCTTTGGGGCCCAGTGGGCTTTCTGTGGGCAAGCCACCACTTAGTTAAATCATGGTTTTAAGATTTGCTCAGGGTTAATCAAACTATTTCAACAATCCCGTAAAATGTCATAAATGTTATTTCATTAAACAGTCCATCCCATACTTAACTAAACCTGCACACAGTCAACAAGATAGCAAGACAAATACGACCTTTACCTGTTTGCTTGCAGCTGTTCCCAGACAGACTGATAAAGTCAGGCAGACCAGTACATTACAGAAGTTTAAACACCATTAGACTATTAGTCCCCCCAAAAAATCACAGCACTTATATACCCCTTCCCACCCTGCTGAAAAAAACAATAGAAACCATTACAGAAATGCTAATGGATTCCACTACAAAACCATTACAAACCATCAGCCGTTAACCATTAAAACCATTACGGAATGGTGTCCATTACGTAGTGTGTTTTGGGCCATATTCCATTAGGATCTATTGGTTTGTATTGGTTTCCATTAAAAATTTGTATTGGTCATGATTTGAATATTTAATGGTTTCATTACAAATTTGTATTGGTCATGAATTGTACATATTTAATGGTTTCCATTACAGTTTGTATTGGTCATGATTTGTACATATTTAATGGTTTCCATTACAGTTTGTATTGGTCATGATTTGTACATATTTAATGGTTTCCATTACAATTTTGTATTGGTTCTGACATGGCTTCAATACAAATTTGTATTGGTCTTGATTTGCACATATTTAATGGTTTCTGTTGTGGAAATTTACTCAATATTAAAACCTGGATGAAGGAGACAAAGTCGATTCTCAAGAGATTAAACAAAGTATTTTATTTCATGCATGAAATAAGACGTTCAACATACAGACAGCGTCTGATATGAGAAGGTCTATGGCATTCTCACACAGAGAGCATCTGACATGAGAAGGCGAAGGCTAGTCCCTTTCGCCAAGGTTATATACCCTAACACACCCTGTGTAAAAATCCTTTGTTACCCTAAATGGAGATGTCTTAGCTCATTATCTCATGTCCAACCCAAATTCTAACTGGTCTGAGCAACGTCATGTCTGCAAAAGTTTCCTGTTGTTAGCTGCTGCTCTTGTTCACACATCTTGTCTATCTTTAGTTCGATCAAAGCTGCGCACACATTTTTCACACTTATAGTCTTTTGCCTTCACATGACCCAGTTGAACATTTTGTTCCTTCAAGCTTGTTAACTTATGCATTTCTGGTTACATATTTTATTATTGTGCTTTAGCTTATATGATTATATTCCTTTAAATGCTTATGAGTAAATGAAAGTTCAACGTTAATACAAGTTGTACCCATACAAAAGCAAAAGAAACACATCTAAATGTAAAATTTCCATAACAATCCCCCATATGTTCATTCAAAGAACATACACACAATTTTACATTTACTCTTCCATAATCATAGTAATTCACAACAGGTACATTTTTCCATGGTTACTTAATTTCCTAGTCAAACTCATGTTCGCTCTTGTTCTCATAATCCTCATCATCATCAGCCACTAACACCTTAACTTCGTCCTCTGGTGCTCTACTTATCACTGTTGTGTATTCCCCTGGACTCATTCTCACCATTGTTACAGTCACTGCCTTAGCAGTGATTCCAGAAATACAATTCATTAAACATGGAATCATTAAAAGAAAAATCAAAATGAAAATCAAACATCCGATTGGCATAATGGTACTTATTAACAATTTCGTCCACCCCTGCAGGCCCAAGAACCAATTATCTAGTGAAGATTACATTTCATCTGGAGTGGCTATGGCCATTTTCATGTGTTCTATTATGTCTGATACATTTTGATAGACGTCAGTCAAATTAAAACAACAAGAGGTTCCTAACATTTTGCATATTTTCAAATAAACCTCCTACATCTAAAAGTCCTGGATAACAGCACCCCATCCATTTCTTAGGAAGGGTGTGCACATACTGTTCAAGCTGTTGTCTCTCCGAGACATTTGTCGTCACCTGGACATGTGATATTTGTACCATTAGATGTTATACATTTGTTATTATTCATGATTATCGTAGTTTTACAGTGTGCTGTACCAGCCATTATTGCCCCTTGTTGGGTCCCTAATTTACATAAACATACGTCGCCTAATTGCGCTTTCACTGCCCATACCCTGTCAAAGTCTCTAGTGCTGTGTTCTGATGGGTTCTGGCATTTGACTTTCTTTGGAGATAATTTGATTTCTATAGAATTTTCACATTCAGTAATTTCTACATAGTACATGGAATTAGCCCTATTAATTCTCCTAAATTTTCAGTGATTTCTTCTAATTCCAAAAACTCTGGCATCACTCTAATATTCTAATTTAATCACCCTGAAGTGAGACATACCCCGCCTTGGTCAATAGACCCTCTCTGATAGCATCCTGATTACCTCCGTACACATATTGCCCTTGACATGGATCCTTACAAAAATACATGGTCTTACCCCATTTTCCCTTTGTCATTTTCACCTCTATATGCTATCATCTCGTGCTAGGCTTACAGCCACACTAATTAAGAGGATAAGATTTAGTGACCTATTGCCACACATTACAACCTTGTCAGGCGAGAAAATGTTCTTGTTTGAACGATATCAGTCCCGTTTCTCGATGTATTTTTGGTCTCAGGGCAGGTCTAGTTGATATGATCAGACAGGTTATTTCAATGCCCACGCCGTTAAAGTTCCACAAAGTCCTTGATACAGTTCTGACCACTCCTAAAATTGCACAATCGTCTCTTACTATTGATTCGTCTGCTCTCCAGTGACGGTGGTTTTCAAATTGGTAACCTACGGGATGACACGTCTCTGGTTAGTCTGATCTCTGTTTGGCACTCGTTAGCTTTGAGTGGGATTCTTCTTCCGTTGCAGCTAGCCGCATGAGCTGATGCTTCTCGACTTTCACCGCATTTTGAGTTGTCAGCAAAACCTGGAATGGTCCCTGCCACCTTTTCGCCTTCCAATGCTTTCGTCTCAGATCCTTTATCAACACGAACTCTCCTCGGAAGCTGTGCAGGGCCGTCTCAGCTGGCTCTGCAACTGCTGCCTGGACCTGTTTTGAGATATCACAGAACACCTTATCCAGCTCAACACAATATTGCAACATGTCATGCTCACAAATAGTGGTGTCAGGCAATGTTCGAGGATTTCGTGCCTCCCAGTCCATCTGAGGTGGGCGAGCAAACAGAATCTCAAATGATGAGAGCTGTGCGCGTCCCCTCTTTCTCATTCTCATGTAAGTTAGCTCCTCCCGCTTCCGGATGTACCCAGGAATGCTTCAACTGCTGAAATTGCACTGTTTACAAAATGTGAACCATTGTCACTTAATAATTTTTCAGGATTTGAAAATTCCCATGGTGGGACAATTTCTTGTAGGAATAGTTTTGCCATTCCTTTTGAATCTGCCTTTGTTGTTGGCATGGCTTCTACCCATTCTGAAAACATGTCGACTGCCACTACGCAGTATCTCTTTTTGTCAGATTTTGATAATTCAATATAATCGAGCATTACATTTGAGAATGGTCTCTGCGGCCTGGGATGCCCCCCTGTCTCATTGCCTGACCCCTCCCCACATTGTTAATACCACAAATCAAACATCTGCTGCAAAAATCTGCTGCCACTGTGGAAAAAACTTTGGTAAATCAGTTATTTTGCATAATAGTAAACATCTCCATTTGTTTCTGGGGCCCCATTGTCCATTTTTCCATTCACGGCCTGCCTTCTTCCATTTCTCTTTATCATAGGCAGAAGCGTTGTTGTTGTTGCATCGCTTCTGTCACCTAGTTCCTCATTCAGCTGTATTGCTATGGTTATCTGAACAGGAAGTCGAGCTACAGCCTTCGCTGCTAAACTCTGACACCCTGTTTTCCTTAGAAACGTCATCACTACCCGAAGTATGAGCCTGGCACTTACAAACTGCCACTTCCTTTTTAGTGGATACTGCATTTTATTTTGCCTATTTTCAGATTTAGGCTTTATTTTAATCGGCTCACAATCTGCAATCAGACCTACATAATTTTTATCTATTTTTTTTTTTTTTATCAGTAGCCCATAAACATTTTGGAAACTCTCTCCAACCCGTCTGTTATGACAGGGAGTTGTGTTAAACTCAGTCTGTTTAGTTTCACTTCCTCATCCAACACTGTGACTGCTCTCAAACTTCTGTGTTTTCATGACATGGCTATTTTTGGTACCTTCATTTTGGCAGATCATTCTTTTTTTTTTTTTGATCTATTATGACCCAGTCGGTCAGTTCATGGCACCTGGCCATGAAGGGACCCGCGTCACGCCATTCAGCCTTCACTGGTTTGGCCAGCGATATGAGGCTTGTGCATTTTCCATGTCATAAAACACTGTCTGTTTGTCAGTCAATTTCACATTCAAAACACACCATTGGTCAGTCCCATACACATAGTCAGTCGTCACAATTTCTATGTCAACATTATCAATGTCAACATTAAATCATCGCTGCGCATATTCATCATCATGATCAGTGCTTACATGAGAAGTGCAATGTAAATCTGAGTCTCTCATAGATTCAGAAGATGGCAACACTCTGTCATGAGCCGCTTTGTGGTCAGACATGTGTCAGAAATTTGCCATTCATATACAAACAGAGAAAAATCCTCTGTGCTTTCAGTTTCATGCGTCATTCTCATGTCAGCTGATAAGCCCTGATCACCACAGTAAACAAAAACACCCTACTTACAAAGTAAATCCCTTCGCATTAAATTCACTGGGCATAACTTAGTAATTTAAAAAACAATGCACATTATTATTTTATTTTTCCCCTTCAATTAAACACTCAAGTGTTTTCGAATATGGTTCTATGACCACATGACCAGTTGCACTTCTGGAAGAAGTCGTCTTCCCAGATAGTGGAACTGGTTTTTCAAACTTTGTCGCTTTAATTACCAAATTGGAAGCTCCCGTGTCAAGCAGAAATAGTAAAGATACGTCATTAACAGTCATTTCTATCAAGGGTAAAGAAAAATTAGCCTTATAGAAAAACCCTAGCAAGCAAGTCTTCATTGCATAGAGCATAATCAGAAAATAAAGGTAAATTATACTCATCTGCTGGAGAGACAGGAACCCCGTCGCTCACCCCCTCCTCCTCCCTTCAATCCGCCTGACTCCCGCCTTCGCCGTGTGGGCAATCATTATACCAATGTCCTTTAAGTCCACATTTGAAACATTTGTCTGGATCATAGGGCTCTTGGCGTTGTTGTTGACAGTTTGGTCCTTTTCCACGACCACGTCCTCTGCCTCCTCCTCTGCCATTGCCTCTCTGGTTCTGTTGGTGATGGGTGGAGTCGTTGTTGCCCATATACACACCTTGCATTGTCACCAGGGCCAACATGAGGTCTTTGTCTTGCTTGGCTGCGTTGATTTTTCACTGCACTTTCATGATGTCTTCATGATGTTTTGCGTGTCGTCTCATTTCTGCTGTGGAGGCCATTGCCATCCGACACAGCTCTTTTGAATTGCTTTTGAAATGTCACTGTCCAATCCATCCAAGAACAAAGTCTTTACTTTCATTTTCTGGAGGGCTGCAGAGCGGTGGTATGGTTCTTTGTGTGGTGCGTTAGGAACTGCTTGACCCCGTCCTTCTGCCTCGGCTGCTGGAATCTGGTTAGGATTGCGAGGAGGTGGAAGATGAGCCGGATACATCCTGTCCTCCTATCTTATTCTCACAAAACAAAAACAAACAAAAAAACAATGCCATTATAGGGAGAAGAAGAAACAATGTCAGACGTCATTTTTCAAAGATACGTCATTTTTAAGATTGCATAATGCGTTTCTCTATGTGTCTTGTCTTTCCTCTTGACAACGTGAGTAGACCAATTTTGCTTTTGTTTTTGTCAAATGTGACACGCTTAAACCCCCATTGAACCCATATTGCTCTTTTAAATACGGCACATATTCATGATACCAAATTCCTATTGCTTTGTCCATTATTTTTTATGAACCCTTCGAGAAATCAACCTGTTCTCCATCCTTCTTTTTTGAATTTTCGTTACACATTTTTACTTAGACAATTTTGTTTGTTCAATTTCCCTATATTAATTAATTTTATTAATCCATATTTGCGTATTTTTATTTATTATTTTATTACTTTATATTTACCTATAAATTTTCCTCTTTCCTTCTTCTTAATCAACAGTATTTATATTTGCGTATTTAAATATTTTCCCCCGCGTGGTCACCACGCACTATATTTACTGTGTTAATTCTTCTCTCAGCGTGGCCACCACGACATGCCTAAATTCGTCAATCTAGGACTTTCAAAATTGCCTGTCTCCGTCGATGCAGGTCTTTCCCAAACAAGTGCCTCCTCTAATGTCCGAACCTTCGAACGAGCACCTTGTCTGGTGTTTGAGAAATTTTCTATCAGACCTATTCTCAAAACTCTGGCCCTTTTAGAGAAGAATTAACACATGGCATTTGAGAACTTACTTTTAGGCTTATTCTCAAACCCTGTTTGGAAACGCTTATTCCAAAACTCTGACCCTTTTAGAAAAAATATTCAATACGCAAATAATTTTCTTATCCACCATGTGAATAATTTAAATTTTCTCTCACCGTCTTGTGAGTCTCACTGTCTGTGAGTTCTTGGAATTGCGTCCACCTAGGTCGTCGTGAGGAGTTGAACAATTCTCTTTCCTCAAGCTTGAGGATATTGAGCCGTAGAGTGTTCTCTCGGGATGGCCAGTCAACTGTTCCCCTCACGACGATCATCGGTTTTGCAATCGCATCCTCGTCGCCATTTGTTGTGGAAATTTACTCAATATTAAAACCTGGATGAAGGAGACAAAGTCGATTCTCAAGAGATTAAACAAAGTATTTTATTTCATGCATGAAATAAGACGTTCAACATACAGACAGCGTCTGATATGAGAAGGTCTATGGCATTCTCACACAGAGAGCATCTGACATGAGAAGGCGAAGGCTAGTCCCTTTCGCCAAGGTTATATACCCTAACACACCCTGTGTAAAAATCCTTTGTTACCCTAAATGGAGATGTCTTAGCTCATTATCTCATGTCCAACCCAAATTCTAACTGGTCTGAGCAACGTCATGTCTGCAAAAGTTTCCTGTTGTTAGCTGCTGCTCTTGTTCACACATCTTGTCTATCTTTAGTTCGATCAAAGCTGCGCACACATTTTTCACACTTATAGTCTTTTGCCTTCACATGACCCAGTTGAACATTTTGTTCCTTCAAGCTTGTTAACTTATGCATTTCTGGTTACATATTTTATTATTGTGCTTTAGCTTATATGATTATATTCCTTTAAATGCTTATGAGTAAATGAAAGTTCAACGTTAATACAAGTTGTACCCATACAAAAGCAAAAGAAACACATCTAAATGTAAAATTTCCATAACATTTCCATTACAGTTTGTACTGGTTTTGATTTGTATGTTTAATGGTAGCTGCTAGTAATTAGGCCATTACTTATAGTTTTGAATTAATTAATTTGAATTATTACTACAAAACTGGTTTTGTCCTTACTGCTGAAAAACCCCTCAAGAATATAATATAATGTTAATTAATATAAACTGCACACCAACTTTTCAATAGCTAACAACACCTGAAATCAAAATTAAATACAGGATTAAGACCTTTTTTTCTCAACCCAGCTGGAAATGAAGATCTGACACAAAACAGTAACATTACATTTTTATTACTTAATGTATTATAGAAATACAAGAACTGTGAATTGTGTTTGAATTGTGGCTTCACTGTGTTCACCTCACTGACCTGCAAAAAGAAGGAGAATTCATTAGGGCAATGTACCGTACCTCTTAAACCACATTACCAGTACATGAGTACATGAAATTATCCATACATTATATATTTATGGTCTCAAAGAAGTTGCAAGAACTTGGTTGTTGACAAACCATCCTCATGCCTAAAATCATCCAACATCTTTGAATATACTTAGAGCAAATTCAAGATCTTGACAGCTGTGAACTTTCTCCATTAGTCATGTCATGTTCATAGCATGACAGTCATCTGTTATTTAACCTTCTCCAGGGGCCTCATTTATAAACGTTGCGTACGCACAAAAGAAGGCGTACGCCGCTCTCTACGCAATAATTGGTATTTATAAAAAGCAAACTTCACGGGAAAATGTGCGGTCCTTCACGCAAGCTCTGACCCAGGCGTACGCACACAAACGGGTGTAATGAGAAATGGCGACACCGTCGGCAGATGGAAGAAACACGTGAAAGTGTGTGAAACTGTAGACCGCTGTGTAAAATAAATGGCAATACTGCCTCTCATAAATAACATGAAGACTTCACAAAACAAGTCTTACAATTAACAGCCTACATGAACACCCGTTCGATCGATCTGCAGTGTAACAAACAAAATCAAACGAAAATGACAACAGAAATGCAAATGAACACATATGCAAAAAGAAAAGTGAAATATGTTCTGCAATAATATTGACATGTTATGCAATTCATCCTCATAAATAATATGGTAAACAGAACGAAATAATGTACAAAACTGATATTCTCGTCAATGTGTCCGTCTGGCGGAGCAGATATAGATGCAATTATAGACAGATAATTAGGGAGATAGATAGATAGATAGATAGATAGATAGATAGATAGATAGATAGATAGATAGATAGATAGATAGATAGATAGATAGATAGATAGATAGATAGATAGATAGATAGATAGATAGATAGATAGATGTATTAATTGTCCATTTGGGAAAGTTGTTTTTATAGTAAAAATTTCTTCATCAGCTACGGAATCATGGTATTCATGCATATGCCTTTAGTTTGTTTACGTATGACGTATGTCTCAACCATTCAGAAAGCTGCAAGAAATGACATTTGCACTGAACTATTTCGAACGTAGATTATAACCGACATCTGTAGCTTGTCAGATGCAATTAAATGGATGGAAATAAAATGCCCCATCTCAATGCGTAATGACGCACAATGGCTGATCTTGTCCGAACATTTCTTTTTTATTTCGGCCACGGTCCGAGGTTGTGAGGCAACAGCATTTACGGCGTCTACAACCTTTTGCCACTCAAGTGCCTTTTTGGCATTAGTAATGCCCACACTGTGCCCTCAAAACAACATCTCCTCTTTTCCTCCTCGCCAACGATAACTTCTACTTCACATTGAGTGAAGTTACGGTTTTTTTATTTCCTCTCTGTGTTTGCCATGATTTCGCAATCGATGAATATTAACCTGTGGGCGTTTCACGGACTATTTATGGGCAACTAGGGGCGTGACATGAAGCCGCAAAAGCTGCGCTACATTTAGAATTGATTGTGATTTATTAAGGGAAAGCTGCGTAGGATGTGCGTGCGCACGGTTTTATAAATCCGAATATTTCTGTGCGTACGCACGTCCTATGTTTCATCCGTACGCCACTTCTGACGCAAATCCTACGCAAAGTTTTATAAATGAGGCCCCTGGTGTAGGTTTTAAATTATGATACAGCTCCACTCATGTACCGCTCACACTCGCTGGAAAAGCAAAGTCGAATTACAAAAGCAATTAGTAATTACAATTAGTCGTAAAACAAAAATAACGACTTTATTCTTATTGACTCTTCATTTTCTTCTCTGTGTGCCTTTGAGTGAGTTCACGTAGTGTTATGCCTGGTTCAGATTACACTATTTTTTTGTCTGTTACGATAGTCACTGTGTCAGATTACGCGATTTTGACTCGTAAAATCTTGTCGTGTCGTGGATAAGAAACATGTCATACTACACTTTGCTTTCCGACCAGCCATCGCGTGCCGTCTCTCACACACACACACACTCACTCGCACACATACATACGCACACATGCTCACTCACTCACATACATACGCACACATGCTCACTCACACACACACACAAACGCACACAAAGACTCACTCTCGCTCACTCACTAGCGCACACACGCGCTCGCGCTCACTCACTCACACACACACACACATACACAAAGACTCACTCTCGCTCACTCACTAGCGCACACACGCACTCTCTTGCACTCACTCACTCACACATGCTCACGTCACGCGCACACACTCACTCACTCTCGCTCACCTATTAGCGATCACACACACACACACACACTCTCACTCGTCATGGAGGACCGGAAAAAAATTAAACATGCTAGTCTTTTTGTCGTGATGTCGTGAAGCATCACAGACACGACATAGGTTGTCGCCCACTATGACACACTATACGAGATGAAACGATCGAATCTTGCGTCCCGACGGCCGTTGTCGTTTACGAATCTCCACGACACCCTACGTCAAACGAATCGTGCCAAAATCGGGCTAAAATCGTGTAATCTGAACCAGGCATTACACGTCAGAACGTAGGCTCAGCATCACATGCATGACCAGCGTTGGCAAATAGTGAGGCTACGTTCTGACGTACAACACAGAAGCGCTGTGCTGTAACACTACGTGAAAATGAAGAGTTGAATAAAGTCGTTATTTTATGTTTTTTCTCGTCGCTTGATAAAACGGTGGTTTTTAATGGTTGAGCGAGCCACTGTAGTCACTTGGACTATTTTAAACATCGTCTTACTTTCTGGGCTGGCAAGTTTCAATTACAATAGAAGCCTATGGAGGAGTGAGACTTTACAGTTTTTCTCAGTCGCTTTGGTGCATTTCTCACGTCACTATTTACATTTGCACAACAGTTAATGCAGTTCTCAAAACAATTAGTACAAACTGCAAAACCTAGTTGATAACCTGCAAAAGCGTGTCACTTGCTCAAAATGGATCGCTCATTCCTCAAAAGCAAGTATTCATGTCAATGAAAGTGTCAGTGTCATCAAGATGAAAAGTCTTGACACCATTGCTTATGAACAAGATAGTCAAATGGCTTTGTCATGTTTTCATTATGACAGTTTACTCTGTAAATGTTTTCCAATGCAAAAAAGTCAGATATTGGTGACACTACCTGAAAATGCTCAAGACAGCACTATATACTATTTGCACAGCCATTTGAAAAATAGAGTAAAGTTACACATTACTGTATTTAGTGAGGTAACTACAAGACACTGAATGTTTCACATTTTTACTGCATATGCTCTTTGCAATTCTAATTTGTTCACAGCATTGTGCAAAAGAAAAAATACACCCTTATTTACAACAAACATAAACTCCCTTTGGGTAGAGCTGTGCACAACTGTAAACTATACTGCTGTACATATTGGAACTGAACATACAACATACATAGTACTGTAATCATTCATGCACATCCAGACGTTCCCCTCTGTCTGGCCACATAATTTCATCATCACAACGAATATCATCTCTTGCAATGCAATCCAAAACAACAACATGCTTGCTCAGATGGTCTCCAGTTAGACCCCTCTCATTCTCAGGGATTATGTCCCTGTAAAGAGTGTCTAACAAAGTCAGCAGATGTTTCATTGTGAGGCCGTGATTGACAACATTTGTACCCCTGTTGTACCCCTAACATTTGTACCACAATTGATCCACAATTGTACCCCTGATTTCATCAGGGATCCGCCTATGTACTTGGCCTCTTCTTCCCCTTCCCCGTCCCCGTCCTGCACCGCACTCGCACCCGCACCCTCACCCCTCTTCCACGAGGCTGGCCTTCCATTTCTGTATGAGAATGCGTTGAAATGGTACACACTATGTCCTGCTTGGTTCATATATGCTTGTAAAGTGGGGGTTTATGGGATTCAGCTCTGACAGTGATTGTAGAGAAGTGGCTTATCATTGGATGCAACTACAGTAATGCTTCACACACCCCTTCGCATCAGTGAAAGTTGAGATTCACCTAAGATAAATTGTTCAACTTAGGAGACATACAAAAATTGTTTGTCAGATTTTGACAGATTTTGACAACTAGTTCAACATTTTTGTATGTAATGACTCAAGCAATGAAAGGAGGACTATTAGTTTTATATGGAATGACTATTCAGCATTCACAAGTATAGTTAATTTTGACTGACATGACATAAGCAAATGATAATGTTAGAAAACAGCAGAGAGTTGTATGAAAGCAATTGATGCATGTCCAAAAGCATTTGCAATTTGTTCTAAGGAATGAGAAACTGCTACTATGATGTGCACACATGACTAAATGTTGTGGAGGTTGAACTAACTGTTGTGCAAATGTAAATAATGATGTGAGAAATGCACCAAAGCGACTGAGAAAAACTGTAATTAAAAAAATATTTTAATTTGTGTCCCGAAGATGAACGAAAGTCTTACGGGGAACAACATGAGGGAGAGTAATTACTGACAAAGTTTACATTTTTGGGTGAACTAACCCTTTAAAGTGTTTGAGACATGGCTTTTAATGATGAGACTTTTGTTTTTGTAATCAGGCTCTCAAAGTATGTCAAAATTTAAATTTAGATTTATTGGCCAATATATCGGTTATCGGTATCGGCCTACAGTCAAATATTGCATAAATCTATACAAATTAAAATGGATACATTTTTCATCAGTGATTATTGACTAATCAGTATGCTTGGAGTAGGGATGGGTATCATTAAGGGTTTAACAGTATTACTACTCTTACAGATACTGCTTATCAATACGGTACTTTAACAGTATTCTTATCGGTTCTTTTTGTTTTATATATATATATATATATATATATATATCAGTGATGCGCGGGTCAATGTATAAACAACCCGCACCCGACCGACGTTTTCAACTAACCCGTCCGCAACTCGGACCGCAAAAAAAAGAGAAAGAAAATATTGTACCCGACCCGCTTCCTGACCCGCGTTTTTTTAAAGTAGCTAGTAAATACTCATAGTAGCGTCATTGCCATAGACGGAGGAACTAGGAGTGCGCATTTTTCTGAATGCTGTATGATATAGCCAGTGTTTTGTAATAAAGGCTTGATTTATTCATTTATTTCGTTTCATTTTCTTAACTATTAAGATTCTGCATGTGTTTATCCAGTCTAATCGACGTGTGCGTCTCTCCCCTGACTTTCCCAACAAAAATCCTTCCCCCTCTCAGCAAATACATAAAACTGACATTACTGAGCTATATGCGTTTAAAAGTAGCCTATTAAAATGGCACAATGACATTGCTCAGTTCAACGTGTTGGGAAATCGGGCATTTTGTCCCGCGTCAGCTTTTATTCAAAAGTTAATAACGCGCTCAACATTCAAAAGGTAAATAAGGATTTCCCACGTTCATCTCTGCAGACTGAGCTCGTGCGTCATCCTCGCGCAGTTAGTCAGACAATAAAGTGTAGACCTATGTATTTCATAGAACATTGAGTCTAGTACTATATAAATGACAAAGGTTTAATTGGCATCTTTATTTCAAAGGACCCGACCGACAGCGACCCGAATATCATTAAAAATATTTTTGGATGACTCGTAACCGCGGGTGACCGCATTTTCGATCGAACCCGCGCATCACTGATATATATATATATATTAGGGCTGTCTGTTAAACGCGTTATTAACGGCGTTAACGCAAACCCATTTTAACGGCGTCAATTTTTTATCACGATTTTATTTACATTTTTATCACGCCTAGCAAACTTTGTCGTTTTTTCACATGCTTTTGCAACAACAAATAACGTTATTTAAACTACAACACCACGAGGTGAATACGAGGTGCTGCGCTTCTCGTCCGGTGTGCGACCCCCTTTAACGTTACGTTTTGAGTTGATGAATGATGAGCGCGAGTCGACGAATTGGATGCCAATAAGATTCTGAATGGAAAGTTTATTTTTAAAAAGTTGCCAAATGGTTCAATTGACAAGACCAAAGTGATCTGTGTGTTGTCGTTGTGAACTGAGCTATCATCGTCCAGTCTAAATACCACTTGATGGTCAAGCACACACACACAGCTGATGCGTTTCTACGCCCACTCGTCAACATCAGTAACGTCACCTCGTCAGTATTTCTTTCACCCTTTTATTGATGGACAGAGTTACATTGTGTGAGAGATTATTTGCTCCAAGTGAGAATGTTAGTGTGAAATTGAACAGTTTATGCCAATGTTGTTTTCAATAAAAAACATTTGCACAAAGCAAGCCGATCCACTTTTCCATGTTGATAAGAGCATTAAAATGAGAAAAATAATGGGACAAAAAGAAATCAAGAGACATTTAGAATAGATAAAAATGTGTGATTAATCACGAGTTAAATAACTATGACATTAAAGGCAAACTTAACTCTAAACCAACTTTTTTTAGTTAATGATCTGTAAGAATGGGGCTTTATTAATGCTGTTCATTGATTCGAGTAACTTTTTTGAAAGTTTTTTAATTCTACAATATATGATGTAAAAACGTCTGAGTGCTGCCCTCTTCAGGTTGAACGGTGGCTACTGCAGTTGAATTTTCCTATTGGATGTTTGCGGTGGTACGTGACGTAAGCAGGTTCCAGCTCACCACGCCCTTGGTACGAGCTACCACGCCCTTGGCAGTATAAAACCATCTTGTTTCGTCAAAACCACTGTAGCGAGTCAGGAGTTGGAATTGCGAGTATTGAAAACGATCAGGATAGAGTATTTTAGAATCTATTTAGCATAGCATTTATATAGTTATTTTGATTATTTAGTGTAGCCTAGGTAGTTAATTAGCATAGTTGTTAGTGTAGTATTGTTAGAAGCATAGTTAGTTAGTAGCATAGAATTGCATCAGTTAGGATAGGATAGATTAGGAGTCAGGCTCTGACCAGGGGTTTAGTTACCCTTTAATGCGATTAATCACGATTAAATATTTTAATCGTTTGACAGCCCTAATATATATATATATATATATATATATATATATATATATATATATATTAAACAAAGATAAACAATTAAATAAAGATACACATTATATAGTCCTACACAGTGCTTTAATTTCAGGAAGGTCTACTAAATAAATAAATAATCGGCTCGGGCAGAGAAATCTGAGCTCTAAACAGGACAGAGTAACGCGGCGGATATCGCTCATATACATTTTTTTGACGACGTAGTTAAAGGGATAGTTCACTTTAAAATGAAAATTCTGTCATCATATACTCACCCTCAAGTTGTTTCAAACCTGTATGAGTTTCTTTCTTCTGCTGAACACAAAGGAAGATATTTTGAAAAATGTCAGTGACAAAACAGTTAACTGGTCCCATTGACTTCCATAGTAGAAAAAAATAAATACTATGGAAGTCAATGGGACCAGTTAACTGTTTTGTCACTGACATTTTTCAAAATATCTTCCTTTGTGTTCAGCAGAAGAAAGAAACTCATACAGGTTTGAAACAACTTGAGGGTGAGTATATGATGACAGAATTTTCATTTTAAAGTGAACTATCCCTTTAACTACGTCGTCAAAAAAATTTATATGAGCGATATCCGCACTTGTAGTAGGTGATATCCATTTTAAAGTGAACTATCCCTTTAAGGGGGATAGTTTAGAAACGGAGAATTAAAACGAATACGATCTCCGTCCACACCAGCGTTTTAGCGGCGTATTAGAATTGATCTCCGTCCACATTAAAACGACTGAAACCGCGGATCACGTGACCACTCTCCAACACTGGGCATGCGCGTGCCGGTGTAAACAGGCGCATGTAGGCAGTTAGGATTGTAAAATGCAGAATTGACTTGCACAACAGCTGCTAGCAAAGGCATCAACGTCAGTAACGCTTGTAATTCATTATTCATGTTGCAGTCACTAACGTTACGTAGTCCCGGCTGTTTTTGTATGTTTTATTCCCGGGGACGGGTCATGTGATGGGTGTCTGACGAATCAGGGAAGGATACGCCATGACTGATGACACCCAATCATAGAGCCGAGCGTGAGCCTCTGCGTCATCGTTTCTAAGTCCTCCGTTTTGACCGTCTTTACTAAAACGCCACCGTTTTGACCATCTTTACTAAAAAAACATGTGACGTCATGCGAAATTCAACGCTAATAGTTTCAAAACACGTGCTGTAAAATAATGCATTGTGATAGGTAATTTGCTCAACCAACCAGCGATTTAAACTGGATTTCCACCGGAGAAGTTTCTCCTCTTTGCCGTCTTCCGCGTGTCCATGGCGTAAAATGAGGGCGTGGGGGAGGCGGAGACGTGAATATATAGGGGCGTGTTAATCTAATGACGATCGTTTTCAGCCGCGGCATTTATCAAGAGGCAGGTATTGCGTACACCTGAATTTCAAAGGTACGCACAGCTTCATAAATCAGGCGGTGAGAGGAGTGTAAGCATAATCTTACGCCAACATATACGCCCGTTTCGACGCAAGATTGATAAATGAGAGCCAAATGTCTCTTAATTGTTCCCCACTATGTCTCTTTCCGTCCTTCGGATGAGACGTTAAACCGAGGTCCTGACTCTCTGTGGTCACTAAAAATCCCAGGATGTCTTTCGAAAGAGTAGGGGTGTAACCCCGGCATCCTGGCCAAATTTGCCCAGTGGCCTCTGTCCATCATGGCCTCCTAATCATCCTCCTATATATACTGATTGGCTTCATCACTGTCTCCTCTCCACCAGTAAGCTGGTGTGTGGTGGGCGTTCTGGCGCAATATGGCTGCCGTCGCATCATCCAAGTGGATGCTGCACATTGGTGGTGGTTGAGGAGATTACCCCCTTCTATGTAAAGCGCTTTGAGTGTCCAGAAAGGCGCTATATAAATGTAATGAATTATTATTCACTAAACATTTTTTTTTTTTACTAAATGCTCAGATTTTATAAAATTGTTGTGCATGTGATTTTTCTAGAGTAAATTTTACTGCTGAATTATCCACTAATCTAGTTTATAATAGCATTTTTGTCATAGATTATGATCATATATTATTCTGATTTGTTATTTTTCTTTATAATGAAGTTGTCTGTATTGGTTGTGTTTAACACACAAAATAGTGATTATCAGTTCAACACAGAGTTATAGAAATTCTACTTGATTTTAAAAAAAAACCTGCGCTGGTTAGGGGTGGAACGGTACACAGAAGTCACGGTTCGGTTCATACTTCGGTTCAGACATCACGGTACGGTACGAGTTCGGTACAATGGAGGGAAATCAAAACAAAAATGCAGAAGGCAATTTTTTTATTGTGCATGTCTCAGTCTGTACCACCTAGTATCATACAGTCTCTCCCATGAGCAGCTGCAACAGCCTGAAGTGTATAAAGTAAGATGTAAACAAATAAGACAACCATCTATAAAACTGAAAATAAAGCATCTCTTATTTATGTGCGGACGCACGAGCGCGATGGTGCGCGCGGCAAAAATGTTGTCATTGCGGTGTGGGTGGTCGAGCGCGTTGGGTGCACAAGGCCACAAGCGCAGTGCACGGCTTTTTAGCGTGCACGGCTCCGCATCCGAAGAAGCACGACTTCGAGCCGAATCTGGCCGAGCATGTACATCTCACCGCACCGGCACCCAGTTCTTGCGTCTAAATTAGTTGCTTACATTAACTAAATTAGCCTACAATAGCAGACAAGCCCTTTAAATAAAAATAAATGGCCATGTTTTATAAAAAGGTTCACAAAACGAAATAAAAATGTTTAGAAATTATGTAAGATAACGTTAATTTAGTGAGTGATGGGAAGTTCGGATCATTTTACTGACTAATAGCTCTTTTTATTATTATTATTATTATTATTTAGCAACAGTAGCTAGACTGCATTTTACAACAATCACTGATCGTGCTGATTCTGTCGTTAAGTATGAGTTATAGGGAGAAATGACAGCGCACTGCTGCGAAGAGAAGGCAGTTGCACTGGACAGAATGCTACTATAGTTTTTAATGGTTTACCTCAATATATTATTTTTATAATATTTGGAAGCCGAAATCTAAAATAAAATCAGACTAATATCACAGATCTAAAGTATAACCAGGCTACGTTTGAATGATTAGTTCTGTCCTCCGTCGTCCCTCATTAAGCAGGGCTGTCGTGTTGTGCGCGCTAGAAATGGATGGCGAGATAAAAAATTATTAAAAATAACGTCTTTATAGCAATAATAGTATGTGTATTTTCTTAATTTCTCCAGTACCGACAGCAGAACCTATAACGTCCGAGCTTATCGATACAGCGGTCTCTCAAAATTCAGCCCCGGGGCCCGTTTAATACCGGCTTTCGGTACCCATCCCTAGTCAGGAGTTTCTCAACTCTGGTTCTCGAAGTGCATGATAAAACGTTTTGTAAATACGGTCCCAGGTGTATTGGACCAGGTTTGGTGCTAAAGTCTATAGGACAGTGGTCCTCGAGGGCCAAAGATGAGGTCGCCTGCAATATGTTCTGAACATGACAATTCAGAGATCCAGAATGACTGGTAGATCGATCACTCACAACAGTGGTGTCCAGTCCTAGTCATGGAGGACCAATGTCCTGCAGAGTGTAGTTCCAGCCTTCCTGTAGTTTCTGTTGATCCTGAAGACTTGATCAACTGGTTCAGGTCTGCTTAACTGGAGTTGGAGCTCAATTCTGCAATCAGGACTAGATAGATGGCAATAAATACTGAATAGATAGAGGGCAAACAACATTTTAATGGTATAAACCCAATTTAAAAATTGTATTCATGAATATATACAATAACATATAAGAATGTACATGACACCACTGTACTGACAAATGCAGTATTTGATAAGTGGGTGAGGATCATCTCATTTAAGAAATTTGATACCCAAAATATTAACAGAAAACATAAGCAAAATGTTTGTCACAATACAGTTATATGGTGCAAAGAAAGTTTTTGTAAATGTCTGACAAATCTAGAATACAAAAACTGAGAATGTGTCAGTTAGTGAGTCATATGACATATATATATATATATACTTACTTAATACATACTTACAGAGCGGAACCAATTATATGATTGAACACAAGGAAAGGGGAGAAAAAGAAACAAAAATTAATATCTCAGTCAAATATTGCTTTGTATGGATGAACGGGCTGATGAAATGTATACATTCAAGAGAAATTATTATTACATTTATATTTAATGTGAATATTATTTCATGGCCTAAATGATTTACTTCAGTTACATATTTTAATATTTGATTAAATATTACAAATGGTTGATATTATTTGACAGTCATCATCATCTTTTCGGATAAATACTGTATAACCAATCACAAGAGTCCTTCTCTTTCACTCTCTCTCCCCGAGGTGCACGCGCCAGCTTGTGTGTGAGACAACGCATACAAAGTTGTGTAAAATCGCGTTAACATGATAGTAATATTAACGTTACCGTAGCTTTGTAAAAATAACTTAAAAAGCACATGTAACTTAACGTTAGCAGAAATAATAATAACGTTAACTTAACGTTAGCTGCTACATGATTTGCTGTCTGTCAGTGCCCAGTGTAACTTATCGATGCCTACCCAGCAAACATGCTTCTTTGGGACCCGAATGGGGCCCTTGCGGGCAGCCCACTGTGGGCCCAGATACCGGCGTGAAATGCGGGGCACGTGTGGGCCCCACACTATAGGGCCCAGGTGGGGCCCCAGTGGGACAGCCCAAAGTGTGGGCTGGCCCACACTAAGTAGAGTGGGCCCACAGCAAACCCCTTAGGGGCCCGTGTGGGACCATTGAGGGCACAGATACTGGCGTGAAATGCAGGGCACGTGTGGGCCCCACACTATGGGAACCAGAGTGGGCCCACAGCAAGCCCACACTGTGGGCAAAGTGTGGGTATACTGTGGGTACACTGGGTTAAGTGTGGGCATACAGTGGGTGCACTGGGAAAAGTGTGGGCTTACTGTGGGTGCACTGGGGAAAATGTGGGCATACTGCAGACAATCCACAGTGTTGTAATATACCTGTGGTATTGATAACAAACAACAAGATTAGTTTGGTTCTACTTTGCATTTGCCACAATACATGCACTTACTGAAAGTTGAAGTAGTACAGAAGTCATATGTTTCAAATAATTTCATTTATTCACATGTAAAAAATAAAATATACAATACAATACATTACCGTTCAAAAGTTTTTCAAAAAATACTTTTGAAAGAAATCCCTTCAGCCCATCAAAGCTGCATTTATTTTGATAAATAAATCAAAAAGAGTAATATTCTGAAATATTATTGCAACTTAAAATCTATTTTACAAAGTAATTTTTCCCTGGGATGTTAAAACTGAATTTTCAGTAGCTAGCATCCAGTCGTCAGCATGTAAATCGTGAAGAAAAAAAATCAGGAATGTTTGAACAGAACTGTCAAAAGAGCAGCATTTATTTTAAATAGATTTTGAGTAAAAAAAAATATATATATATATTATAAAACCACAACACATTAAGTGGATTATGAATCATCTAATAAAATAAATCAATCCCCTCGGATACCAGTAGATCTTTGCCAGATCTCCAGTCTTCTGGTTCTTCTGCTCCTTTCACCATCCCAGTCTCTTGCATTATGGAGCCATGGTTTACCACTTCGGATGCTGCAGCCTGGCTGTTTTTTTGTGTCAGCATCTAAAGGAAGAAAAGAAAAAAACAATTGAAATGTTAACCAAGGGTTATGGCTGGGTTTCCAAGGGTTAGGACATTTCCACCACAGGGAACAAAGAATCTTTTGAGAACCTCTAAATGCACTTTGACTGGAGAAACCTGAGAATAATTTAAGTTCTGGAAAAATAGTTAAAGGTGTTGTTTATTAATATTAAAAACAAATGTATGGTTATTGGTGTTGTTGAGAGAGAAACATACAGAGAGTGAACCAATTGACCTATTAGTTGGTGTTGTGGTCTACTGCATAAGTTAATCCAGAGCAGACACTTATCTCAGTTGAGATGTGGCTTGGGAAAGGGTCAAAAATACACAACGTCGCCCAGCCTCTTGGGATACCTAGTGTCGGAGTTGCATGTACCCCATGCACACCGTTTGACCATTTTAAACTTAAAATGACAAGAAAAAACATATAAAAACTAATGAAAACTGACGAACTGCAATGCATTTCAATGGACGTGGAAGCAGAGAATGTCCGAGTGTATTGGGTTAGCTATGCGCACTGTGATTGGCTCATCGCGTTTGGGGGCGTGGCTTAGCCATAGGTCAATTGAGGGCATGGTGAAATGAGAGCATGAGAACAATTTACAAAAAGTATCAACACAATGTAAAGAATAATTTTGTCAACTTGAACTCCCACTCATGTCATTCCAAACCTGCATGATTTCTTCTGTGGAAGATGAAATTTGAAAATTGAATTTTTTTTGAATGGGATCCAATGCCGTTTTCATTTTATGGACAAAACAGATTAATCATTCTTCAAAATATCTTCTTTTAAATTCCACAGAAAAAAGTAAGGAATACATTTGGAACAACGTTTTGAACAATCCCTTTAATGTATTTAAGAAATCAATAATAGCTTTAACTTGCAGCATGAATATGTCTTTTTTATTTAAAAAATTGCAAATATTGAGAATGTGTCTGACAGTCAAAAATGTACTTACACAGAAAAAGATGCAGTGACCTGTGACTGGCTGGCTCTCTTTTCGGTTTATTTAGCTGTTTGACACAATCACATTTAAGGAGAAAAGAGAGAAGACACCTGAATATTAGTCAAATATTGCATAAATCTATACAAATAAATATGTATTATTTTTTCATCAGTATTAACTAATTAATATGTCAGGAGTTCTAAACTCTGGTCCTCGAAGTGCACTGTCTTGCAGTTTATGTCCAGACCTGATCAATCTCACTCGCTCTTTTAACCAAAAGAGCTCGATTCGCTTGTTCAGGTGTGCTGGACCAGAGTTGGTGCTAAAGTCTGCAGGACAGTGGTCCTCGAGGGCCAGAGATGATATCCCTGCAATATGTTCTGAACATGATAATTCAGAGATCCAGAATGACTGCTAGATCACTTACAACAGTGGTGTCCAGTCCTGGGCTGCGTTTCCCAAAAGCATCGTAAGCCTAAGTTGATCGTAAAAACGATCGTACGACTGATCTTAATATTACGGTCTGTTTCCCAAAAGCATCATAGCTTAAGTAGCACTTGAAAATCTTCTTAGAACTACGAGTGCTCTGGAGTAATCGTACATCCACAAGTGCATCGTAAGAAGACAGATTTATGATGACACCTGCAGGACAACCGGCAGATTACACTTTTATCTAGATTTAACATAATGTTTTGATTGTACTTTATTGTACACTTTATTTTACTCGTTTTTTGTTTACATGAATTTATTAATGAAATAATTAAAAAGGGAAGAAAAAGATAGAAATACACACCTAAATTAAATGAATTAACAAAAAAAATATATAAAAGAAGTAATGTGGAAAATATGCTTCAAAGACTGTGCAATAGGGATGAATTCAAAAAAATATGTCAATGACGAAATGCCATGTATTGGCGATTTCTTGGTTGGCCATCATGTGGTCCCATGCCATCTTAGTCGTCGTTCTCCTCTTCCACCTCTTCATCTTCCTCACTGTTAAGTAAGGGCACTCTTTAATGTAATCTTTTTGAAAGGTATCTATTTTTTTTTCAGCCATTTTGTCAGTGCCTCCGCCTATGCTTTATATAGACTTGTCTTGATTGCTAATCCACAACAGATGACGATTATTAGGTTAAACGTTCAGAATAGGAATCCATATAAGGTTATATTTCAGCACTTCGCAAATGGACAGCGACTCTTAAGTAGCACATAAAACGTGTTCTTGCGCGTTCATGTTAAGTGCATTTTTGGGAAACGCGCGTGGAATTGCCGCGAGCGTTCGAAACCTTGCACGTAGAGAGCGCTCTTAAGAGCTAAAATACATCGTTATCGGGAAACCCGGCCCTGGTCATGGAGGAGTGTAGCTCCAGCCTGTCTGTAGTGTCTGCTGACCCTGAAGACTTGATCATCTGGTGCAGGTCTGCTTAACTGGGGTTGGAGCTCAATTTTGCAATCAGGATTAGATGGCAATGAATACTGAAAAGAGAGAGGACAATTTTAATGTTATAAACCCAGTAAAACTTATCATGAATATGTACAATAACATCTGAGAATGTATGCTACATATGACACCACTGTACTGACAAATACAGTATTTGTTAAGTGGATGAGGATCATCTCATTTTTTAGAAAACATACACAAAATATTAACAGATTACATAAGAAAAATGTTTATGAAAATACAGTTATATGGTGCAAAGAAACTTTTTGTAAATGTCTATGACAAATCTACAATGCAAAAACTGAGAATGTGTCAAAGACAGTGTTTCCCACAGAATACTTACAGCAGTATGATCTGATTACACACAAGGAAAAGGGAGAAAAAGAAACAAAAATTAATATTTCAGTCAAATATTGCTCTGTCTGGACAAACGTTCTGATGAAATGTATACATTCAAGATAAATTATTACATTCATATTTAATGTGAATATTATTTCATGGCCTAAATGTTTTACTTCCATTATATCTTATGATATAATTTAATTATTAAGTTAATTAAATATTACAGATGGTTGATTTTATTTCAGTTATCAATTAAAGTTAGAATTATAAAGTCTGTTATTTTTAAGTCGTGTTAGTATAGTAATATGACCATATCTTTGTAAAATTACAAAGCGCGTAAGTTAACGTTAACCTTAACGTTAAGTTAAATTGCCTAACGCAACTTGTATGATTTGCTGTCTTCAGCGCGCAGTGTTTATTGATGTCTATCAATTATGAACGGTCATAATCATACTTAACGAGATGTAATCTGAGTGTGTAGCTTATGTATTGTCACAAACGTTACATCAATCCTCGGTTAAACCTTTAAAACAACGACATGACTGATTCAGCCCGGCCATTGTGTCTAATGTTAGCTCGGTCCTAGTTCATCGCGTAAACGGGAAAACAACAATAAACCAAATTATAACAACACCAAAAGGTGCAAAACACTTAAAGGTAATGAATTCATGCAGTTTTAAAGTATAAATTACCTTGGAGATTACCAAAAAACGGACTGGCGAGCAGCTAGTCGACCGTTATAACAGTTTAATTTAAACTGCAGCAGAGTAACGTTAGCTCTACTGTATAGCCTATAATCAGATAAACAATAAAATGAGTGTAATTTAATACCAATAATTAATTCATTACC
Source organism: Phoxinus phoxinus (assembly GCF_949152265.1). Taxonomy (NCBI): domain Eukaryota; kingdom Metazoa; phylum Chordata; class Actinopteri; order Cypriniformes; family Leuciscidae; genus Phoxinus; species Phoxinus phoxinus. The sequence continues at coordinate 4,578,260 of NC_136895.1, forward strand.
ATTTTTTTTTACCAGTTTCACTCATTTCAATAGAAAACTCAAATGACTATGGACATTTAAAAAGCTTAACGTTACGTTACCTGTTTGGTGCACAGCTGGGCGGTACAGTCGAATCAGAGTCGAATCCAGAAAGACAGCTCCTTCCAGCAGTCTCATTGGTTAGAATTAACCACGTGATGACGCTATCTACTGTATTACTTATAATATAATTTTTATATTATAACTTTTTTCTTTTGCGGTTTCAGAAATATAACATTATATAAAAATATATAAATTCATCAGTGATGTATTTATTAATATAACAAATATAATTGTATAATAATAAATAGATCACTGACGATGACGAATACCAAAACAAATCAGTCCACCATTTGCTTGTGTTATATTGTGACAAATAAGTTAATTTTATTTCATAATACGCTTATAATGAATTATAGCTCCATTTGTACTTTTTTATGAGCAATATTACTATTCTATCAATATATTTATAAATACTCATTGAGACCTACTGAATTAGAAGATATAGTTATATTTATATACATTTTTATAGTTCCTTATAAGTCATGCATTTGCTCTTTCAATGCGCATGCTCCTAATTCATTAAACACTGATTTATTAATTTGTCCGTTTTATAGTTCCATGAATGTATTTATAAAGATGCATCATGCATTGCTATATATGTTATTATGTTATTTATGAATGTATTAATATAAGTGCTGTGATTTTTTTGGGGGGGACTAATAGTCTAATGTTGTTTAAACTACTGTAATGTACTGATCTGTCTGACTTTATCAGTCTGTCTGGGAACAGCTGCAAGCAAACAGGTAAAGATAGTACTTGTCTTGCTATCTTGTTGACTGTGTGCAGTTTTAGTTATGTATGGGATGGACTGTTGAATGAAATAACATTTATGACATTTTACGGGATTGTTAAAATAGTTTGATTAATCCTGAGCTTCTAATCTTAAAACAATGATTTATCTGTACTGTTGTGGTGGGATGCCCACAGTAAACCCTCATGGTGGCCTCACAGTGAAAAACTGCTATGGGCCCCACATGGGCTAACCCACTGGGGGCCTGTGTGGGTTTTCTGTGGGCTAGCCCACAGTGGGTTGCCCACAGCAAATCCTCATGGGGGCCCAAATGGGCAAAACTGCTATGGCTATACATCATTTAACGTTACATACATTCATCATATGTAACGAGATTTAATAACGAGTGTGTAGCTTAGGTATTGTATACTATGTACGCTAACGTTACATAAATCCTCGTTTAACTTACATCGCTATTTAAAACTTTAAAACAAATGTCTGACTCCATCATGACTAAGTTAACCTTACTCGGTCTTAACGTTAGTTCGTCGTTTTTAGCAACGAAAAAACAATAATAAATCAAATGAACACCAAAATAGATGTAAAACAATTCAAGGTAATCAATTCATGCAGTTTTAAAGTATATATTACCCCAGAGATTGCTAAAAAAACGACGGCTGTCTGAGACGCTGATTAACACAGAACTAACAAAGTAAAACCTTTAACGTGTCAATCATTAAATTAAACTAACTGAATTGCAGGCTATAGATAAAGTGCAGCCAAAACTCAACATGACTTGTGTTAACTGTATATGTCGGCAGTGACGTCTCCGGCGGGGCGTGTTGGGGGCGGGGCTTGGGTAGACGATATAATCGGATATCGCGGTATTTTTTAAGGCGATTATCGATAACATATTTTTTACATATCGCCCAGCCCTAAATCTCACACACACACACACAAACACACACACACACACTCAATCTCACACACACACACTCACTCACTCAATCACACACACACACACACACACACACACACACACACACTCAATCTGACACACACACACACAAACACACACACACACTCAATCTGACACACACACACACACACTCAATCTCACACACACACACACACACACTCATTCTCACACACGCACACACTCACTCACTCGGGCCGATTGATTTGCGTCTCTAGCTTCGTATATCTTTCCGTTTTGAATCATTATTTACTATCATTCCCTGTTGTTTATACTGCTAAAATATAACTTACTCAACATCACATATTAACCTGACATCGCTAGCTTCAATCGAAATCGTTACTAGTACAACGCGCTAGTAGTACTTCGCTAGCCTGTTAGCGTGCCATCCGTGCGATCTTTATTTATTTATTTATTTATTTATTTCGCTCGAGCCTTTTACAAATCCATCAAAGCTGTGGTAAGTAGTGATCAGTCAGCAAACACGGTAAGTCAAGTCTTCTCCTCTTATTGTCACTTGCACTTCATGTAACATGTATAGCATAGCTTTCTCTGTCAGCACAGGATTTACATGTGATAAATGCAGGGAGATAGTCAGGCTGACGGAGAAGATTTCAGAACTAGAGACACGCATCGAACTTTAATTGAGGATAGTGAAAGTGCAAGGGCTTTAGATACGGCTTTGGATGCGACTAGTTTAGTGAACACTGTACATTGTTCGGTTCCGGCTGAAGTAGAGCCCGTGCAGCAGGGCAACTGGGTGACCGTGAGACGCTATAGTCGCGGGACAAAACACCGCTCTTCTGTTCCGATTACCACAACAAATAAATTCTCCCCACTCAGTGAAACACCCACTGAGAATCCTGTTGATTTTGCCCTAGTTATTGTTGATTCTATTACACGGAACGTGAAAATAGAGACACCAGCCACCATAGTCACATGTTTGCCGGGAGCCAGAGCGCCTGACATCAAAGCAAATTTAAAAGTGCTGGCTAATCCTAAACTTAAATTCTCTAAGATTATTATTCACGTCGGCACTAATGGTGTTCGACTCCGCCAGTCGGAGATCACTAAAATTAATGTTAAAGAGGTGTGTGAACTCGCAAGTATGATGTCAGGCACTGTAATTTGCTCTGGCCCCCTTCCTGTTCGCCGGAGTGATGAGATAGTTAGCAGATTGTGTTCACTCAATGGCTGGCTGTCTAAGTGGTGTCCGCTAAATAATATAGAATTCATAGACAATTGGAAAAGTTTTTGGGGCAGACCTGACCTGTTGAAAAGAGATGGTATTCATCCCTCCTGGGACAGTGCTGCTCTTCTCTCTAGTAATATGGCTCATAGTCTTGAGCTCAACCATGACAATCTGGGGCTCAGGTCAGGAAGCAGACAGACTGGCTAAACCGACCGTCTGCTAGCGGCCTCACGTCACCCAGGTCAGATAAATCCCATCACATAGAGCCTCTTTCACCTAGATATCATCACATAGAGACTCTTTCACCTAGATATCATCATATAGAGACTCTTTCACCTAGATATCATCATTTAGAGACTCTTTCACCTAGACATCATCATATAGAGACTCTTTCACCTAGATATCATCATATAGAGACTGTGTCTGTTCCCCGAACTTGGAAATCCAAAAAACGTTCAAACCCATCTAAGGTTAAAAATTTAATTGATGTTCAACAAATAAAAAACAGATATAATACAAATGAGCAAATGATAAAGCTTGGGTTACTGAATATTCGATCTCTTACTTCAAAAGCGCTAATAGTTGATGATATGATTACAGATTATAACCTAGATGTGCTGTGTTTAACAGAAACCTGGCTAAAACCAAACAATTACATTGCTTTAAATGAGTAAACCCCACAAGATTACGGTTATAAACATGAACCTCGTCTGAAACGCAAAGGAGGAGGTGTTGCTGTAATTTATAGTAATATTCAAAACCACTAAGAAATCTAGTTGTAAATATAATTCTTTTGAAGTGTTGGTGCTTAATGTAAAAATATCTAGTGTAAACGATAAATCACGTTTGAAAATTCTGCTGGCTACTGTACACAGGCCACCAGGGCACCATACAGACTTTATCAAAGAATTTGCTGACTTTCTATCAGAATTAGTATTGGCTGCAGATAAAGTACTAATTGTTGGTGATTTTAATATACACATTGATAATGAAAAAGATGCATTGGGATTGGCATTTAAAGACATTGTAAACTCAATTGGAGTTAAACAACACGTGTCAGGACCCACTCATTGCCGTAATCATACTCTAGATCTAATACTATCACATGGAATAGATATTGATGCCGTTGAAATTCAGAGCGATGACATCACAGATCATTATCTGGTCTCGTGTAAACTTCATTTAGCCAAGGCTGCAAAGCCGACTCCGTGTTATAAATATGTTAGACCGATCACTTCTGCCACTAAAGATTGCTTTATCAATAATCTTCCTAATCAGTTTCATCATCTCAGCATCCCGGATAGCTTAGAAGAACTTGATATTGCAACAGAAACTTTTAACTCTCTCTTTTCCAGCACTTTAGACACAGTTGCTCTGCTGCGCTTAAAGAAGATTAAAGAACATAGTCCAACGCCGTGGCACAACGAGCACACTCAGGCCCTTAAGAGAGCAGCCAGAAAAATGGAGCGCAACTGGAAGAAAACAAAACTAGAGGTGTTTCGGATTTCATGGAAGGAGAGCTCGATTGCTTACAGAGAGGCTTTAAAAGCTGCTAGATCTGCTTATTTTTCAACCCTATTAGAAGAAAATAAACATAATCCTAGGTATTTATTTGAAACAGTGGCTAAACTAACGAAAAAGAAAGCTTCAAGCCCAGAAGTTTCCAAGCAACACAGCAGTAATGACTTTATGAACTTCTTCACTTATAAGATCGATAATATCAGGGACAAAATTATAACTATGCAACCGTCTAATACAGTATCGCATCAGGAAGTGCATTCTAGTCTCCCTGAGGGAAAATTTGATTCATTCGTTGCTATAGGAGAGGAAGAATTTTGCAAACTCGTCAAATAATCTAAATCGACAACGTGTATGTTAGACCCTATACCGACTAAGCTGCTGAAAGAGATGCTTCCAGATGTCATAGATCCTCTTCTTAATATCATTAATTCATCTTTGTCTCTAGGATACGTACCAAAAACCTTTAAGCTAGCTATGATTAAACCGCTTGTTAAAAAAACGCAACTTGATCCTACAAAACTAGTCAATTACAGGCCGATCTCGAATCTGCCATTTCTGTCAAAGATATTAGAAAAAGCAGTATCCTCACAACTGTGTTCCTTTCTTGAAAGAAATGATATCTGCGAGGATTTTCAGTCCGGATTTAGACCGTACCATAGTACCGAGACAGCTCTCGTTAGAGTCACAAATGATTTGCTCTTATCATCCGATCGTGGTTGTATCTCTCTATTAGTATTACTTGATCTTAGTACAGCATTTGACACCATTGACCACAACATCCTTTTAAATAGACTCGAACATTATGTTGGCATTAGTGGAATTGCACTAGCATGGTTTAAATCATACTTATCTGACCGTTATCAGTTTGTAGCAGTAAATGATGTCTTATCAATCACAAGTTCAGTATGGCGTACCACAAGGCTCAGTACTAGGACCGCTGCTGTTCACTCTGTATATGCTACCATTAGGAGATATCATTAGCAAACATGGAATTAGCTTTCACTGTTATGCCGACGATACTCAGCTGTATATTTCTTCAAAACCTAACGAAACCTACCAATTCACAAAATTAACGGAATGCATAGCTGATATAAAAAAATTGGATGATTAGTAATTTCCTACTACTAAATTCAGAAAAAACAGAGATTCTAATTATTGGACAAAAAACTTCCGCACGTAATAACATAGAGTACTGTCTAACACTTGATGGCTGCTCTGTTAAGTCTTCGTCGTCGGTTAGGAACCTGGGTGTGCTCTTTGATACCAATCTTTCATTTGAAAGTCATGTGTCTAGTATCTGTAAAACCGCTTTCTTCCATCTTAAAAATATACCTAAATTACGTCATATGCTCTCAATGAATAATGCAGAACAATTAGTTCATGCGTTTATGACCTCAAGGCTAGATTATTGTGATGCTCTACTGGGTGGTTGCCCTGCACGCTTAATAAACAAACTACAGCTGGTCCAAAACACAGCAGCTCGAGTTCTTACTAGAACCAGGAAGTATGACCATATTAGCCCCGTTCTGTCAACACTGCATTGGCTCCCTATTAAACATCGTATACATTTTAAAATATTGCTGATCACTTACAAAGCACTAAATGGTTCAGCTCCGCAGTACTTGAGCGAGCTCTTAACGCATTATAGTCCTTCACGTCTACTGCGATCTCCAAATTCCGGCCAGTTAATAATACCTAGAATATCAAAATCGACTGCTGGCGGTAGATCCTTTTCCTATTTAGCACCAAAACTTTGGAACAGTCTTCCTAACATTGTCCGGGAAGCAGACACACTCTGTCAGTTCAAATCTAGACTAAAAACACACCTCTTCGGCCTAGCATACACATAACACATTATAGACTTATATAACTCAATGTTAGGCTGCATAGTTTAGAACAGCTGGGACCGGGAACACTTCCCGTAAATCCTGATGTACTTGGTACATCATAAGAAGGATGGCGTCTACGCTAATATTAGTCTCTCTGTCTATCCCGAGGTTTACCGCTGTCCTCCGGAACCAGGCCGTATCCAGATCTGATGAAGGACCAGCGCCAGGACACGACGACGACGACGCTGACCTGAAGTGTCAACCAGTCTCTCCTCCTCTCCACTCCGACTTCAACCAACTGGAACTGGACAAATACTCTGGTTCATTCTGAACTTCTGACCTGTAATGCTCCTGAATCATAATCATACACTGTTCACTCATTGGTCAGAGGAGAACTGGCCCCCGACTGAGCCTGGGTTCTCCCAAGGTTTTTTCTCCATTCTGTCCCTGATGGAGTTTTGGTTCCTTGCCGCTGTTGCCTTGCCTTCTGGCTTGCTTAGTTGGGGACATTTAATATTCAAGTTTTTCAATTCAAGTTTATTTGTATAGCGCTTTTCACAATACACATTGTTTCAAAGCAGCTTTACAGAAAATGCATTTCAAAAATATACATACAAAAATACAGTTAGTTAATCATGAAATTTAGGGCATAACATATCGCCGGCGTTGGGTCGTCTCTTCACAGCGTCGAGTCGTCTCATCACAGACGTTGGGGCATCTGAAGTCTCCATGAGAGGCTGGATACATAACTGGAGCTGACGAACTCTATTTGAGTTATCTCGGGACAGGCGTCCCGAGATAACAACAAAAAAGGCAGATGGGAAATAATTAGCGTAGCTGCTGTTCTTAATATGAATGCATTTGATCTGATTTAACTGTAGTATAAAAGGTATGAGATGCATCATGTGAATGCTTGGCTAAAGAGATGCGTCTTTAATCTAGTTTTAAACTGGGAGAGCGAGTCTGAGCCTCGGACAGTATCAGGAAGGCTATTCCAGAGTTTAGGAGCTAGATGTGAAAACGCCCTCCCTCCTTTAGTGGACTTAGATATCCTAGGTACGACCAGAAGCCTCGAATTTAGCGATCTTAAAGAGCGCGATGGAATATATGGCGATAGAAGATCTCTTAAATACACAGGAGCTAAACCATTTAGGGCTTTATAGGTCAGTAACAATACTTTGTAATTGATACGGAACTTAATAGGTAACCAGTGTAGAGATGATAAAATTGGTGTTATATGATCATATTTTCTTGACCTAGTAAGAACTCTAGCAGCTGCATTTTGGACTAACTGTAGCTTGTTTACTGAGGATGCAGGACAACCAGCTAATAGAGCATTACAGTAATCTAGTCTCGAGGTCATGAATGCATGAACTAACTTTTCTGCATCAGAAACTGATAGCATATTACGTAGCTTAGCAATGTTTCTAAGGTGGAAAAAGGCTGTTCTTGTGACATTTGAGATATGATTTTCAAAAGACAAGTTGCGGTCTAGTATAACACCCAGGTCTTTTACTGTAGAGGATAAAGTAACAGGACGTCCATCTAGATTAAGGTTGTATTGTAAGAGGTTTTGTGGGCAGTTTTTTGGACCAATCAGTAATACCTCCGTTTTATCTGAATTTAATAGAAGAAAATTACACGTCATCCAATATTTTATATCTTTAACACACTCTGTCATTTTAGATAATTTAGTGTTATCATCTGGTCGTGATGAAATATATAATTGAGTGTCATCAGCATAACAGTGGAAACTTATTCCATGTTTTCTTATAATATTACCAAGTGGCAGCATATAAATTGAGAATAGCAGGGGGCCTAATACAGATCCCTGCGGCACTCCATAATTTACTGACGTTATCTTTGATTTTTCCCCATTTAATTGGACAAAATGGTAACGGTCTGATAGGTACGATCTAAACCAGCTTAATGCCTGTCCCTGAACACCAGTGTAATTTTGAAGTCGATCTAAGAGTATTTTATGATCTATAGTGTCAAACGCAGCACTAAGATCGAGTAAAACTAGTATTGAGATACAGCCTTGGTCAGAAGCTAAAAGTAAATCATTTGTAATTTTAACCAGCGCAGTTTCTGTGCTATGATGTGGCCTGAATCCTGACTGAAACTATTCAACAATATTATAGATCTGCCTTAAAGGTGGACGATGATGAAATTGTTTTTTGTATTATTTTCATGTTATCACTGTGAAGCTGCTTTGATACAATCTGTATTGTAAAAAGCGCTATATAAATAAAGGTGACTTGACTCTGAGAACCTTTCTATTATTTGACTCAGAGGGCATGTTGTTTTCCTCAGAAGTCTTTTGTTCAGGTGTTCCTCATATTAAAAGCACTGAAGTTGTGGGCCAGATGTGTTGCTGAACTCTTGAAGAGGGCCGTCAGTGTTGATCTGCAGCTGCAGTGTGTGTTGCTCAGGAGCTCGATGTTCTGATGGAGCAGATCTACTGGACTTCAGCAATCCCTAATGGCAACATTGGCCCCCAGCCTGTCCTGTATTCCAGGGTTCAAACGCAGTGTTCGTAGCAATGTCCTCGAGTCTTTTGGCAGGTTTGAACTCTGCTGACGCAGTATATCTAGTAACGAATTCAATGCCACGTGTGTGATTTTTTTGTTGAACAGGACCTATTCCTTTCCATTAAAGTGAAATTACTGAACCTAAGAAATGTCTGATAAAAATGCTCTTTTTATAAGAACTGGTCAGACGGCCCGTAGAGGCTTTTGCATATGAAGTCTACACAAAAGTTGGTAAGAAGAATATGTATATAGTTTTTGAAATAAGTCTCTTATGCTCTCTTGTGGCCATCAGACAGTGGAATAAACTGCCAACAGAGCTGACCACATGCGTCAATTTAACATTTTTCACATCGGGCCAAAAAATGGCTTCTTTTAAAATAAACATGTTTACATAATGTATTGTAATTGATATGTATGTGAGATTGTATTTGTAAATGTTGTGGAATGAATGAAGGGTGTGATCATTGTTGTGCTGTTTTTGGGATAAAGGTATTATTAACATGTGTATTTCATTTTTTATTTATGTTTTATGTTTTGTAAGACTGTTGACCTCAGCCTGCCCAGCGACAGGGGGACATTAGCACAAGTGCTACAACTGGTATACTGCATCTCTCCTTTTAAGCTTAATGTATATTTCACATTGTCCCTGTTTAAAAAAAGGGTACATATATTTTATCAAAATAAACACAATTGTAATTTTATGTAAATATCTAATTTTTGTATTTATTCCAGGGGTTATGGTGATAATCCTTTGATAATAAGAAATGTTACTTGGGCATTAAATCATATTAGAATGATTTCCAAAAGCATCATGTGACACTGGAGTAAGGATGCCGATAATGCAGCTTTGCGTCCTAGGAATAAATAGCATTTTAAAATAAAAAAAAGTTTATTAATTTGTTATACAATTTTGTCGTTTTACTGCATTTTTTTTTATTAAATAAATTTAGTCTTTAGTTTATATTGTGGAGTATAAATGAGACAAACAAATGTTTTTGTTATAGCAAGATATTTTCTTCTTGCTGTCTAAATGCATTTATGTATTTTATATTCTTCAGTCGAATCTTCAGATGAGAGAGTTGAGTAGCGCTTAGTCTCGCGAGAAGTGAGTTCTGACTCTCTGGTTCAGCGCATGCGATTGGCTGTTCGCTGCTGTCACTCTTCTTATGTCCGCGCGCGCGCCTCCGTCCTTCGGGGAGTCCCGAAGTCGGTGGAGGACGGTGATGAGTGTCATCGTCGTGAAGGTAACTTATTCGTGTTTAACACCACTTGTTGACAAATAGTGTGTTTTGCATAATGACCATCATGTTTAGTGCTTGTGTAATCCGGGCCGCTCTCCGCCTCGTGCACACATCGTCCCAACATTGGGCCAATGGCGCCTTTCCACTGCATGGTAACGTTAACACGGCTCACTCAACACAGTTAATTCGGAGGAGTCAAGGAAAACGAGTAATTGACAGCCGTTGAGTGCAGTAGTATATTCCCATAGACATGTCTATGTATATTCCTGCACAACCGGAGGCTGCAGTTTCAGGACCGCAGTTCTAGGAACCAGGTGGTTTAGTTTGTACATAGTATCAAGATATTTAATCTCAGTGAGTCACAATTTTACATTTAAACAAATTAATTTACACAAAATATAAATGAAAAATGTATATCAATCTTTAAACAGCTGAAAAAGTGGAACAAGTCTTAGTTTCTTGAATTATACTGTATATTGATTAACCTCAAGTTTAACTAATTAGCTCATTATCAGGTAAAATAAAGATGGAATCAGCATATTATGCAGTCACTAAAATACAGCCAGATATTTTAAAGGTTGTAGAGAGGCAAGACAAGACTCAAGAATGATTCAAAAATGTATATATTTATGTCATTCTTGCAATCAATAACAACAGCACCAAAAAGACCCCCTTTTTCCATCAGTTGCTGCACAGACATATGGCTGTAGGTAGGCTTCAACTCTGTGTGTGTGTGTGTGTGTGTGTGTGTGTGTGTGTGTGTGTGTGTGTGTGTGTGTGTGTGTGTGAGAGAGAGAGAGAGAGAGAGAGGATTACATAAGAAACATTTGTTTAACATGTTCAACTGAAATCTCTGGTTTAACACTTATGCACTGTTATAAATTGTAACTATAAAAACTGCCAAACGTCTCATTCATGACTGCAAAACAACGCCAAGACGACAATAACACATATTGTAGTGCAACCAGGCAGTTTAATTATTTTATACTTAACCAATATGGTCAAACAACAAGCAAGTTTTCACACGAATACAGAATAAGCAGGTCAATATTACACACCTCACATCAACATGCTAGTGTCATCTTTTTAAGTTTAATTAATGTGCTGGCTAGATATACTTATAAAACCCAACAAGGATTTATTACATCATGGCCACGAACGTCGTAGTAATTAATACAACTAAAACAAGAATTCTAAATTCATGCAAATTAGTTAATTCATAGTTAGCAGCTCTCACTTTGGCTATGTAAACTCTGCTTCGTTTAAACGTTATAAAATAAAACTTAATTGAATACTCACAGTCTGATTGGTGTCCATGTCGTCCATCATAAATTACTGTTTTTGGTGATCCAGTTCGGTAGGTGGCGCTGTAACAAAATAACTAGGGTCCTGAAACTGCAGCCTCCGGTTGTGCAGGAATACCCTTCTCGTTGAGTGTGCAACATGGGAGTGATTTTACACTCGATAACGTCCACTAAGGTTTCGGAAACCAGTGTTAAGTAGAACAGCGCTTCACAGTTGTTTCTTTCTCCTCGTCTAACCAGGGGCGGCCAATCTTGCTCCTGTTGAGCCTTTGTCCTGAAGAAATCCGCTCCAACCCAATTAAACACCCGGACCAGCTTATCGAGCTTTTATTGGGTGTGTTGAGGCAGGTTGGAGCTAAACTGTACGGGACAGCGCCTTCCAGGACCGAGTTTGGGCGCCCCGGTCTAGACCAATCAGAGCAGCTTTTTTCCCGCTCCGTGTTGTCGTCACTCACCGCTGTTGTGTGAGGAAAGGAAAAAACGCAAAATATTTTCCGCTATTTGTTTTAGTTACGGTGTTTGTGGTTTGTGTCTGTGTGTTATATTAATGTATAATAATTCTTTATAATAAACTTTAAGATGTCAAAAGGCTGCTTAATTCATACTTACCTACAACTTGACGAACTGACGATGAAGAACAAACTTAAAGCCGGCTAATAATGAATTAATAAAACAACAGGAGTAATAACACGTATAACGAATGAACAGATACAAAATATATACAGTTAATTGCTAATTACTGGTTATTAATGTGATAATTGATCAAAATGTCGAGGGTACAGTAATGTTAGTCTGAGGAAATAATAACGTCATCTGATGCAAATTATAACGTCATCATATATATATATATATATAGGTCACTTGACATTCATTCAGTTTATTATCTTAGATAATCCAATGTGCTCATGATTGGAGCGCTTATTAATTTTGCTACATTTTAATGTATTGCTTAGTAGAGAATTAAAATAAATTGTTACTTATAGATGAGGTTGACAGAAGTTCGCCACTTTCGTTCCAATAGGCCATAGATGTGTACACTAGATGTCGCCTTGGCTGCGGCATCAATATGCAGGTTATAAGCGTTTTGTTTCTTCTCATGATGTTCTTAGCAGCGTATTACAGAGCCACTAAACGATCTTTGCAAAAATAACACATATGCAGACTTTCGTGTGCGCATGAGAAACCATTAAACTTAGCATAGACAATGCACACTGAGCCACCATTTCACCCGCATTATTATTAGCCTGTATTATTATTAGGGCCCAAGCCTTAAAAAGGCGAAGGCCCTATTGTTTTTCTTCGGATTATTTGTTATTAGGGCCCAAGCCCTGAAAGGGCGCAGAGCCCTATTGTTCTTCTAAGAATTTTTTGTTCTTCTTCTTCTTCTTCTTCTTTATAGTAATTTTTTTTTCAAGGTTTTTGCCACTTTTGGGGGCCTTAACGTGCTCAAAAACTCTTGAAACTTTGCACACGGGTCAGAACCCGCGGCCATTAGAGCCGGACTGAAGCTGGTACCCGGGCGTGGCAGGGGGGCTCGACAGCGCCCCCTGGAACGGGGTCCGAAAACTTGGTCCATAAATCAAACACGCTTGCATGAAATAATATGAAACTCGGTACACTTATAGATCTCATCGGTTCATATATCCTTCATGCTCTGACTTTTTACCCCAGCCCAACAGGAAGTCGGCTATTTGGGGTAGTTTAAAAAACACATGCAATGGAATTTAAAATACTCTTCCTAGACAATTCAACCAATCGCCACGAAACTCGGTGTGCATGAACTCAAGACATTGAGGATGAAAAATTGCCAGGGGATTTTTGATATCTCGAACGGTTTGGTCGTGGTGAGGAAACGAATTTATGGCGAATATTGGAAACAGGAAGTGTGTTATAACATCCTCATACAAAATGAACTAGCACTATAACGTTAAGGGCTCCATACCTGTGCTCAAACTATTTATCTTGAGCGTCCATTTACACGAAAGCCACTGAAAGAAGACGGATTCCAAGTTGTGTATCCAGAAGGACTTTGGTGTAAATCGCAGAACACGGAAGTCTGGACACAGGACAGGATTTCAATCGGTCACCTGAAAACAGAGGCACTTGCCCCTACTGGCGTGGGGGTGTAACGGTTGAATTTGTACACTGAACTTAGCTACTTTGTTGGAAGTGAATTTTCTTATTTGTGAAAATCGTTCGATTGATAGATTTTTGTTTTAAGTATTTCCAACTAATACAGTAAAAAAAACGAAATCAAGCACAAAAGTATTGTTTGCTAAATTGATCAGTCTAAAATTAAATGTATTCTTTTGATAATCTGCTTATTTTACTTGGATTTCATAAGACCAATCATTTTTGAGTGAATTAAATCAACTGACTGCAAACCTTTTATATGCTACGTCAAAAACTTAAATGGAGCTTGTTTAAATAAACATTACCAAAAACAACCAAACGGGAACGTTGTGTGGAGGTACAGTGCAACCACAGGAGATCATTTTAGTTGGTTGGTTCCCTTAATGTTTAGGGAACGTTATAACCCTGAGGGAACGTTCCTTAAACGTTCGTTTTTGGTTTGGTTCAAACTAACCTTTAGAGAACCATAAACTAACGTTCCCTAAACGTTAGTGTTAGTGGGGTACTCCCGGTTTCCCCGTATAAATTAATAGAAACTAATTTTGCACACTTGAAGATGAAATAGTTTTTATTTAAAAAATGTTGTAAAATGTATGTTTTATAAAATAATTCAATACATTATTATTCAATTATATTTAAATCACACTCAAAAAAATTACTCTTTGAATGAACATAAAAAAATCATGGAAAGGATTTCCACATAATTAACTTGCTTTATTTCAGCATTATGCAATTATGTTATTCCAATTTAATGTACTTACGTTGGGTCAACTTAATTTATTAAGGTTGATTCAACTTATTTACTATAGTTTGGCACAGCTTAATTTAATAGTGTCAGCCCAACTAATTTTAAGGTTTTCTGACATGATTGAAGTGTTTTTTATTTTCAAACATCCATTAATATTTCATTTATTTTAGTGACACATAATCAAATCGATAGACTATAGCTAGCTATTTGCTAGCAGTAGTACATATTTGCAAATGCTAAGATTTACATGCTTCTTCAACCGAAACAGTTAAACGTATCTGAATCAGTCCACAGCCAAACAAAATGCTCCACTCTTCTCCACAATGGTAACCCACTGTAATTTAAATGGTTCTAATTATTCCAATGTAATTGAACATTAAACACAATTACACACTATCAAGTCTTCCCCTTTTCTAATTTTCTCCAAAAAACATAAAATAACACTTCATTTTAACATTTATTCTCTCTTAATTTAACCATATGCAAAGCATGCTGGGAACTAACAAGCACCGCCCAGTCTCAGTTAATGCAACACAAATCATTCATGTAATCCAACACAAATGGATTAAGTAAACTTAAATTTTATATTTAAGCAGATTGAACACAATCAAATTAAGTTAGGGCAAAATGGCAGTTGGCGTCGCACTATACCGCCCCCTCTGGATGTAAGAATTTTTTACTTAACATAAATGATTTGTGTTTAGACAACACGTTAGGATTTTGTACTGTTAAGATGAGACATAATTACGTGGACCTTAATAGAAAAAAACATTTCAAGTCAACAAACACAATTATTATAAGTAAACTAAATATAAATATATTATGTAAAGTGCACAACCTTCCTAGTTCGTTTTTTTGAGTGCATTAGCCTGTATTTTGTGTGTGTGTTTTTCGCATTAATACGGTCTAGCGCGCTCCACTTTATAAATTATGATCTAACGTAAAGGTTCGGTTGTTATTAAACTTAATTATATTTGGGCCAAAAGCTGTGAAGAAAGTCTCAAAAAGCTTCTGACTTCAGCTGCATGTCCGTGTGGAGAGCTGAGTAAATCCGAAAGAGAGCAACATTGGTGAGGGGAGCAAAACTAAGGTGGTGTGTGTGTGCGATAGAGCAGGCGTTACGGTAGGGGTGGAGATAATCATAATTTATGTTTTCTGATTGAAGGACCTGAAAAGCCTGCTACTCATACAGTCATAAAACATAGGCCTACACACTCTTAAAGTGGTTATATCTGATAGAAGTACATTTCAAAAGACTAGGTCTTCGACATCTAATGACATTTACACTTTGTTCAACTTTTACCATTTTATTTATATTATTTTGATTTGAGAGAAATGTTAATTCGCCAACAAGTAATATTTTGTTGTGTCAAACACTACTTTCTCCACTCAATACAAATGAGTGCACGCTAGAAAACATTTGAAAATGTTCTGCTTGTCGTTTGTGTCAACAGCATTCCCCCAGAATACACGCACACTTCACCTAGATCTATATTAAAATATCTCCCTCTAGTTTCGAAAAGTTGACACTGCAAGGCAGCAAGTTGTGCCACGTGATACAATTGGCTAGCTTTTGTAGTCCCTACGCTGCTCACATGTTTATCAAGTGTTAAAATGTTTTATTTCATCCCAAAATGTCAACATAAAAGTTTAACTGCAGTGTTGAGAATATATAATTTCAGTATGGATAACAAATATCGATTACAACCCTGCGTCATGTTCTTCGGCTGGAGAAAAATATGCACTTGTTGTAATATAAACCACAGTGAACTGTCTATATTGATCGGTTTTATTATTTTGAAGTTGCATCTTTTAGATGTGTCCAGCCTCCTGACACCCCTGCGCTTCATACTTCGTGCGTAACTTTGTGAATTCTATCTCTCGCTTAGCAATGGTGTCAAGTTCACGTTGATTCTTGTAAATCTCGCCGAAAGCCTTTATGATCCGTTGAAGTGCCAATGTAATAGCTAAGATGCCACACACAACACTGACAACGGCGCTACACTTGCCTAGTATGGTTCTAGGGTACATGTCTCCATAACCCACTGTGGACATGGAACTTGCGGCCCACCAGAAGGACTGTGGGATGCTGGTGAACATAGATTCCGGGTGGCTCTCCTCTATTGTGTATTCCAACGCCGAGAACAGGAAAATCACCACGCTCATGGATACGAAAAGCTGACTCAGCTCTTTTATGCTGCTTTTAAGCGCTATTGCGATAGTTCGCAGACCCGATGAATGATGCGCAAGTTTGAAGACGCGCGCAATACGCATGACGCGCAACGCAATGCGCGTGACGCGCAACACTCGCGCTGCCCACTGAACATGTCCCTGCTCCAACTTGGCAGTATCCAGAATCAACATCAAGTAAAAAGGCATGATGGTTAGAAAGTCTATTATGTTCATGAAGGAACTCATAAAACATAATTTCTTGGAAGAGGCCACGAATCGCAAAATATATTTCACCGTAAACCAGCTGATGCAAGTCTTCTCGATGGAGTCAAAGATCGGGTGTTCCACCAGGTTACCCTCGGCATCTTGCACTTGGAGCTCCGGCATGGTGCTCACACACATGGTCACAGTGGAGAGCAGGATAAACGTGACCGACACAATTCCGATTACGCGCGCTGCTAAAGATGACTTTGGTTTCCCAATTAGGTTCCGCAGCGACGCTTGGAACCTCTGGCCTCTAGTGACCGTCACATCCTCTTTCTGGGCGTTCAGAAGGACCTTGACCTTCTCTGCTATTTGCACCAACTTAGTTTCCGTCTCATCTAAATTGCTTTTACAGAGTCCATCTAGATGTTTCACGTCGATTCCCCAAAAGTCCATCTCTCTCTTGAAGTGAATGGGACAGATTCCTCGCTTTATTTGAATCTTTCTCTGGTAATAATACAGCTCTAGGATGCATTTAAAAGCCGCTGGGTCTCTATCGAAATAAAACTCTCGCTTTAAGTCGTCGAAGTCATCGCAGAGAGCAGAAAGGTCTTCTCGTGTGGAATCCGTGGCTCGGTTCACCAGCTCAGCCAAACGCGTCTCGGGATATCGGTTCAGCACGTCCCCGTAGAGAATGTACTTGACACCACCGATGTTCACAGCAATCTCCGTCTCCTCGCTCGCCTCTGAGCCGTTACAGTCCGCGTAACGAGTCCGCGGGAACTTCCACATTTCAACTGCTAATCCAGAGGTAAAACAAAATGACAGAACTGTAGGTTATGAAAAGCAACATGCCAGTGACTAAAAATTACACAATTATTTAGGCAAAAATGTAAAAAATAAAATAAATAAATATCTGAGCTATTGTTTAAACAAAAACTTTAAATTAATGTTTTAAAACCATGTGAACACGTCATTGAACAATAGGCTAGGCCTACTTTTGACTAATGTCATCTTGACAGTCATTAATGAACAATAGGCTAGCTACTAAAGGCAAACTTTTCAGATACAATTTTGATTAGCTTGTCTGAATGTGAATGTTCAAATTTAAAGGCAGTTATGATAACACTTACTTCTGTTGTCTGTGAAGAAAGTCTTGAAAAAGTGTCAAAGAACGTGTTTTGTCATGCCAGTGCGCTGCTTTTCAACAGTTCTGTTATGGCGTTATTTTCCTGTCAAATGTCGAGAGCGCATTATTGTAGCGCGAAAGTACATTAATATAATGCGCGAGCGCGAATCTCTCTGCTCGCGCACGAAATATGATGCGCGAGCGCGAATATCTCTGCTCGCGCGCGGAATATAATGTACCGAGCGCGAATCCCGCGCGCGCGCTCTCAGATATACGCTGCTCTTGTAAGAATTTTCTCTGGGCTCGCTCAGAGAATATGCCTGCACTTAAAACCTGTTCAGTGCCATCGCGAATCTCTCCTCTTCGCTTAAAGTAAGCGTGTATGTGCTTAGACTGTGACCCGTGCGTTCGCGCATGCCTAAGTACTCTTCTCTTCCATTTCTTTCTCTTTGCTCTTGGCATAAACTGTCAAAACGGCAACAACCAATCATAAATAGGCTTCAACGGCTGACCAATGAAAACGCGACATCGTACATGGAATCTTATTGGTTGATATTGAACCGCACATGGAATAAGTTAAATCAAGACGAGCCGAGATGGATCCGCCGAATCGACGAGTTTTATTTGTTTTAATGTTAAATATGTCAAATGTATCTTAGAAATGTCTGGGAAGAGGGCGATTGGATTATTTTACATATAAATGACCTAGACTGTCAACCACATTGTTCACACTACAGGTGCCATGCCCATTGAAAGTGAGATTTTTGAGCCAAATAGATTTGAAAGCCGATTCCAAAAGGCAAAAATAATATTTTACGTCTGATAATTAACACATTGTCTCGTGCAATCACACCAGTTATTAACCATTAAGTAGGCTACGTAGCGAGATCAACTGCTAAATTAAAATCTGAACAAATATTTGGGGGGAATCTAAGATAAGACTCTAAAGGTATATGAAGATACCTTTTCTAGACGTGTTGCCCGAACTATACCTTATTGTTGCTTAAAGGGAAAAACGAAAATTAAACCCATAATTAAAATGATTAAAGTCATAATTTACTCCCACTCAAGTAGTTTCAAACCTGTATGCATTTCTTTGATCTGTTGAACACAAAGGAATATATTTATACATATAAGAATGTAAGTGTCACGGTGTGGGTTTTGTTCCTTGTTGTCTGTCATGTGATTCCCTGTTTGCCATGTGTCTTGTTAATTGTCGTGTTAACCTCTGTGTTTCAGTTGTTGGTTGTCGGTCGATGTTTGTGTTTGCTGTAGCTTGTAGATGTTTCCTGTTCCTTTCCTGAGTTTCCTGTTCTGTTGTTTATTAAAATAAAGTAGTGCGTGCACGTGGATTCTCTCTCCGCTTCATCTATGCCTGAGCGTAACAGATCGACCGACCACCAACAACTGAAACACAGAGGTATAAATACATAGACAAACAAGCTAAACAAGATAACAAGGGGGCGTGGCTAATCAGAAACACATGGGAACAATGATCAGACAATTAACAAGACACATGGCAAACAGGGAATCACATGACAGACAACAAGGAACAAAACCCACACCGTGACATAGCCCCTCCCCTATGGGCGGCTCCTGACGCCCATAAGGGACAAAAAAAAAAAAAAAAACGAAGACAAAAAAAAAAAAAAAGATGAAAGTTCAGGTGGGCGGTGAAGCGGAGGCGGACTCGGGGGAGGGATGGAGGGTGAAGCTTGAGGCTGGACAGACGGCCAGAGCGGAGCAGGCTGTGCAAGAGGCCAGGGCGGAGCAGGACCCTCGGGCGGCCAGGGCGGAGCAGGACCCTCGGGCGGCCAGGGCGGAGCAGGACCCTCGGGCGGCCAGGGCGGAGCAGGACCCTCGGGCGGCCAGGGCGGAGCAGGACCCTCGGGCGGCCAGGGCGGAGCAGGACCCTCGGGCGGCCAGGGCGGAGCAGGACCCTCGGGAAGCGGCCAGGGCGGAGCAGGACCCTCGGGAAGCGGCCAGGGCGGAGCAGGACCCTCGGGAAGCGGCCAGGGCGGAGCAGGACCCTCGGGCGGCCAGGGCGGAGCAGGACCCTCGGGCGGCCCCGGCGGTGAAGACCCCTCGGGCGGCCACGGCAGAGACGACCACTCGGGCGACCACGGCACAGGAACAGAACCCAGCTCAGCGACAGCAACCGGCTCAGGAACTGCGACAGACACCGGCTCAGGAACTGCGACAGACACCGGCTCAGGAACTGCGACAGACACCGGCTCAGGAACTGCGACAGACACCGGCTCAGGAACTGCGACAGACACCGGCTCAGGAACTGCGACAGACACCGGCTCAGGAACTGCGACAGACACCGGCTCAGGAACTGCGACAGACACCGGCTCAGGAACTGCGACAGACACCGGCTCAGGAACTGCGACAGACACCGGCTCAGGAACTGCGACAGACACCGGCTCAGGAACTGCGACAGACACCGGCTCAGGAACTGCGACAGACACCGGCTCAGGAACTGCGACAGACACCGGCTCAGGAACTGCGACAGACACCGGCTCAGGAACAGGCGTAGCGGCGGCCATCTTGACGTGAAGCTCTGGCTCGGTGGCGGCCATCTTGACGTGAAGCTCTGGCTCGGCGGCGGCGGCCATCTTGACGTGAAGCTCTGGCTCGGCGGCGGCCATCTTGACGTGAAGCTCTGGCTCGGCAGACGTGACGTGAGGCTCAGGCTCGTCAGACGTGACGTGAGGCTCAGGCTCGTCAGACGTGGGGTGAGGCTCGGCAGACGTGACGTGAAGCTCAGGCTCGGCAGACGTGACGTGAAGCTCAGGCTCGGCAGACGTGACGTGAAGCTCAGGCTCGGCAGACGTGACGTGACGTGAAGCTCAGGCTCGGCAGACGTGACGTGAAGCTCAGGCTCGGCAGACGTGACGTGAAGCTCAGGCTCGGCAGACGTGACGTGAAGCGTCTCTGGATCGGCAGGACTGACGTGAAGCGTCTCTGGATCGGCAGGACTGACGTGAAGCGTCTCTGGATCGGCAGGACTGACGAGACGCGTCTCTGGATCGGCAGGGCTGACGTGGAGCGTAGGCTCGGCAGGGCTGACGTGGAGCGTAGGCTCGGCAGGGCTGACGTGGAGCGTAGGCTCGGCAGGGCTGACGTGGAGCGTAGGCTCGGCAGGGCTGACGTGGAGCGTAGGCTCGGCAGGGCTGACGTGGAGCGTAGGCTCGGCAGGGCTGACGTGGAGCGTAGGCTCGGCAGGGCTGACGTGGAGCGTAGGCTCGGCAGGGCTGACGTGGAGCGTAGGCTCGGCAGGGCTGACGTGGAGCGTAGGCTCGGCAGGGCTGACGTGGAGCGTAGGCTCGGCAGGGCTGACGTGGAGCGTAGGCTCGGCAGGGCTGACGTGGAGCGTAGGCTCGGCAGGGCTGACGTGGAGCGTAGGCTCGGCAGGGCTGACGTGGAGCGTAGGCTCGGCAGGGCTGGACGGAACCAGTGGTGAAGGCACTGGGCTGGACGGGACCAGCGGCGAAGGAAGCTCTGGGCTGGACGGGACCAGCGGCGAAGGAAGCTCTGGGCTGGACGGGACCAGCGGCGAAGGAAGCTCTGGGCTGGACGGGACCAGCGGCGAAGGAAGCTCTGGGCTGGACGGGACCAGCGGCGAAGGAAGCTCTGGGCTGGACGGGACCAGCGGCGAAGGAAGCTCTGGGCTGGACGGGACCAGCGGCGAAGGAAGCTCTGGGCTGGACGGGACCAGCGGCGAAGGAAGCTCTGGGCTGGACGGGACCAGCGGCGAAGGAAGCTCTGGGCTGGACGGGACCAGCGGCGAAGGAAGCTCTGGAGTTGGAGTGGGGCTGGTGGCATCATCGACGGTGAAGGATGATCCGTTATTCCACAATACCCACTCCACATAGGCAGCAAAGTTCTCCCGAGGCCCATCTTGAGGCCTGCCCGGAAGAACACACAGAGGCTGCTATCATCATAATGTACCAAAGGTACCAAGTCCAAATACCTCTGTGTGTGGGCCTCGAGAAACTGATCCTCCTGGGAAAGGAGAAGGATCTGGACGGCTGGAAAATCCATGCTGTCTTGTTCGGTCCTTCTGTCACGGGTATGGTGCGGATGAAGACAGGCAGAGGCACAAAGCTCCAATTCAAACTTTTACTAATAATAAATTTACACAAAAACTGGTACAGGCAGATGGGTAACACTCAATACAACGTAACATATAAACAGATCGACCGACCACAAGATGAATCCAGCAGCACAAATTGTGTGTCTCCGTCAGGGAGAGAATCCACGTGCACGCACTACTTTATTTTAATAAACAACAGAACAGGAAACTCAGGAAAGGAACAGGAAACATCTACAAGCTACAGCAAACATCGACCGACAACCAACAACTGAAACACAGAGGTATAAATACATAGACAAACAAGCTAAACAAGATAACAAGGGGGCGTGGCTAATCAGAAACACATGGGAACAATGATCAGACAATTAACAAGACACATGGCAAACAGGGAATCACATGACAGACAACAAGGAACAAAACCCACACCGTGACAGTAAGTAACTAACGTAAGTACCCCACCACCACGTAGCTACTACTAGTAGAATAGAAAAAAATAGATATGTGTATGAAATATGACAAGAGTTGAGCGCCTTTGTCTCTGGTTCAGTGCAAAAGCACATTTGAATTTAGCAGTGAATCTTTGCATAATTTATTCTTTGCCATAATCCTAATTGAACACTGGGTGTGTTAGCCTACAGCTTCAGAATTATATTCGTATATAGCCTATCACAGTGATAAGGTATCCTATAGCTAAGAGTGGTCCAGACCAACCTTACTAACGAATGTTAGTAAAATGTTATAAAGTTATACTTAAATAAGAACGTTTCGGGAAACACGTATTAACTATCTTCATATACCTTTATAAATATAATTTTATGTAAAATAATCCAATCGCCCTCTTCCCAGACATTTCTAAGATACATTTGACATATTTAACATCAAAACAAATAAAACTCGTCGATTCGGCGGATCCATCTCGGCTCGTCTTGATTTAACTTATTCCATGTGCGGTTCAATATCAACCAATAAGATTCCATGTACGATGTCGCGTTTTCATTGGTCAGCCGTTGAAGCCTATTTATGATTGGTTGTTGCCGTTTTGACAGTTTATGCCAAGAGCAAAGAGAAAGAAATGGAAGAGAAGAGTACTTAGGCATGCGCGAACGCACGGGTCACAGTCTAAGCACATACACGCTTACTTTAAGCGAAGAGGAGAGATTCGCGATGGCACTGAACAGGTTTTAAGTGCAGGCATATTCTCTGAGCGAGCCCAGAGAAAATTCGTACAAGAGCAGCGTATATCTGAGAGCGCGCGCGCGGGATTCGCGCTCGGTACATTATATTCCGCGTGCGAGCAGAGATATTCGCGCTCGCGCATCATATTTCGTGCGCGAGCAGAGAGATTCGCGCTCGCGCATTATATTAATGTACTTTCGCGCTACAATAATGCGCTCTCGACATTTGACAGGAAAATAACGCCATATTCTGTTGGTTTTGACCGTTGCGCTCGCGTCTTTTGAAATCCAAGTTTCATATAAAAACATTTAGGGTAATGTGTTGAAAGATGTGGGAAGATGACCCCCTTAAGAGCAATGTTAATTTACTTTAAAATTGTTAAATATTTAGATATAAGTTTAGCATGCACAGGATGATGACGTATCAGACAATGTGTTATTAAATAAATAAAAACAAAATAAAACAAACATTTGCACATTTAGTTGCTATAACACAAAATGTAAAATTATACAAATCATTCCACTGGAATCGCAGACAAAAGATCCACCTGAAAGGTACATTTATTCTCTGACGTGTACACAGACCTATGAATATTTACATATCTGGTTGCCTTTATTTTTAATTGAATATACCAAATTTTAATTGAATTTTAAAATAAATTAAATAGATTCTTTGTCCTGAAGAAATCCGCTCCAACCCAATTAAACACCCGGACCAGCTTATCGAGCTTTTATTGGGTGTGTTGAGGCAGGTTGGAGCTAAACTGTACGGGACAGGGCCTTCCAGGACCGAGTTTGGGCGCCCCGGTCTAGACCAATCAGAGCAGCTTTTTTCCCGCTCTGTGTTGTCGTCACTCACCGCTGTTGTGTGAGGAAAGGAAAAAACGCAAAATATTTTCCGCTATTTGTTTTAGTTACGGTCAAGTCAAGTCAAGTCATCTTTATTTATATAGCGCTTTTTACAATACAGATTGTATCAAAGCAGCTTCACAGTGATAACATGAAAATAATACAAAAAAAAAACAATTTCATCATCATCCACCTTTAAGGCAGATCTATAATATTGTTGAATATTAAATGTCCCCAACTAAGCAAGCCAGAAGGTAAGGCAACAGCGGCAAGGAACCAAAACTCCACCAGGTGACAGAATGGAGAAAAAACCTTGGGAGAACCCAGGCTCAGTTGGGGGCCAGTTCTCCTCTGGCCAATGAGTGAACAGTGTATGAAGTTCAGAATGAATCAGAGTATTTGTCCAGTTCCGGTTGGTTGAAGTCGGAGTGGAGAGGAGGAGAGACTGGTTGACACTTCAGGTCAGCGGCGTCGTCGTCGTGTCCTGGCGCTGGTCCTTCATCAGATCTGGATACGGCCTGGTTCCGGTGGACAGCAGTAAACCTCGGGATAGACAGAGAGACTAATATTAGCGTAGACGCCATCCTTCTTATGATGTACCAAGTACATCAGGATTTACGGGAAGTGTTCCCGGTCCCGGCTGTTCTAAACTATGCAGCCTAATTATATAAGTCTATAATGTGTTATGTGTATGCTAGGCCGAAGAGATGTGTTTTTAGTCTAGATTTGAACTGACAGAGTGTGTCTGCTTCCCGGACAATGGTAGGAAGACTGTTCCAAAGTTTTGGTGCTAAGTAGGAAAAGGATCTACCGCCAGCAGTCGATTTTGATAGTCTAGGTATTATTAACTGGCCGGAATTTTGAGATCGCAGTAGACGTGAAGGACTATAATGCGTTAAGAGCTCGCTCAAGTACTGCGGAGCTAAACCATTTAGTGCTTTGTAAGTGATCAGCAATATTTTAAAATGTATACGATGTTTAATAGGCAGCCAATGCAGTGTTGACAGAACGGGGCTAATATGGTCATACTTCCTGGTTCTAATAAGAACTCGAGCTGCTGCGTTTTGAACTAGCTGTAGTTTGTTTATTAAGCGTGCAGGGCAGCCACCCAGTAGAGCATTACAATAATCTAGCCTTGAGGTCATAAACGCATGAACTAATTGTTCTGCATTATTCATTGAGAGCATATGACGTAATTTAGATATATTTTTAAGATGGAAGAAAGCGGTTTTACAGATACTAGACACATGACTTTCAAATGAAAGATTGGTATCAAAGAGCACACCCAGGTTCCTAACCGACGACGAAGACTTAACAGAGCAGCCATCAAGTGTTAGACAGTACTCTAGGTTATTACGTGTGGAAGTTTTTTGTCCAATAATTAGAATCTCTGTTTTTTTCTGAATTTAGTAGTAGGAAATTACTAGTCATCCAATTTTTTATATCCGCTATGCATTCCGTTAATTTTGTGAATTGGTAGGTTTCGTTAGGTTTTGAAGAAATATACAGCTGAGTATCGTCGGCATAACAGTGAAAGCTAATTCCATGTTTCCTAATGATATCTCCTAATGGTAGCATATACAGAGTGAACAGCAGCGGTCCTAGTACTGAGCCTTGTGGTACGCCATACTGAACTTGTGATTGATAAGACATCTCTTCATTTACTGCTACAAACTGATAACGGTCAGATAAGTATGATTTAAACCATGCTAGTGCAATTCCACTAATGCCAATATAATGTTCGAGTCTATTTAAAAGGATGTTGTGGTCAATGGTGTCAAATGCAGCACTAAGATCCAGTAATACTAATAGAGAGATACAACCACGATCGGATGATAAGAGCAAATCATTTGTGACTCTAACGAGAGCTGTCTCGGTACTATGGTACGGTCTAAATCCGGACTGAAAATCCTCGCAGATATCATTTCTTTCAAGAAAGGAACACAGTTGTGAGGACACTGCTTTTTCTAATATCTTTGACAGAAATGGCAGATTAGAGATCGGCCTGTAATTGACTAGTATTGTAGGATCAAGTTGCTGTTTTTTAACAAGCGGTTTAATCATAGCTAGCTTAAAGGTTTTTGGTACGTATCCTAGAGACAAAGATGAATTAATGATATTAAGAAGAGGATCTATGACATCTGGAAGCATCTCTTTCAGCAGCTTAGTCGGTATAGGGTCTAACATACACGTTGTCGATTTAGATGATTTGACGAGTTTGCAAAATTCTTCCTCTCCTATAGCATTGAATGAATCAAATTTTCCCTCAGGGAGACTACAATGCATTTCCTGATGCGATACTGTATTAGACGGTTGCATAGTTATAATTTTGTCCCTGATATTATCGATCTTATAAGTGAAGAAGTTCATAAAGTCATTACTGCTGTGTTTCTTGGAAGCTTCTGGGCTTGAAGCTTTCTTTTTCGTTAGTTTAGCCACTGTTTCAAATAAATACCTAGGATTATGTTTATTTTCTTCTAATAGGGTTGAAAAATAAGCAGATCTAGCAGCTTTTAAAGCCTCTCTGTAAGCAATCGAGCTCTCCTTCCATGAAATCCGAAACACCTCTAGTTTTGTTTTCTTCCAGTTGCGCTCCATTTTTCTGGCTGCTCTCTTAAGGGCCTGAGTGTGCTCGTCGTGCCACGGCGTTGGACTATGTTCTTTAATCTTCTTTAAGCGCAGCGGAGCAACTGTGTCTAAAGTGCTGGAAAAGAGAGAGTTAAAAGTTTCTGTTGCAATATCAAGTTCTTCTAAGCTATCCGGGATGCTGAGATGATGAAACTGATTAGGAAGATTATTGATAAAGCAATCTTTAGTAGCAGAAGTAATCGGTCTAACATATTTATAACACGGAGACGGCTTTGCAGCCTTGGCTAAATGTAATTTACACGAGACTAGATAGTGATCTGAGATGTCATCGCTCTGCTGCAGTATTTCAACGGCATCAACATCTATTCCATGTGATAGTATTAGATCTAGAGTATGATTACGACAATGAGTCGGTCCTGACACGTGTTGTCTAACTCCAATTGAGTTTATAATGTCTTTAAATGCCAATCCCAATGCATCTTTTTCATTATCTATGTGTATATTAAAGTCACCAACAATTAGTACTTTATCTGCAGCCAATACTAATTCTGATAGAAAGTCCGCAAATTCTTTGATAAAGTCTGTATGGTGCCCTGGTGGCCTGTGTACAATAGCCAGCAGAATTTTCAAACGTGATTTATCGTTTACACTATATATTTTTACATTAAGCACCAACACTTCAAAAGAATTATATTTACAACTAGATTTCTTAGTGGTTTTGAAAATATTACTATAAATTACAGCAACACCTCCTCCTTTGCGTTTCAGACGAGGTTCATGTTTATAACCGTAATCTTGTGGGGTTGACTCATTTAAAGCAATGTAATCGTTTGGTTTTAGCCAGGTTTCTGTTAAACACAGCACATCTAGGTTATAATCTGTAATCATATCATTAACTATTAGCGCTTTTGAAGTAAGAGATCGAATATTCAGCAACCCAAGCTTTATCATTTGCTCATTTGTATTATATCTGTTTTTTATTTGTTGAAGATCAATTAAATTTTTAACCTTAGATGGGTTTGAACGTATTTTTGATTTCCAAGTTCGGGGAACAGACACAGTCTCTATATGATGATATCTAGGTGAAAGAGGCTCTATGTGATGATATCTAGGTGAAAGAGTCTCTATGTGATGATATCTAGGTGAAAGAGTCTCTATATGATGATATCTAGGTGAAAGAGGCTCTATGTGATGGGATTTATCTGACCTTGGTGACGTGAGGCCGCTAGCAGACGGTCGGTTAAGCCAGTCTGTCTGCTTCCTGACCTGAGCCCCAGATTGTCATGGTTGAGCTCTAAGACTATGAGCCAAATTACTAGAGAGAAGAGCAGCACCATCCCAGGAGGGATGAATACCATCTCTTTTCAACAGGTTTCAATACGGTGTTTGTGGTTTGTGTCTGTGTGTTATATTAATGTATAATAATTCTTTATAATAAACTTTAAGATGTCAAAAGGCTGCTTAATTCATACTTACCTACAACTTGACGAACTGACGATGAAGAACAAACTTAAAGCCGGCTAATAATGAATTAATAAAACAACAGGAGTAATAACACGTATAACGAATGAACAGATACAAAATATATACAGTTAATTGCTAATTACTGGTTATTAATGTGATAATTGATCAAAATGTCGAGGGTACAGTAATGTTAGTCTGAGGAAATAATAATGTCATCTGATGCAAATTATAACGTCATCATATATATATATATATATATATATATAGATTAAGGTCACTTGACATTCATTCAGTTTATTATCTTAGATAATCCAATGTGCTCATGATTGGAGCGCTTATTAATTTTGCTACATTTTAATGTATTGCTTAGTAGAGAATTAAAATAAATTGTTACATTTTTGTCCTTGCTTATAGATGAGGTTGACAGAAGTTCGCCACTTTCGTTCCAATAGGCCATAGATGTGTACACTAGATGTCGCCTTGGCTGCGGCATCAATATGCAGGTTATAAGCGTTTTGTTTCTTCTCATGATGTTCTTAGCAGCGTATTACAGAGCCACTAAACGATCTTTGCAAAAATAACACATATGCAGACTTTCGTGTGCGCATGAGAAACCATTAAACTTAGCATAGACAATGCACACTGAGCCACCATTTCACCCGCATTATTATTAGCCTGTATTATTATTAGGGCCCAAGCCTTAAAAAGGCGAAGGCCCTATTGTTTTTCTTCGGATTATTTGTTATTAGGGCCCAAGCCCTGAAAGGGCGCAGAGCCCTATTGTTCTTCTAAGGATTTTTTGTTATTCTTCTTCTTCTTCTTCTTCTTCTTCTTCTTCTTTATAATAAATTTTTTTTCAAGGTTTTTGCCACTTTTGGGGGCCTTAACATGCTCAAAAACTCTTGAATCTTTGCACACGGGTCAGAACCCGCGGCCATTAGAGCCGGACTGAAGCTGGTACCCGGGCGTGGCAGGGGGGCTCGACAGCGCCCCCTGGAACGGGGTCCGAAAACTTGGTCCATAAATCAAACACGCTTGCATGAAATAATATGAAACTCGGTACACTTATAGATCTCACCGGTTCATATATCCTTCATGCTCTGACTTTTTACCCCAGCCCAACAGGAAGTCGGCTATTTGGCGTAGTTTAAAAAACACATGCAAATGAATTTAAAATACTCTTCCTAGACGATTCAAACAATCGCCACGAAACTCGGTGTGCATGAACTCAAGACATTGAGGATGAAAAATTGCCAGGGGATTTTTGATATCTCGAACGGTTTGGTCGTGGTGAGGAAACAAATTTATGGCGAATATTGGAAACAGGAAGTGTGTTATAACATCCTCATACAAAATGAACTAGCACTATAACGTTAAGGGCTCCATACCTGTGCTCAAACAAATTATCTTGAGCGTCCATTTACACGAAAGCCACTGAAAGAAGACGGATTCCAAGTTGTGTATCCAGAAGGACTTTGGTGTAAATCGCAGAACACGGAAGTCAGGACACAGGACAGGATTTCAATCGGTCACCTGAAAACAGAGGCACTTGCCCCTACTGGCGTGGGGGTGTAACGGTTGAATTTGTACACTGAACTTAGCTACTTTGTTGGAAGTGAATTTTCTTATTTGTGAAAATCGTTCGATTGATAGATTCTTGTTTTAAGTATTTCCAACTAATACAGTAAAAAAAAACGAAATCAAGCACAAAAGTATTGTTTGCTAAATTGATCAGTCTAAAATTAAATGTATTCTTTTGATAATCTGCTTATTTTACTTGGATTTCATAAGACCAATCATTTTTGAGTGAATTAAATCAACTGACTGCAAACCTTTTATATGCTACGTCAAAAACTTAAATGGAGCTTGTTTAAATAAACATTACCAAAAACAACCAAACGGGAACGTTGTGTGGAGGTACAGTGCAACCACAGGAGAACATTTTAGTTGGTTGGTTCCCTTAATGTTTAGGGAACGTTATAACCCTGAGGGAACGTTCCTTAAACGTTCGTTTTTGGTTTGGTTCAAACTAACCTTTAGAGAACCATAAACTAACGTTCCCTAAACGTTAGTGTTAGTGGGGTACTCCCGGTTTCCCCGTATAAATTAATAGAAACTAATTTTGCACACTTGAAGATGAAATAGTTTTTATTTAAAAAATGTTGTAAAATGTATGTTTTATAAAATAATTCAATACATTATTATTCAATTATATTTAAATCATTAGCCTGTATTTTGTGTGTGTGTTTTTCGCATTAATACGGTCTAGCGCGCTCCACTTTATAAATTATGATCTAACGTAAAGGTTCGGTTGTTATTAAACTTAATTATATTTGGGCCAAAAGCTGTGAAGAAAGTCTCAAAAAGCTTCTGACTTCAGCTGCATGTCCGTGTGGAGAGCTGAGTAAATCCGAAAGAGAGCAACATTGGTGAGGGGAGCAAAACTAAGGTGGTGTGTGTGTGCGATAGAGCAGGCGTTACGGTAGGGGTGGAGATAATCATAATTTATGTTTTCTGATTGAAGGACCTGAAAAGCCTGCTACTCATACAGTCATAAAACATAGGCCTACACACTCTTAAAGTGGTTATATCTGATAGAAGTACATTTCAAAAGACTAGGTCTTCGACATCTAATGACATTTACACTTTGTTCAACTTTTACCATTTTATTTATATTATTTTGATTTGAGAGAAATGTTAATTCGCCAACAAGTAATATTTTGTTGTGTCAAACACTACTTTCTCCACTCAATACAAATGAGTGCACGCTAGAAAACATTTGAAAATGTTCTGCTTGTCGTTTGTGTCAACAGCATTCCCCCAGAATACACGCACACTTCACCTAGATCTATATTAAAATATCTCCCTCTAGTTTCGAAAAGTTGACACTGCAAGGCAGCAAGTTGTGCCACGTGATACAATTGGCTAGCTTTTGTAGTCCCTACGCTGCTCACATGTTTATCAAGTGTTAAAATGTTTTATTTCATCCCAAAATGTCAACATAAAAGTTTAACTGCAGTGTTGAGAATATATAATTTCAGTATGGATAACAAATATCGATTACAACCCTGCGTCATGTTCTTCGGCTGGAGAAAAATATGCACTTGTTGTAATATAAACCACAGTGAACTGTCTATATTGATCGGTTTTATTATTTTGAAGTTGCATCTTTTAGATGTGTCCAGCCTCCTGACACCCCTGCGCTTCATACTTCGTGCGTAACTTTGTGAATTCTATCTCTCGCTTAGCAATGGTGTCAAGTTCAAGTTGATTCTTGTAAATCTCGCCGAAAGCCTTTATGATCCGTTGAAGTGCCAATGTAATAGCTAAGATGCCACACACAACACTGACAACGGCGCTACACTTGCCTAGTATGGTTCTCTAGAGTACATGTCTCCATAACCCACTGTGGACATGGAACTTGCGGCCCACCAGAAGGACTGTGGGATGCTGGTGAACATAGATTCCGGGTGGCTCTCCTCTATTGTGTATTCCAACGCCGAGAACAGGAAAATCACCACGCTCATGGATACGAAAAGCTGACTCAGCTCTTTTATGCTGCTTTTAAGCGCTATTGCGATAGTTCGCAGACCCGATGAATGATGCGCAAGTTTGAAGACGTGCGCAATACGCATGACGCGCAACGCAATGCGCGTGACGCGCAACACTCGCGCTGCCCACTGAACATGTCCCTGCTCCAACTTGGCAGTATCCAGAATCAACATCAAGTAAAAAGGCATGATGGTTAGAAAGTCTATTATGTTCATGAAGGAACTCATAAAACATAATTTCTTGGAAGAGGCCACGAATCAAAATATATTTCACCGTAAACCAGCTGATGCAAGTCTTCTCGATGTAGTCAAAGATCGGGTGTTCCACCAGGTTACCCTCGGCATCTTGCACTTGGAGCTCCGGCATGGTGCTCACACACATGGTCACAGTGGAGAGCAGGATAAACGTGACCGACACAATTCCGATTACGCGCGCTGCTAAAGATGACTTTGGTTTCCCAATTAGGTTCCGCAGCGACGCTTGGAACCTCTGGCCTCTAGTGACCGTCACATCCTCTTTCTGGGCGTTCAGAAGGACCTTGACCTTCTCTGCTATTTGCACCAACTTAGTTTCCGTCTCATCTAAATTGCTTTTACAGAGTCCATCTAGATGTTTCACGTCGATTCCCCAAAAGTCCATCTCTCTCTTGAAGTGAATGGGACAGATTCCTCGCTTTATTTGAATCTTTCTCTGGTAATAATACAGCTCTAGGATGCATTTAAAAGCCGCTGGGTCTCTATCGAAATAAAACTCTCGCTTTAAGTCGTCGAAGTCATCGCAGAGAGCAGAAAGGTCTTCTCGTGTGGAATCCGTGGCTCGGTTCACCAGCTCAGCCAAACGCGTCTCGGGATATCGGTTCAGCACGTCCCCGTAGAGAATGTACTTGACACCACCGATGTTCACAGCAATCTCCGTCTCCTCGCTCGCCTCTGAGCCGTTACAGTCCGCGTAACGAGTCCGCGGGAACTTCCACATTTCAACTGCTAATCCAGAGGTAAAACAAAATGACAGAACTGTAGGTTATGAAAAGCAACATGCCAGTGACTAAAAATTACACAATTATTTAGGCAAAAATGTAAAAAATAAAATAAATAAATATCTGAGCTATTGTTTAAACAAAAACTTTAAATTAATGTTTTAAAACCATGTGAACACGTCATTGAACAATAGGCTAGGCCTACTTTTGACTAATGTCATCTTGACAGTCATTAATGAACAATAGGCTAGCTACTAAAGGCAAACTTTTCAGATACAATTTTGATTAGCTTGTCTGAATGTGAATGTTCAAATTTAAAGGCAGTTATGATAACACTTACTTCTGTTGTCTGTGAAGAAAGTCTTGAAAAAGTGTCAAAGAACGTGTTTTGTCATGCAGTGCGCTGCTTTTCAACAGTTCTGTTGGTTTTGACCGTTGCGCTCGCGTCTTTTGAAATCCAAGTTTCATATAAAAACATTTAGGGTAATGTGTAGAAAGATGTGGGAAGATGACCCCCTTAAGAGCAATGTTAATTTACTTTAAAATTGTTAAATATTTAGATATAAGTTTAGCATGCACAGGATGATGACGTATCAGATAATGTGTTATTAAATAAATAAAAACAAAATAAAACAAACATTTGCACATTTAGTTGCTATAACACAAAATGTAAAATTATACAAATCATTCCACTGGAATCGCAGACAAAAGATCCACCTGAAAGGTACATTTATTCTCTGACGTGTACACAGACCTATGAATATTTACATATCTGGTTGCCTTTATTTTTAATTGAATATACCAAATTTTAATTGAATTTTAGGCCTACCATAAT
This sequence comes from Phoxinus phoxinus, assembly GCF_949152265.1. Taxonomy (NCBI): domain Eukaryota; kingdom Metazoa; phylum Chordata; class Actinopteri; order Cypriniformes; family Leuciscidae; genus Phoxinus; species Phoxinus phoxinus. The sequence goes on from NC_136895.1 coordinate 4,611,593, forward strand.
AGCAACACCATGAATACAACGATGTCTGAGATGTACATCTAACTTATGGAATTATTGAATAATAGCCCATTACATTAAAATATAATAACACGTCACATATATTGTGGATTACACGCATACAGCGCTTTTTCTGTATTTAATTCTGAAACATCCCCATCTAGTGTTGAAAAGTAGTAAATGCAGTGCAGTAAATTGTATCACTTGACAAAATTGCCAGTCTGCTTAACTTTTGCAATCCACGCAATGCACTACTACTTACATACTTAGCAATTAATGTTTCAAAATAAACATCTTCAGATTCTTGTGTTGAAAATGATTTATTTCTTACTCATAGTTCTCCCAAGGTTTTTTTCTCCATTCTGTCCCTGATGGAGTTTTGGTTCCTTGCCGCTGTTGCCTTACCTTCTGGCTTGCTTATGTAGCCCCTAGGGGGCCTGTTCACAACCAGTCGCTCGTTGATTAGTGACCGTCAGAATTTTAGATGTTTACCAACAGGCTTCCACAATAAAGGGAAATAAAAGGAGAGAGAGGGACTGGAGTGTTATAAAAATAAACCAATTTATTTAGTTATTCTCAAATTAAACACATATAAAAACAAAGACATTAGGCCTCGGGTGACAGATTCAGGGCTGGGAACAACAAAAGTATAGATCAAAATATAAATAAAGCACGTCACAAATCACATGCACAAAAAAACCCCAAAGAAAGTCATTCACATTCAACAAACCAGTGATCACACAGCAAGGTCGTTAACCCCCCCCCCCCAGAATATTGCATCAACCCAATGGCCTAAGACACCAACAATATAAAAACATACAACATGCACCAGGGATGGACTGATAAGTAATGGGCCAGTCTCCCACTCACGCACGCACACAGTCACACTCACACTCAAACTACTGAATCCTAAAACTAAAGCACAGGAAAAACAGTGGCCAGGACAGCATATGCCGCTCCTCCTGCAAAGAACAATGTCAATGTTATACAAGTAATTATACAGGTCGACATCACAACTGTGCCTAATTTGTAACCTGTACATCAATGGGCTGGGAATTACTTGAGCCATAAATGATCTTCAATTGAACAAGCAATCAGAGCAGGGCAAGAGGCTAAGGTAGCCTATATTACTAACCTGTATGAACACAGACCACGGCGTCAAGCCAAAATCTTGGTTACTTATACTGTAGTGATCGCTTTACTCCGTCTGGTTTTTATTCGTACAATCCCAGACCAGACTATAATACAAACATGGCAAGTCAACATAACTACATACATGTATACAAGCATTCCATAACAAAGATGTACACACGTGAGAGAGAAAGGAAGCCAGTAAACTTACGTTCTCGGCACAACAAACGCACTCAGCAAACTTGTAGTGGTCACTCTAAACCCGAAACTAATATAAACAGAGCATGAATCAATAAAAGTTCATTACAACCAGTGGTTAAAAAGCTAAAAAACGAACGCTGCTCATCAGTAAAAGCAGGAGACTTACGTTACGTCTTCGTTGGAACACGCCGACACAATTCGCAGCCGATGAGGGCTCGCGAAGACAGGGAACTAACTGCAACCCCGGCACAACCACGCAAACATCAGATGCAACTATAAAACAATGTAATAGTCCGAATCAAATCGGATCCATGCCAACCAGGTTTTCACAAGGAGGCTAAAATACATTTAAACAAACTCACGTCAACTCGTACACCCAACCAAGAGTCCAAGGAATGAACAGTCTGTAACAGCACTAATCCGGAAAACTGCCAGCTTGCTGGATTTAAAGGTGCAGCGCCAAACAGCCACCACCTGATTCAATCAAGGCGCAATTCTCACTGCCTACGCCCCACCTGCTACACTTAGTTGGGGACATTTAATATTCAACAATATTATAGATCTGCCTTAAAGGTGGACGATGATGAAATTGTTTTTTGTATTATTTTCATGTTATCACTGTGAAGCTGCTTTGATACAATCTGTATTGTAAAAAGCGCTATATAAATAAAGGTGACTTGACTCTGAGAACCTTTCTATTATTTGACTCAGAGGGCATGTTGTTTTCCTCAGAAGTCTTTTGTTCAGGTGTTCCTCATATTAAAAGCACTGAAGTTGTGGGCCAGATGTGTTGCTGAACTCTTGAAGAGGGCCGTCAGTGTTGATCTGCAGCTGCAGTGTGTGTTGCTCAGGAGCTCGATGTTCTGATGGAGCAGATCTACTGGACTTCAGCAATCCCTAATGGCAACATTGGCCCCCAGCCTGTCCTGTATTCCAGGGTTCAAACGCAGTGTTCGTAGCAATGTCCTCGAGTCTTTTGGCAGGTTTGAACTCTGCTGACGCAGTATATCTAGTAACGAATTCAATGCCACGTGTGTGATTTTTTTGTTGAACAGGACCTATTCCTTTCCATTAAAGTGAAATTACTGAACCTAAGAAATGTCTGATAAAAATGCTCTTTTTATAAGAACTGGTCAGACGGCCCGTAGAGGCTTTTGCATATGAAGTCTACACAAAAGTTGGTAAGAAGAATATGTATATAGTTTTTGAAATAAGTCTCTTATGCTCTCTTGTGGCCATCAGACAGTGGAATAAACTGCCAACAGAGCTGACCACATGCGTCAATTTAACATTTTTCACATCGGGCCAAAAAATGGCTTCTTTTAAAATAAACATGTTTACATAATGTATTGTAATTGATATGTATGTGAGATTGTATTTGTAAATGTTGTGGAATGAATGAAGGGTGTGATCATTGTTGTGCTGTTTTTGGGATAAAGGTATTATTAACATGTGTATTTCATTTTTTATTTATGTTTTATGTTTTGTAAGACTGTTGACCTCAGCCTGCCCAGCGACAGGGGGACATTAGCACAAGTGCTACAACTGGTATACTGCATCTCTCCTTTTAAGCTTAATGTATATTTCACATTGTCCCTGTTTAAAAAAAGGGTACATATATTTTATCAAAATAAACACAATTGTAATTTTATGTAAATATCTAATTTTTGTATTTATTCCAGGGGTTATGGTGATAATCCTTTGATAATAAGAAATGTTACTTGGGCATTAAATCATATTAGAATGATTTCCAAAAGCATCATGTGACACTGGAGTAAGGATGCCGATAATGCAGCTTTGCGTCCTAGGAATAAATAGCATTTTAAAATAAAAAAAAGTTTATTAATTTGTTATACAATTTTGTCGTTTTACTGCATTTTTTTTTATTAAATAAATTTAGTCTTTAGTTTATATTGTGGAGTATAAATGAGACAAACAAATGTTTTTGTTATAGCAAGATATTTTCTTCTTGCTGTCTAAATGCATTTATGTATTTTATATTCTTCAGTCGAATCTTCAGATGAGAGAGTTGAGTAGCGCTTAGTCTCGCGAGAAGTGAGTTCTGACTCTCTGGTTCAGCGCATGCGATTGGCTGTTCGCTGCTGTCACTCTTCTTATGTCCGCGCGCGCGCCTCCGTCCTTCGGGGAGTCCCGAAGTCGGTGGAGGACGGTGATGAGTGTCATCGTCGTGAAGGTAACTTATTCGTGTTTAACACCACTTGTTGACAAATAGTGTGTTTTGCATAATGACCATCATGTTTAGTGCTTGTGTAATCCGGGCCGCTCTCCGCCTCGTGCACACATCGTCCCAACATTGGGCCAATGGCGCCTTTCCACTGCATGGTAACGTTAACACGGCTCACTCAACACAGTTAATTCGGAGGAGTCAAGGAAAACGAGTAATTGACAGCCGTTGAGTGCAGTAGTATATTCCCATAGACATGTCTATGTATATTCCTGCACAACCGGAGGCTGCAGTTTCAGGACCGCAGTTCTAGGAACCAGGTGGTTTAGTTTGTACATAGTATCAAGATATTTAATCTCAGTGAGTCACAATTTTACATTTAAACAAATTAATTTACACAAAATATAAATGAAAAATGTATATCAATCTTTAAACAGCTGAAAAAGTGGAACAAGTCTTAGTTTCTTGAATTATACTGTATATTGATTAACCTCAAGTTTAACTAATTAGCTCATTATCAGGTAAAATAAAGATGGAATCAGCATATTATGCAGTCACTAAAATACAGCCAGATATTTTAAAGGTTGTAGAGAGGCAAGACAAGACTCAAGAATGATTCAAAAATGTATATATTTATGTCATTCTTGCAATCAATAACAACAGCACCAAAAAGACCCCCTTTTTCCATCAGTTGCTGCACAGACATATGGCTGTAGGTAGGCTTCAACTCTGTGTGTGTGTGTGTGTGTGTGTGTGTGTGTGTGTGTGTGTGTGTGTGTGTGTGTGTGTGTGTGTGTGTGTGAGAGAGAGAGAGAGAGAGAGGATTACATAAGAAACATTTGTTTAACATGTTCAACTGAAATCTCTGGTTTAACACTTATGCACTGTTATAAATTGTAACTATAAAAACTGCCAAACGTCTCATTCATGACTGCAAAACAACGCCAAGACGACAATAACACATATTGTAGTGCAACCAGGCAGTTTAATTATTTTATACTTAACCAATATGGTCAAACAACAAGCAAGTTTTCACACGAATACAGAATAAGCAGGTCAATATTACACACCTCACATCAACATGCTAGTGTCATCTTTTTAAGTTTAATTAATGTGCTGGCTAGATATACTTATAAAACCCAACAAGGATTTATTACATCATGGCCACGAACGTCGTAGTAATTAATACAACTAAAACAAGAATTCTAAATTCATGCAAATTAGTTAATTCATAGTTAGCAGCTCTCACTTTGGCTATGTAAACTCTGCTTCGTTTAAACGTTATAAAATAAAACTTAATTGAATACTCACAGTCTGATTGGTGTCCATGTCGTCCATCATAAATTACTGTTTTTGGTGATCCAGTTCGGTAGGTGGCGCTGTAACAAAATAACTAGGGTCCTGAAACTGCAGCCTCCGGTTGTGCAGGAATACCCTTCTCGTTGAGTGTGCAACATGGGAGTGATTTCACACTCGATAACGTCCACTAAGGTTTCGGAAACCAGTGTTAAGTAGAACAGCGCTTCACAGTTGTTTCTTTCTCCTCGTCTAACCAGGGGCGGCCAATCTTGCTCCTGTTGAGCCTTTGTCCTGAAGAAATCCGCTCCAACCCAATTAAACACCCGGACCAGCTTATCGAGCTTTTATTGGGTGTGTTGAGGCAGGTTGGAGCTAAACTGTACGGGACAGCGCCTTCCAGGACCGAGTTTGGGCGCCCCGGTCTAGACCAATCAGAGCAGCTTTTTTCCCGCTCCGTGTTGTCGTCACTCACCGCTGTTGTGTGAGGAAAGGAAAAAACGCAAAATATTTTCCGCTATTTGTTTTAGTTACGGTGTTTGTGGTTTGTGTCTGTGTGTTATATTAATGTATAATAATTCTTTATAATAAACTTTAAGATGTCAAAAGGCTGCTTAATTCATACTTACCTACAACTTGACGAACTGACGATGAAGAACAAACTTAAAGCCGGCTAATAATGAATTAATAAAACAACAGGAGTAATAACACGTATAACGAATGAACAGATACAAAATATATACAGTTAATTGCTAATTACTGGTTATTAATGTGATAATTGATCAAAATGTCGAGGGTACAGTAATGTTAGTCTGAGGAAATAATAACGTCATCTGATGCAAATTATAACGTCATCATATATATATATATATATAGGTCACTTGACATTCATTCAGTTTATTATCTTAGATAATCCAATGTGCTCATGATTGGAGCGCTTATTAATTTTGCTACATTTTAATGTATTGCTTAGTAGAGAATTAAAATAAATTGTTACTTATAGATGAGGTTGACAGAAGTTCGCCACTTTCGTTCCAATAGGCCATAGATGTGTACACTAGATGTCGCCTTGGCTGCGGCATCAATATGCAGGTTATAAGCGTTTTGTTTCTTCTCATGATGTTCTTAGCAGCGTATTACAGAGCCACTAAACGATCTTTGCAAAAATAACACATATGCAGACTTTCGTGTGCGCATGAGAAACCATTAAACTTAGCATAGACAATGCACACTGAGCCACCATTTCACCCGCATTATTATTAGCCTGTATTATTATTAGGGCCCAAGCCTTAAAAAGGCGAAGGCCCTATTGTTTTTCTTCGGATTATTTGTTATTAGGGCCCAAGCCCTGAAAGGGCGCAGAGCCCTATTGTTCTTCTAAGAATTTTTTGTTCTTCTTCTTCTTCTTCTTCTTTATAGTAATTTTTTTTTCAAGGTTTTTGCCACTTTTGGGGGCCTTAACGTGCTCAAAAACTCTTGAAACTTTGCACACGGGTCAGAACCCGCGGCCATTAGAGCCGGACTGAAGCTGGTACCCGGGCGTGGCAGGGGGGCTCGACAGCGCCCCCTGGAACGGGGTCCGAAAACTTGGTCCATAAATCAAACACGCTTGCATGAAATAATATGAAACTCGGTACACTTATAGATCTCATCGGTTCATATATCCTTCATGCTCTGACTTTTTACCCCAGCCCAACAGGAAGTCGGCTATTTGGGGTAGTTTAAAAAACACATGCAATGGAATTTAAAATACTCTTCCTAGACAATTCAACCAATCGCCACGAAACTCGGTGTGCATGAACTCAAGACATTGAGGATGAAAAATTGCCAGGGGATTTTTGATATCTCGAACGGTTTGGTCGTGGTGAGGAAACGAATTTATGGCGAATATTGGAAACAGGAAGTGTGTTATAACATCCTCATACAAAATGAACTAGCACTATAACGTTAAGGGCTCCATACCTGTGCTCAAACTATTTATCTTGAGCGTCCATTTACACGAAAGCCACTGAAAGAAGACGGATTCCAAGTTGTGTATCCAGAAGGACTTTGGTGTAAATCGCAGAACACGGAAGTCTGGACACAGGACAGGATTTCAATCGGTCACCTGAAAACAGAGGCACTTGCCCCTACTGGCGTGGGGGTGTAACGGTTGAATTTGTACACTGAACTTAGCTACTTTGTTGGAAGTGAATTTTCTTATTTGTGAAAATCGTTCGATTGATAGATTTTTGTTTTAAGTATTTCCAACTAATACAGTAAAAAAAACGAAATCAAGCACAAAAGTATTGTTTGCTAAATTGATCAGTCTAAAATTAAATGTATTCTTTTGATAATCTGCTTATTTTACTTGGATTTCATAAGACCAATCATTTTTGAGTGAATTAAATCAACTGACTGCAAACCTTTTATATGCTACGTCAAAAACTTAAATGGAGCTTGTTTAAATAAACATTACCAAAAACAACCAAACGGGAACGTTGTGTGGAGGTACAGTGCAACCACAGGAGATCATTTTAGTTGGTTGGTTCCCTTAATGTTTAGGGAACGTTATAACCCTGAGGGAACGTTCCTTAAACGTTCGTTTTTGGTTTGGTTCAAACTAACCTTTAGAGAACCATAAACTAACGTTCCCTAAACGTTAGTGTTAGTGGGGTACTCCCGGTTTCCCCGTATAAATTAATAGAAACTAATTTTGCACACTTGAAGATGAAATAGTTTTTATTTAAAAAATGTTGTAAAATGTATGTTTTATAAAATAATTCAATACATTATTATTCAATTATATTTAAATCACACTCAAAAAAATTACTCTTTGAATGAACATAAAAAAATCATGGAAAGGATTTCCACATAATTAACTTGCTTTATTTCAGCATTATGCAATTATGTTATTCCAATTTAATGTACTTACGTTGGGTCAACTTAATTTATTAAGGTTGATTCAACTTATTTACTATAGTTTGGCACAGCTTAATTTAATAGTGTCAGCCCAACTAATTTTAAGGTTTTCTGACATGATTGAAGTGTTTTTTATTTTCAAACATCCATTAATATTTCATTTATTTTAGTGACACATAATCAAATCGATAGACTATAGCTAGCTATTTGCTAGCAGTAGTACATATTTGCAAATGCTAAGATTTACATGCTTCTTCAACCGAAACAGTTAAACGTATCTGAATCAGTCCACAGCCAAACAAAATGCTCCACTCTTCTCCACAATGGTAACCCACTGTAATTTAAATGGTTCTAATTATTCCAATGTAATTGAACATTAAACACAATTACACACTATCAAGTCTTCCCCTTTTCTAATTTTCTCCAAAAAACATAAAATAACACTTCATTTTAACATTTATTCTCTCTTAATTTAACCATATGCAAAGCATGCTGGGAACTAACAAGCACCGCCCAGTCTCAGTTAATGCAACACAAATCATTCATGTAATCCAACACAAATGGATTAAGTAAACTTAAATTTTATATTTAAGCAGATTGAACACAATCAAATTAAGTTAGGGCAAAATGGCAGTTGGCGTCGCACTATACCGCCCCCTCTGGATGTAAGAATTTTTTACTTAACATAAATGATTTGTGTTTAGACAACACGTTAGGATTTTGTACTGTTAAGATGAGACATAATTACGTGGACCTTAATAGAAAAAAACATTTCAAGTCAACAAACACAATTATTATAAGTAAACTAAATATAAATATATTATGTAAAGTGCACAACCTTCCTAGTTCGTTTTTTTGAGTGCATTAGCCTGTATTTTGTGTGTGTGTTTTTCGCATTAATACGGTCTAGCGCGCTCCACTTTATAAATTATGATCTAACGTAAAGGTTCGGTTGTTATTAAACTTAATTATATTTGGGCCAAAAGCTGTGAAGAAAGTCTCAAAAAGCTTCTGACTTCAGCTGCATGTCCGTGTGGAGAGCTGAGTAAATCCGAAAGAGAGCAACATTGGTGAGGGGAGCAAAACTAAGGTGGTGTGTGTGTGCGATAGAGCAGGCGTTACGGTAGGGGTGGAGATAATCATAATTTATGTTTTCTGATTGAAGGACCTGAAAAGCCTGCTACTCATACAGTCATAAAACATAGGCCTACACACTCTTAAAGTGGTTATATCTGATAGAAGTACATTTCAAAAGACTAGGTCTTCGACATCTAATGACATTTACACTTTGTTCAACTTTTACCATTTTATTTATATTATTTTGATTTGAGAGAAATGTTAATTCGCCAACAAGTAATATTTTGTTGTGTCAAACACTACTTTCTCCACTCAATACAAATGAGTGCACGCTAGAAAACATTTGAAAATGTTCTGCTTGTCGTTTGTGTCAACAGCATTCCCCCAGAATACACGCACACTTCACCTAGATCTATATTAAAATATCTCCCTCTAGTTTCGAAAAGTTGACACTGCAAGGCAGCAAGTTGTGCCACGTGATACAATTGGCTAGCTTTTGTAGTCCCTACGCTGCTCACATGTTTATCAAGTGTTAAAATGTTTTATTTCATCCCAAAATGTCAACATAAAAGTTTAACTGCAGTGTTGAGAATATATAATTTCAGTATGGATAACAAATATCGATTACAACCCTGCGTCATGTTCTTCGGCTGGAGAAAAATATGCACTTGTTGTAATATAAACCACAGTGAACTGTCTATATTGATCGGTTTTATTATTTTGAAGTTGCATCTTTTAGATGTGTCCAGCCTCCTGACACCCCTGCGCTTCATACTTCGTGCGTAACTTTGTGAATTCTATCTCTCGCTTAGCAATGGTGTCAAGTTCAAGTTGATTCTTGTAAATCTCGCCGAAAGCCTTTATGATCCGTTGAAGTGCCAATGTAATAGCTAAGATGCCACACACAACACTGACAACGGCGCTACACTTGCCTAGTATGGTTCTCTAGAGTACATGTCTCCATAACCCACTGTGGACATGGAACTTGCGGCCCACCAGAAGGACTGTGGGATGCTGGTGAACATAGATTCCGGGTGGCTCTCCTCTATTGTGTATTCCAACGCCGAGAACAGGAAAATCACCACGCTCATGGATACGAAAAGCTGACTCAGCTCTTTTATGCTGCTTTTAAGCGCTATTGCGATAGTTCGCAGACCCGATGAATGATGCGCAAGTTTGAAGACGCGCGCAATACGCATGACGCGCAACGCAATGCGCGTGACGCGCAACACTCGCGCTGCCCACTGAACATGTCCCTGCTCCAACTTGGCAGTATCCAGAATCAACATCAAGTAAAAAGGCATGATGGTTAGAAAGTCTATTATGTTCATGAAGGAACTCATAAAACATAATTTCTTGGAAGAGGCCACGAATCGCAAAATATATTTCACCGTAAACCAGCTGATGCAAGTCTTCTCGATGGAGTCAAAGATCGGGTGTTCCACCAGGTTACCCTCGGCATCTTGCACTCGGAGCTCCGGCATGGTGCTCACACACATGGTCACAGTGGAGAGCAGGATAAACGTGACCGACACAATTCCGATTACGCGCGCTGCTAAAGATGACTTTGGTTTCCCAATTAGGTTCCGCAGCGACGCTTGGAACCTCTGGCCTCTAGTGACCGTCACATCCTCTTTCTGGGCGTTCAGAAGGACCTTGACCTTCTCTGCTATTTGCACCAACTTAGTTTCCGTCTCATCTAAATTGCTTTTACAGAGTCCATCTAGATGTTTCACGTCGATTCCCCAAAAGTCCATCTCTCTCTTGAAGTGAATGGGACAGATTCCTCGCTTTATTTGAATCTTTCTCTGGTAATAATACAGCTCTAGGATGCATTTAAAAGCCGCTGGGTCTCTATCGAAATAAAACTCTCGCTTTAAGTCGTCGAAGTCATCGCAGAGAGCAGAAAGGTCTTCTCGTGTGGAATCCGTGGCTCGGTTCACCAGCTCAGCCAAACGCGTCTCGGGATATCGGTTCAGCACGTCCCCGTAGAGAATGTACTTGACACCACCGATGTTCACAGCAATCTCCGTCTCCTCGCTCGCCTCTGAGCCGTTACAGTCCGCGTAACGAGTCCGCGGGAACTTCCACATTTCAACTGCTAATCCAGAGGTAAAACAAAATGACAGAACTGTAGGTTATGAAAAGCAACATGCCAGTGACTAAATATTTGTTGATATTTTTCAGGGTAACGTTAATGTTAGGTGTATTTTTTATTAAAGGCTTTTCAGACAAATTTAAACCATAAAACGATTATGAAGTAACGTTACACAATTATTTAGGCAAAAATGTAAAAAATAAAATAAATAAATATCTGAGCTATTGTTTAAACAAAAACTTTAAATTAATGTTTTAAAACCATGTGAACACGTCATTGATGAACAATAGGCTAGGCCTACTTTTGACTAATGTCATCTTGACAGTCATTAATGAACAATAGGCTAGCTACTAAAGGCAAACTTTTCAGATACAATTTTGATTAGCTTGTCTGAATGTGAATGTTCAAATTTAAAGGCAGTTATGATAACACTTACTTCTGTTGTCTGTGAAGAAAGTCTCGAAAAAGTGTCAAAGAACGTGTTTTGTCATGCAGTGCGCTGCTTTTCAACAGTTCTGTTGGTTTTGACCGTTGCGCTCGCGTCTTTTGAAATCCAAGTTTCATATAAAAACATTTAGGGTAATGTGTAGAAAGATGTGGGAAGATGACCCCCTTAAGAGCAATGTTAATTTACTTTAAAATTGTTAAATATTTAGATATAAGTTTAGCATGCACAGGATGATGACGTATCAGACAATGTGTTATTAAATAAATAAAAACAAAATAAAACAAACATTTGCACATTTAGTTGCTATAACACAAAATGTAAAATTATACAAATCATTCCACTGGAATCGCAGACAAAAGATCCACCTGAAAGGTACATTTATTCTCTGACGTGTACACAGACCTATGAATATTTACATATCTGGTTGCCTTTATTTTTAATTGAATATACCAAATTTTAATTGAATTTTAGGCCTACCATAATAGCAACACCATGAATACAACGATGTCTGAGATGTACATCTAACTTATGGAATTATTGAATAATAGCCCATTACATTAAAATATAATAACACGTCACATATATTGTGGATTACACGCATACAGCGCTTTTTCTGTATTTAATTCTGAAACATCCCCATCTAGTGTTGAAAAGTAGTAAATGCAGTGCAGTAAATTGTATCACTTGACAAAATTGCCAGTCTGCTTAACTTTTGCAATCCACGCAACGCACTACTACTTACATACTTAGCAATTAATGTTTCAAAATAAACATCTTCAGATTCTTGTGTTGAAAATGATTTATTTCTTACTCTTTGAAATACATCTCTTCGGCCTAGCATACACATAACACATTATAGACTTCTATAACTCAATGTTAGGCTGCATAGTTTAGAACAGCCGGGACCGGGAACACTTCCCGTAAATCCTGATGTACTTGGTACATCATAAGAAGGATGGCGTCTACGCTAATATTAGTCTCTCTGTCTATCCCGAGGTTTACCGCTGTCCTCCGGAACCAGGCCGTATCCAGATCTGATGAAGGACCAGCGCCAGGACACGACGACGACGCCGCTGACCTGAAGTGTCAACCAGTCTCTCCTCCTCTCCACTCCGACTTCAACCAACCGGAACTGGACAAATACTCTGATTCATTCTGAACTTCATACACTGTTCACTCATTGGCCAGAGGAGAACTGGCCCCCGACTGAGCCTGGGTTCTCCCAAGGTTTTTTTCTCCATTCTGTCCCTGATGGAGTTTTGGTTCCTTGCCGCTGTTGCCTTACCTTCTGGCTTGCTTAGTTGGGGACATTTAATATTCAACAATATTATAGATCTGCCTTAAAGGTGGACGATGATGAAATTGTTTTTTGTATTATTTTCATGTTATCACTGTGAAGCTGCTTTGATACAATCTGTATTGTAAAAAGCGCTATATAAATAAAGATGACTTGACTTGAAAAATAAAATCAGTAAAAAAAAAAAAAAAAACTATTTGCATATGATGGAAAATATGCATTTCAGCACTACAATGTAAATATTCAAGCTCAAGTTATGTCACACGGGGAACTGCCTCATTCTGGTGGTCTGGGTCTCTGTCTCAGCACTAGCCTATCAGGAGAAATCAAGTTAGATGATTTGAAGCTAACAGCCAAACTGAAACTTAACATCATGTAACACACTCAGTCACCTTGGAGGATGTATAAAGCTGCAGTAGCTGTCGGAGCTCAGTATTCTGTTGCCGTACATCCTGCGTTTCCACCAGAAGCTCAGCCCTTTCAGTCAGTGCAGTACTGAGGATAAAACATCCTTATTATTACTAATACAGGTTTAAGTCAAATTCAAGGTTTTGATTTGGGCTCTATATACTGTAATGATTGACTATGAAATGCACCCTTACTGGTACTTGTTGAGAGCTGTATCTAGAGCACTCCAGAGCTTGAGTTTGGACTCTGGCATTACATTAGCTATGCTTTCCCAGTACACTTCATCCTCTGAGTCATCTCTCATTTCCAAACCCAAAACACTGCTCTTCTGCGAGGCCTGGACATCACTGGACACATAATAGCATACAGCAGATTTCAGGGAACATGTGTGATGACAGAAACTTTTAGGTTTGAAATGCAAGTGCACTGACTATGGTCTGCAGTATTGGCCAGTAAAATCTTTCAGAGCCACTATAGGTCATTAGGATGGATGAGGTCAGAGGGTTCTTCAACTGATTCTCCCTGCTCACTGGTTGTCTCCTCTTCCTGACAAAAAGACAAAAGAGAAGTGAAACATGTTTAGTTTTGTGTCCAGAGTGGCACAGTGAGAGGTTGAACTCCGATGATGGGATCCACTTTTACCTCCATACGTTCCCTTTGCTCTCCGCCATGTTGTGTGTAATTCATAAGGAACTCTGCCATTTTATACGCATCCACCTCGCTCTCAATCCCTATTGCCTGTTTGTGCATAAAAGACAGAAGAAATCCACTTGGACTGTTTTTGGTCTAATTGAATGGTTCTCTAATTTTTGACTCCAAGGCCACCATTCGAATGCCCTCCTATCTAAGCTGATGTACCTCTGGCACTTCTGCTGCTCACAAATATAGTGTTCGTTTGATTTTAGCATTTTAAATAAGATTATGTTAATATAACTACATTCAAATAATTTATTACAGGTATAATTGTACTTACCGAGAAAATGGCATCTAGCTTTATAAGGGACTGTTCATTCTTCTCCAGATGAGACAAAAGCTTTAGAAGTTTACTCTCTACGAGGAACCCCTGAGAGAAAAAAGAGAAATGATAAGATATCGCAATAGTTTATAAATAAAAACACATACATTCAATGGTGATTTTTGAAATAGAGGATTTTGAAAAGAAAGACATGTTTGTTGTAGTTTTAAAGGATAGATTATAATCCCTTTAAACCATTTATGGTGTCTCCTTACTCCTTACTAACAAGGTTACTCTTTTGGCGTAAATCGATGCGTACGGCCGTCTGCCGGAAGCTAGTTATTTTAGTCAATAAAGTTTTAAATATGGATATTTTTCTTACACAAACCCATCACTTCACTTCAGTAGGCCTTTATTAACCCCCCTGGACCGCGGGGAGCACTTTTATCATGAGTGGATGCGCTTTGATGGACTTCCAAAGACAGACAGCCATTCACTCCCATTATAAAGCTTGGAAGAGCCAGGACATTTTTTTAACTCCGATTATATTTGTCTGAAAGAAGAATGTCATATACTCCGGATGGCTTCAGGGTGAGTAAATCATGGGCTAATTTTCATTTTTGGGTGAACTATCCCTTTAAGAACTAAAACCTTTTGTACACATCAGTCTTAAACAACATTGGACCCGATTGACTTCACAATATGGACAAAACTTAATAAATATCATAACATTAAGTTTAAACATAAAATATCTTCTTTTGTGTTCCATACAAGAATGAAAGTCATACAGGTTTGGAATTACATGAGGGTGACCAAATTAAAATCACCATGAAATTAAAATGGATCATTCTTATTTCGTCATGGAATATTGCAGTATTTATTATTAATGATTTATCCGTGCACAACATTATTTATTTTTTAATTCATATGTGCATAATCTTGAATCAAAAATAACTTCCCCTCCTTCTTGCAACAACATCTCTTTTCTTATAAGATGACGTGTTTACTGGTGCGACGGTGGGACATCCTGTCACTCACATGACATCACAGCAATAGCAAACCAACGATCCAATCAATTCCCGTCCTACATTTTTTCTTGCTCAAGAAGCCGTTTCACTCTGATATATTTTATATATTTGATACAGTAGCCTATATACAGCGGGGAAAATAAGTATTGAACACGTCACCATTTTTTCAGTAAATATATTTCCAAAAGTGCTATTGACATGACATTTTCACCAGATGTTGGTAAGTATGACCATATTAGCCCCGTTCTGTCAACACTGCATTGGCTGCCTATTAAACATCGTATACATTTTAAAATATTGCTGATCACTTATAAAGCACTAAATGGTTTAGCTCCGCAGTACTTGAGCGAGCTCTTAACGCATTATAGTCCTTCACGTCTACTGCGATCTCAATACTCCGGCCAGTTAATAATACCTAGAATATCAAAATCGACTGCTGGAATCAACACAGAAATACTGATAAAGAAAAGCATTTTTTCCTTTCTTTTGCAGTAGACAGTGTCCTGGAGCTCTGGAAATTGATATTTTGTTATTAGGGGTCCAAGCACCAAACTTGAATTGGCTCTCTAATGAATTGCTAACAGCAAACTCTAAACTTCCAGCCATTTGAAATGAAAGATAAAGGCTGTGATTTTAAGGTTGCCCACTAGAGGGAGCCACAGGATAAGGAATCTTTCAAGCCTGATGTTTTTCTGATGTTTCTTTGTTGATCGGATCACTTTGAATGGAAATAAAGGCATTGATCTAGTTCATTTGTACAACTATGGTGTACTGACAGTATTGTTTAATATAATTAGTGTACATAGAATATGTGAAATGCTTAGATTATTAAATGTTTAACTTTTGCAGACCCAAATAACACACTTTTTTTCCAGTTTTGTTTTTCAGGTAGCCAGACATGATTAAATATATTGCTGTCCATTTAAAAGGAATAGACAATTTTATTTGTATACTATATATATTTTTATATACCATTTCTATAAAGAGACTTGTTTACTTGTTTGTGGTATAATAAAACAAACACTTAAACTGCAAGCATAGGTTAGTCAAGTCACCTTTATTTATAAATCATTCAGATGAGATCAGTTCAGTGACGATTCAGTGGAGTTGTAAAGAAGATCAATTGTTAAATTAGTTAGCAGTTCTGCAGAACAGTGATGTTGTAATAATCCAACTCAGTTCAGTTCTCATCCAATAGTATCAGTGCAGTCAAATCATAATATTGTGGAATATTAAGTGTCCACAAATAAGCAAGCCATTGGCGACATTTAGGCTACACATATTATAGATAGAAATTATTTATTTTGAAAGTCATTTACCTTTTTTGACACCTGTGTGTTGCTGTAACCTGTTTCATCAAACACTTTATTTTGAAGGACTTTTATTTTGATATGGCCTTGCCGTGCACCAACACGTTTGTATGCGCTCCTGTACGCACGCTTTTGTGAAGGACAGGACGCAGCCGTTGCTATAGTGATGGCAAAATGAGGCTTCCTGAACCACTGAGACCTCGCAGCCCATTGCTTCACCCAAAGGTTCATTACTCGAAGCTTCATTCATTATTGCTCAT
This sequence comes from Phoxinus phoxinus, assembly GCF_949152265.1. NCBI lineage: Eukaryota > Metazoa > Chordata > Actinopteri > Cypriniformes > Leuciscidae > Phoxinus > Phoxinus phoxinus. The sequence continues at coordinate 4,628,185 of NC_136895.1, forward strand.
AGTGACACCTAGCTACTGTGCAATGATATAGCAGACAAATTAAGTAATTCTGAACCAATGACCTGAGCAGACTTATGATGTCCGTATTCCGATCCCCCATTTCATTTACTTATGTATTTTCTTCTCACTGTAATATCTGTAACCTTTCATTTGCAATAATAAAAGTACATGAGCAGACATTTGTCCATTGCCTGGGTATAAAATACAATATATTGTTGGAGCCATTCTGTATTGTAATGGGTTGGAGCTGTGTTCTGCCACAAGTCTACTTAAGACAGGGGTTAATTAGTGCAGGTGTGGCGCACAGCGAGGTGCATGGTTTTTGACCGTGAGGCACGGCGTGTAATCATGGAGACTGACTTGAGTTAAGTTTATGTTTGAAGAAAGGTTTCATTTTTTGTTATGTTAATAAATGGATTGGTATATCCGACTTTAATTTCAGATTTTTGAAAGTTTATTATTTGTACCGTATTTTATTACTTTAAGCCACAAGGAAACAGCACGCCCGAAACACGCGTGCAAAACAACTTAAATGTGCGCCAACATGTATCTTTCTTTGACTGAATTTACTTGTGCAGAAACAACTGTCACACACACAATTCATTAATTATTCATAAATTGTTTGGATAGTGCCAGTATGAACAACAAAAGTGAAACGAGTGCAGTGCCTATGTTGGAGGGAGTGTAATAAAGTAAACTGCAACAGAATATGGGGTGGGAAAAGTTAAGAATTGTTTCTGGGAGGTTTTGTGCCGTGAATGGTTACAGTTTTAGTGCAGTGTTGTGCTTATGGGACTGTGGATATAGAGGAGTTTGCAGTTTGGGGTGGGTGAAGGTAGGGTTACCATTGATTTTTATTGAGAAACAGATTTGTTTCAAGTGTGTTGGGGTTTAGACAATTCCTCTTCTTGGACAAAACCTCTCCAGCCTTGGAAAATATCCTTTCACAAGGAACAGAGGATTCAGGGGAACATAAAAATGCCAGTGCCAGCGGGAATGAATGAGGATACTGATGCTTCTGTTGAGCCCAGACAGGGGAGGATTGACCCTTTCTTGCTGGCTCCATTACCAGGAAAAGTAACAAGCAAACACATCAAAAAGGGCAATCCGAATCAAAAAGCAGTCCAGTCCAGATCCAAAAATCCAATCCAAATAATCTTATCTAATTAATATATTAATAATATAGCTACTCCCTATAATATAGCTACTATAATTAATAATAACAATTTACTATAACTATTCTAACTTGATATAATTCAATAATATACAGCCCTAGCACATATATGACACAATAATGACAATGAGAGCTAATATGGAAGGCGGACGGGGCCAAAAGTCTTTAAACGAAACGCGTTCATTTTGACCGCGTCAACACGCACTATTTGTCCGCGTTAACGCGGCAACAAGCACAGAAGCCAATAAAATTGCTGTATTTGAGACTATATTTGCATATGTGACGCGATGGTACGTATGTCTCTGGTTGGTATATACGTATACAAACATCAGACGTCAAGTTTATTCATGAAGGATGTCGTAATGGTATACTGGTATGCACGTATGCAAACATCAGAGTTCACGAGGGATAATGCATTGTACGTTGTGTGTGATGTCAGACTTGTGTCATGATTTGTCATACCCTTTTAAGTTGTCCTACGTTCTTTCTCAGGTACAAAAGTTAACAGCTGAAACCATAACCATGGCTCTTAGAATGTTTTTAGCAAACTGCCAAAGAACATTTTCAGACTGCGTGCAGCTGGCTTCTTCTAACCACAATGAGGATTTGAATCTTGTGATATTACGGTATGTCCAAAAGGCATTACATTTATAAGAAAGATGGCTGACTTAATGCAACTTGAAATCATTACATGGTATGGAAAAATGTTCTCTCTTACGATACCAGTGGATGTTTAATGGATAGCTAAGAAACGTATGTAATTAATAATTAAATTCGATTTAACTTTAGGTTACATTATTCAGTATGTATAGTCCTAAGCACTTTGTACTTTTACTAAGCACTTTGTTTTATGATATGTCCTGAAGGTAATTATTTTTCTATGAATAAAAATGTAATATGACAATCTGTTTTTTTTTTTTTCATTTATTTTGAATTATTTATATATATATTGTATATTTTACCTTTTACAGAATGCAGACAATGGCCAGAAGTGTGGTATGGTCAAGAGGGAGATTGCTGGATCCTGAAACGGCAAATGACATGCTGGACCAGGTATCTGAGTTTCTGGATCATTTGGAAACATTGACTCAGCAGCACGGTATGTTCCAAAATTTGTTAATATTAATATGTATCATATTAATGTGTTGGATATGTTTTAGTTTGCATAACCGCTTTGAATACTAATTGTGAATTGTTCTTTATTAAGTGTTTTCTTTTCCTGTTATCCTCAGTTCCCCAGGGTTATAGTGCTCCCTTGGTAAGGGGCTCATCTGGTCGTCCACGATTCTGCATAACCGAAGAACAGTTGCGTTTTCTGCTAGAATATAATTTTTCTACAAAACAAATGGCAGAAATCTTGTGTGTGTCCAGGCGAACTGTGAAACGTCGTTTAAGGTGAGGTTACTTATTTTTCTTAGTTGTTCATGCAGTTTCCTTATGCATTTAAATTGTACATTTAAATTTTAATGCAATATTCAGGGTTAATTGTATGTACAGCATCACCTAAAAATCTAGATCTGTATGTATGTGGGATTTAAGTTGCACATAAGTCTATTGCAAGTGGTGGCATGATGGCTCAGTGGGTAGCGCTGCCACCTCACAGCAATAAGGTCCCGGCTCTCTGCATGTTCTCCCTTTGTCATTGTGGGTTTCCTCCGGTTTCCCCCACAATCCAAAGACATGCAGCTCAGGTCAATCGCAGGTTAAAAATTAACCCATGTCCAGGGTGTTTCCCCCACATATGGCCTGAGATGCTGCGATAGGTTCCAGCCCTCCTATGATCCTCCCATGTATAGCACATGGATAAATAAGTCTGACTCTGAACTACTCAAAACGTTATTCTCACAGTAACTATGCTTCATTGTTCCATCTAAAAGTGTCAAACCCACATAACCCCTATTAAAAAAAATGTTTGAAAAAGGTTTAAACATCAACAGTGTTCAGTACTGAGCAGCATATTTATTATATAAACTATAAAGTGATATGGATAAACCCTAAGGATAATTAATTGATTGATTGATCGATTGACTGATTATAAACAATATTAACTTAATATACATGTAGAGGAGAATTTGAGTACATGGCAAAAAGAGTGTACAAAAAACAAAGTCACATGAGACACAGACATATTTTAACCGAATAAATCCTGGGAACTATATTCTCTGAAGGCGAAGCACTGCTACTTGGGCGGAGTGATAACCGCAGCACCTGAGATGTCACGCTGGATTTGTTGACAGAAGAAAACAACGGCGCGTCTCAGGTGCTGCGGTTATCACTCCGCCCAAGTAGCAGTGCTTCGCCTTCAGAGAATATAGTTCCCAGGATTTATTCGGTTAAAATATGTCTCTGTCTCATGTGACTTTGTTTTTTGTACACTCTGTGACTATACAAATCACAACATGTAAATAGGAAAATGTTTGCGTTATTTTGTCACTTATTTGGATTAGTATGCTAGCTGCAACCATTCACATCCAGTCTTTGTGCTAAGCTAGGCTAGCGGTGGGTGCGTCAAACAGACTTATAGCACGCACGGAGATGAAAAAGGTATGTGTGGACTTATCTAACTCTGGGGGATAAGGTGAATAGGCTAAAGTCCCAAAAAGTCGGAGTGTTCCTTTAATTATATTTTACTCTTTTACTCGGGTTCCATTGAAATGTAACAGGCACAATATTATTGATGGCACTCAAGATGTTATCTGCCAAATACAAATAAATCCAGTAGCATTAATTTCCATCACCTTCTGCTACTTGACTTTAGATCTTTAGAGATGACTACAACAGAAATGTTACGTCATTTGATCAGGTTTCAGTGTACCTTACATACCTTTTTTTTTCTTTTAGGTGGAGGATTGTCATACATGGTGGGATTGACGGGTACAGCAGGCTTGTTGTATTCTTAAAGGCTTCTTCCAACAATCGCAGTGACACAGTTTTCCACAGTTTTGTAGAAGCCATTGGCCAGTATGGTTTGCCTTCAAGAGTCCGCTGTGATAATGGAGGGGAGAATAATGCAGTCTGCCTATTTATGATTGTCTTCCGGGGATTCACCAGAGGAAGTGCTCTGAGAGGAAGGAGCACACACAACCAAAGGATCGAGAGATTGTGGCGGGACATTTGGCGGGGCATCTCCAATACTTACTATGCCTTATTCATGCTTTTGGAAAGTGAAGGTCAAATTGACAGTACCAATGAAATGCACCTGTGGGCATTACATTATGTGTATATACCTCGAATTAACAGGGATCTCCAACTGTTCATTCGTCAATGGAACCACCACAAGCTGAGAACTGAACGGTACATGTCTCCCCATCAGCTTTTCATCCGAGGATGTCTCTCACAGCTAACACGAAACCAGACAGGGATACGTGGAATCCTTGGAGCAGATGAAGAGCCAGTTGCAGATGTATACATTCCTCCAGCTTCAGAAGAAGTTCCCCCCCCCAAGATTTTCAAACAATTTTCAACTGGCCAGAATCTGTTGAGATTCCTGCCAACCACTTCAACATTCAAGGAGGAGTCATGGAACAACTTGTGCAGCAGGTCAACCCTCTTGGTGGAAGACGTGATGATTTAAGAACTGATCTTTTGGAGCAAGTTATTAACTTCCTTGGAAATATTCCTCAACCCATATAGATCACACATACACTGGAACAAATTTTGGAATATTTAAGATTTTAAATATTAATTTTAAACTTTTGGCCTAAATTAACTTTTTAATAGTTTTAGTTTTCAAGCAAAATAAAACAGTGGTATGCATTCGGCCTCCTTAGAGTGCTTGGTTTAGTTCTTGTAATAGAAACTGTTGATGTAACTGGACCAATCAGAATCACCATTGACTAACTGTAGGCCACACCCACCCAATTGTAGGCCACACCCACCTGGATGCGGACATACACACAGCTGAGACACAGCAACACGCACTTTCATAAAAACACAAGAATGCAGAACCCTTTCAGATGCATTATGGGAAGAGAGTATTTAAATGAATCATGCAATGTGATTTACTAAGGTTTGCGCTGGTCAATTTACTGGTATTTGCACCATTATTTACTGCCCCAAAAAAGCATATCTTAAACCAGACGCTAGTTTGAGCTGCTCTTGGTAGATTGCGTTGGTCATTATGAACATTATAGTAGGTCATGCACAGATCTTTCCACTCCCATCTGCGTTTTGTAGGAATTGCGCTTTCACGCTATAATCTGCCCTGTTGAGTAAATCTGGCCCATACATTTCTGCAATTATTTCTCTAAAGACCCGTTCACACCAAGAATGATAACTATAATGATAAGTTCTGTCGTTTGTCGCTTTAAATCCTCATGCTTTGTAAAGTCGGGTGGATTCTGATTGGCTGTCAATGTTTTCATTGTTCATCAGCTAAATCTTTGTGATTCCAATGATATCGTTCCTCGTAATGATATCGATTCCATCTCTATACGTAGTTATACCATTCTCATACATATATATCATATATATCCAGTGTTGGGCAAGCTACTTGAAAAGTTTAGTGAGCTAAGCTAGCAGTTACTCTTCACTACACTGAAGCTAACGTTACCTCCCTGGGAAATGTAGCAAGCTAAGCTACAGCAATACGGCAAAAGCAGCTTACTACATCTAAGCTATTTTATTTATTTATTAATTTGTATCATTTTTAAACATCATGTCAGTCAAACACATAGGCAGGCATAATTTATCAGTTCAATTGTTTATTCACAAACTGTTCCAACTTATAAACCAATTTGTAAAAAAAAGAAAAGAAAAAAACATAACTATATATAAAACCATATAACTATATAAAACTATAACAAACCCGGGTGGCGAGAGTGTGTGCGTCTTTCCATTAAGCAAATGTCTCACGTGTCAGCCCAAGGATTGAGATTGGAGCAGTTTTTACTGTAGAATTATTGTTTTATGAAGCTTTGACTTTTTTTTTTACAATTTTTTACTAATTTTTACTATTTAAAATCACACCGCTCCGCTCCTACTCCACGTCTGACCCAGGATCTGGGTGTGTGTGAGAGAGAGATTGTGTGTGTGTGTCAAGTCAAGTCAAGAATATTTATATAGCACTTTTCACAATACAGATTGTATCAAAGCAGCTTCACAGTATTAAATTAATAATAATAAAACGTCCATGTTTGGTAATGCTAATAAATAGAATTATTCATTGATTAATTACATTGAATATCCCCAACTGAGCAAGCCAAAGGCAACAGTGGCAAGGAAACGAAAAACTCCATCAGGTGACCTAATGGAGAAAAAAAACCTTGGGAGAACCCAGGCTCAGTCGGGGGCCAGTTCTCCTCTGGCAGTTATGAACTAGAGGCGGTTATAGAGACGAGTTAATGATATTGAGGAGAGGCTCTTCCACTACAGGTAACTCTTCTTTCAGTAGTTTAGTTTGTATAGGATCTAATAAGCACGTTGTTGTTTTAGATGAAGTGATACGTTTATTTAACTCTTTTTGTTCTATAGTTGTAAAGCGCTGTAGTTGTTATTGTGGGGTGATAATTGAGGCTGATTTATAAGGCGCGATTGAAGATTGAACGTTTACAATTGTGGTTCTGATGCTTTCTATTTTCTCAGTGAAGAAGTTCATGAAATCATTACTGCTAAACTGTAACGGATATTTTGTTCAGGTGACGTCTGTTTATTTATTAGTCTAGCCACGGTGGTAAATAAAAACCTTGGATTATTTTGGTCGTTTTCTATTAGTTTGCGGAGATGCTCAGCCCTTGCTGCTTTTAGGGCCTTTTTATAACGTGACATACTGTCTTTCCACGCGATTCTAAAGACCTCTAAATTAGTTTGTTTCCATTTACGCTCTAATTTACGGGTTTCTCTCTTGATAACATGCGTAGTATTGTTGTACCATGGTGCTTTACTTTTCTCTCTGACCTTTTTTAATCTAATGGGTGCAACAATATCCAATGTTCTAGAGAGAATGGTGCTCATAGTGCTAGTTACTTCCTCTAATTCGTCTGTTTGTTTGGGTTCAGGCAGTAACTGAGACAAATCAGATAAGCAATTTGAGAAATTATCTATGGTGGATGGAAGGATTGTTCTGCCTGGTCGGTAACGCGAGAAAATCTGCAAACTCTTTTAGGAAATCAGCGTAAGGCCCTGGCGGTCTATATACGGTAGCCAGGGCTAGAGATCGTAGGGATTTTCTTTCTTACATCTAAGAGCGTAACATTTAATACAAGTACTTCAAACTAATTTAATTTGTCACCTGTTTTCTGAGTAACATTAAGAATATCTCTATAGATTGTTGCAACACCGCCGCCACGACCAATCAGACGGGGCTCGTGCTTATAACCGTATCCTGGGGGAGTAGACTCATTTAGACCGAAATAGTCATTTGGTTTAAGCCAGGTTTCAGTAAGGCAAAGTACATCGATGCTATTATCTGTGACTATTTCATTTACAATAGCTGCTTTAGGTGTGAGTGATCTAATGTTCAGAAGACCTAGCTTTAGAAATTGTTTTTGTTCACTAATAGCGAGATTTTCTGTTTTAATAACAATTAGATTTTTCCTAGATCCTGCAGTAGATTTATTATTTGATCTCACTAAGCGAGGAATAGTGTCATGATTCTGCCCTCGTGTCCTTGCTTTTTCTCTGGTCTTGAGGCAGGATCATGACAGAGCCATGTTTTGTGTGCAAGCACATGGCCTTGTGTTTGGGCTGTGTGCTTACGTTGTCTCGTCACTTAACCCCGCCCCCTTGTTCTCCTCGTTAGCCTTCATTGTTGTATCAGTTTCACCTGTTGCCATCATTAGTTTCTCCCTTCTTAATCCCCTTGTGTTTGCTGTCCTGTGCCGGTTCATTGTCATACATAGTGTGTATCTACCCGTGAGTAATGTATTGAAAGTCTTGTCTTGAAGTATTTGATCCTGTCTTAGTTGTTAGTTCATTGTCAAGTCTTAGTGTAGTTTGTCTTTGTTTTTGCCTACCAGTCTTGTTTTGCCCCCTCGTGGGTTTTGTTTTCTGTTTTTGTCTTTAATAAACCCTGTGTGTTCTGCAAACTGTCTGCTATTGGGTTCGTTCCTGAAAAGTCATAACAAATAGACACAGTTTCTATTAAATGTTCTACACTAGTATTTCTATCAATTAATTTGGTGCAGCAGAGACTGTGATTTGGATTTTTGGTAACTAGTCAAACGGTCTTTAACATCTTGGAGATGTTATCCGACAGAAGATCCGCTCCATTTCTACTTGGGTGTAGGCCATCAGCGCGGAAGAGCCTAGGACGCTCCCAAAACAGATTCCAATTATTTATAAAGAGCAGTTTCTTGCTCAACATACATACATTTGATATATTCGCCATTTAAACAGATGGACAGTAAGTTAGCAACGACGCTACCAGTGATGCTATCAATATTAACGCTAATTTATGACTGAAATCTTGGATATAATCTGTCTTTTTTTAATGGTACGGGTGTGATGTAGACGCACGATAGGCGAGAAAATGTTCGTTTGTAAGTGAGTGTAAAGAAGACGCGCTCAGCCGTGACCCACAGGTGTAACGGACCGGTATTGGTTCAATCGGTTTGAGACGCGTCTACTCAACAGTCCGCGTTGTAACTGAGATTTTGAGCAGCAGTGCTTCTCAGTGAGGAAAAGTAGAAAATGTTCGTTGTAAGTGAGTTTAAAGAGAGAAATCACGGATTATGAATCAAATCGATGGAGCTCAAACACAAACAACGCGTTCAGGAAGTGATGTGTCAACATTTTGTGTGTGTGTGTGTGAGTGAGTGTGTGAGAATGAGTGAGCGTGTGTGTGTTAGGGCTGTCACTTTTTATTCGATATTCGAACATGACGTGAAATATCCGTAATCGAACTACAAATAAACTATCCGGTTTTTAAAGTGCCATGTCTAGCGCATTTTTTACAGTTTATGTTTAGACCGTTTGTTTTTTATTTAAAAAAAGCGTGTTATTTTGAAAGCGTGTTACAGGCTGTATGTTATAGTCAGATATGACGGCACACTGCAACACGTATCACCGCAGATGATCTATTCATCAAGCGTCAAGCCAACGTGCAAACTATCGCAAATCAAAGTGAAAGTAAGTCGCAGACGCTTTAACACACAATAATAATAATCTTCATTAAAAGTAAAGAAACTAAGTTATCTTACCAGGGCTGCCGCTCTCTCTTATTGCAGTCTTTGATTTTGAAATGTTAGCTGATGTGATGATCAATAAAATGCAGCTCATATCTGTTGCTTTCGGTGACATTAAGTCCATATATAGCGCGGGAATTGAAGATCGGATTTATATCCGTTTTGCAAAAACACATTTAGGCCTATGTGACCAGGTGTAAATGGAATACCGGATAGATAGCTATCCGATCTGAGAAAACGCATGAAGTGGCCAGGTGTAAACAGCCCCAGAAACGCAGCAGACGGCCAGAGCATCGCCAGGCGTCCAACATTGTAAAACTGCATACTTTCCTGCACAACCGTTCGGCACCAATTGCCAGATGCACGTGTAAAGGCAAGGTTTATTTGCAAGGATATGAGTCCTATAAGTGTAATTTTGGGAGTCCTGTTCATGACTGTTAGTAAGTTGTGATTGAATCTCCGTTACTTGTTTTGTTTTTTTGTGTGTGTTTTTTTCGGGGGGCGGGGGCGGGGGATGATATTCGAATATATTCGAATACATAGCTTGGTATTTGATATTCGTTCGAATTTGATTTTTCTCAAATGTGACAGCCCTAGTGTGTCTGTGTGAGAGAGATTGTGAGTGAGAGAGAGAGAGAGAGTGAAAGAGAGAGAGAGAGAGTGTGTGTGTGTGTGAGTGAGATTGAGTGTGTGTGTGTGTGTGTCTCTGTGTCTGTGTGAGAGTGTGTATGTGTGTGTGAGAGACAGAGAGAGATTGTGTGTGTGAGAGTGAGAGAGTGAGTGTGTGAGTGTGTGTGTGTGTGTGTGTGTGTGTGTGTGTGTGTGTGAGATACAGATAGTATCAAAGCAGCTTCACAGTGATAACATGATAATAATATATAGAATATTTATCTTGTTCCATCTGGTTGGAAGTCGGAGTCATCACGCCGGTATGGAGACGGGTTTGTTGAGGATCAGTGCCGATGGCTGTCGTGTCGATGAGGCCTTCACAGGGCGGATGAGGGATGCGGTCATGGATGGGTCCAGGTGCAGGTCCACCATCTGATCTGGATACGGCCGGGATCCGGCGGACTTCAGGAACAGGGAAGGGACTGGCAGACACTTCAGGACTGCGTGTCGTCGTCGTGTCCGGGCGCAGGTCCTTCATCAGATCTGGATACGGCCTGGATCCGGCGGGCTGCGGCAAACCTCAGATAAACAGAGAGACTAATATTAGCGTTGACGGCATCCTTCTTATGATGTAACGAGTACATCAGGATTTATGGGAAGTGTTCCCGGTTCTGGCTGACCTAATCTATGCAGCCACTATGTGATGATATCTAGGTGAAAGAGTCTCTATATGATGATATCTAGGTGAAAGAGTCTCTATGTGATGATATCTAGGTGAAAGAGTCTCTATATGATGATATCTAGGTGAAAGAGTCTCTATGTGATGATATCTAGGTGAAAGAGTCTCTATGTGATGATATCTAGGTGAAAGAGTCTCTATGTGATGATATCTAGGTGAAAGAGTCTCTATATGATGATATCTAGGTGAAAGAGTCTCTATATGATGATATCTAGGTGAAAGAGTCTCTATGTGATGATATCTAGGTGAAAGAGTCTCTATATGATGATATCTAGGTGAAAGAGTCTCTATGTGATGATATCTAGGTGAAAGAGTCTCTATGTGATGATATCTAGGTGAAAGAGTCTCTATGTGATGATATCTAGGTGAAAGAGTCTCTATATGATGATATCTAGGTGAAAGAGTCTCTATGTGATGGGATTTATCTGACCTGGGTGACGTGAGGCCGCTAGCAGACGGTCGGTTTAGCCAGTCTGTCTGCTTCCTGACCTGAGCCCCAGATTGTCATGGTTGAGCTCTAAGACTATGAGCCATATTACTAGAGAGAAGAGCAGCACTGTCCCAGGAGGGATGAATACCATCTCTTTTCAACAGGTCAGGTCTGCCCCAAAAACTTTTCCAATTGTCTATGAATTCGATATTATTTTGCGGACACCATTTAGACAGCCAGCCATTGAGTGATGACAATCTGCTAACTATCTCATCACTCCTGCGAACAGGAAGGGGGCCAGAGCAAATTACAGTGCCTGACATCGTACTTGCGAGTTCACACACCTCTTTAACATTAATTTTAGTGATCTCCGACTGGCAGAGTCGAATATCATTAGTGCCAAGGTGAATAATAATCTAAGATAATTTAAGTTTAGCATTAGCCAGCACTTTTAAATTAGCTTTGATGTCAGGCGCTCTGGCTCCCGGCAAACATGTGACTATGGTGGCTGGTGTCTCTATTTTCACGTTCCGTGTAATAGAATCAACAATAACTAGGGCAAAATCAACAGGATTCTCAGTGTGTGTTTCACTGAGTGGGGAGAATTTATTTGTTGTGGTAATCGGAACAGAAGAGCGGTGTTTTGTCCCGTGACTATAGCGTCTCACGGTCACCCAGTTGCCCTGCTGCACGGGCTCTACTTCAGCCGGAACCGAACAATGTACAGTGTTCACTAAACTAGTCACATCCAACGCCGTATCTAAAGCCCTTGCACTCTCACTATCCTCAATGGTACTATCCTAAAGTTCGATGCGTGTCTCTAGTTCTGAAATCTTCTCCGTCAGCCTGACTATCTCCCTGCATTTATCACATGTAAATCCTGTGCTGACAGAGAAAGCTATGCTATACATGTTACATGAAGTGCAAGTGACAATAAGAGGAGAAGACTTGACTTACCGTGTTTGTTGACTGATCACTACTTACCACAGCTTTGATGGATTTGTAAAAGGCTCGAGCGAAATAAATAAATAAATAAAGATCGCACGGATGGCACGCTAACAGGCTAGCGAAGTACTACTAGCGTCTTGTACTAGTAACGATTTCGATTGAAGCTAGCGATGTCAGGTTAATATGTGATGTTGAGTAAGTTATATTTTAGCAGTATAAACAACAGGGAATGATAGTAAATAATGATTCAAAACGGAAAGATATACGAAGCTAGAGACGCAAATCAATCGGCCCGAGTGAGTGAGTGTGTGCGTGTGTGTGAGAGTGAGTGAGTGAGTGAGTGAGTGAGTGTGTGTGTGAGATTGAGTGAGTGTGTGAGATTGTGTGTGTGTGTGTGTGAGATTGAGTGAGTGTGTGTGTGTGTGTGTGTGTGTGTGTGATTGAGTGAGGGAGTGTGTGTGTGTGAGATTTAGGGCTGGGCGATATGTAAAAAATATGTTATCGATAATCGCCTTAAAAAATACCGCGATATCCGATTATATCGTCTACCCAAGCCCCGCCCCCAACACGCCCCGCCGGAGACGTCACTGCCGACATATACAGTTAACACAAGTCATGTTGAGTTTGGCTGCACTTTATCTATAGCCTGCAATTCAGTTAGTTTAATTTAATGATTGACACGTTAAAGGTTTTACTTTGTTAGTTTGAGATTAAACGAGCATAAGATTAAACGAGCATAAGATTAAACGAGCATAAGATTAAACGAGCATAAGATTAAACGAGCATAAGATTAAACGAGCATAAGATTAAACGAGCATAAGATTAAACGAGCATAAGATTAAACGAGCATAAGATTAAACGAGCATAAAACATGTTCTCTCGCGTCTTGCGCTTAAACAATGCTATCAAGAAGAATCGGTTTTCTATTCCTAATCCTACTCATTTTTGGATATTGATGATTATCGTCTGTAAACAGACTGTTATAATCGACATTGCGATAATTGCGAGACATCGTCGATATACGATAATATCATCATATCGCCCAGCCCTAGTGTGATTGAGTGAGTGAGTGTTAGGTCAGCCGGAACCGGGAACACTTCCCATAAATCCTGATGTACTCGTTACATCATAAGAAGGATGGCGCCTATGCAACAACTACGCGCCTACGCTAATATAGTCGCTCTGTTTATCTGAGGTTTGCCGCAGCCCGCCGGATCCAGGCCGTATCCAGATCTGATGAAGGACCAGCGCCCGGACACGACGACGACACGCAGTCCTGAAGTGTCCACCAGTCTCTCCCCTGTTCCTGAAGTCCGCCGGATCCCGGCCGTATCCAGATCAGATGGTGGACCTGCACCTGGACACGATTACAACAACAACAACTTTATAATATTTGAATGATATAGTACGCCTCACTTATTTCTGGTTATGTTTACTTTCTATGTTTATGTTACCAAGCTTGAGTTGAGTGAGAAGCCCCCCAGTAATCGTGTCCCACTGTTATTTCTGCACATGTGAGTTTTGGTTTGTATTAATGTCCTCAGACAGCATCTGCTGGGCTGAGCGTAATCCAACATCGGCTCCATGTTGCCTATTGTTTGAGTCTCGAGACTGTGTTTGTAAACTGTATGTCACTACTGTGTCTATAGACTGTGTGTTTGCATGAACTCTGATGATTGCTGGACTGACCTGCTCTCACACACTGCGCTCTCCCCGCCGGTGACGCCACGAACATGAACAGCTCCTCATTCACTGCTCCCCCCCATCAAGCGGACGGCACAGGCTGTGAGTATGGGACGCAGATTAGCAGTATTGCGCTGCCTTCGGTGATGATGAAAGAGCGTTGTCGAGAGACAACAGGAATGTATTGAAAGCACATGTTGAGTAAGAAAAATAGGATGAAAGTGGGAAAGGAAAGGGAGAAGAAGATAATTAAGTGCTGAACACGACGAGGCTGAACACGAGTCGTCTTCACACAAGGAAGCTGAACTCGAGAGCTGAACACTCTTTCTGTTCTCTCTTCGCACGACGATCCCTTGCACGTTTTTCAGCCTTTACAAAAAACAATGTTGCATTAGAGAGAAATTATGAGTTCAATGCATACAATAAAACATATTAAGAGCTGTACCCACCATTTCTTGTATGTAGGTGCACTGGAGTGCTTTTCCTTCTTCTTTAGCTTTTTGAGCTTGAAGTTTTTGCTTCTCCGTGAAGATTTGATCTGCTTCCTTCTTTGCGTTCAGCATCTCCAGAGCTTCCTGTTTTTCTTCCTCTGCCTTTCGCTCCAGCTCTTGTCTCTGATATAGAGTTGAGAAAAATGTTTATTTCAACAAATGCATTTCAAATTCTATATATAAACAGTGTGATGCTCATAAACCCAGCATCACTGTGGTAAAATTAGGCAATAAGCCCCGCGAAGCCGTGTTTTACAGTGGAACAGCGGAGGACCGTTGGTAGGCATGACGCGGAGCGGAGATTTAAACATGTTTACATGTCGTTAGCCTCATAGCATAATTGCCTAAGTCATATTTCAATGTTTTTGCTATGAGACTAGCGATGTATAAAAACATTAGGAACATGTCATTTACCCTGGACTCTCTGTGTGCAGAGATGGAATTCCACATCGCTGCATTTCTTTCTTCTTTCTCGCGCTTTACTCGGGCCCGTCTGGCCTCACGTTCAGCGACTGCCTTAGCAATGACATCTTCCTCATTGCTGATTTTTTCCTGCTTCTGCACGGCTAAGTTCTGAATAAGAGCCTCTCTCTGCCTTTGACGCTCTCTAAAGCAAAAATAAAGACAAATACAAGCCCAGTTCTGAGACAGTGGAAAGAATAATACTTTCTCTCCAGGCTTCCCACTCAGTGAACTTCCATTAATACAATAACCTTCCCAGTTAGATGTGATTCATGAATGAGCAAGTTGTAAGAATGTGGATGTCAAATGCTATGTCAGGTGACAATCTTTTGAATTAGTTTATTTTGAATTTAGGTTTATATACTCATTTATTTACATTTGTATAAATGTTCCCAAAATACCTTTCACAGACAAATTAAAGATTGGAACTGGTTTGCAAGCACGTTTGAATTTGAAACAAACACTTAGAGCAGTTTCTAGTTGATTAAATACACCCGAATAAGTTAGCAAAACTCAAATAATTTGAGGTAATCAGTTACATCAAATTGTTTAAGTTAAGAAATTGAATGTGTAAGTAAGCAGAGCTTGCAGATTTTTGATTTGTAATCATACATTTTAATTGCTTTTAACTTGAAATACTTGAGTAAGATAATTCATACACAACTTAAAATTATCATGTAATCTCAACTTCAATATTTTTAGTAGTAGAAACTTGGCTAGATTTAACCAGCTGTGTCAGTTTTGTGAACTCAAAAGAAAAAAGAAAGTTTTAAATACTCATAAAATTGTAAGTATCGTATGTTAATGTGATGGAACTAATCTGTATAATGTGAGTTGGCCATACTCAAAACAATGGATTATTTTGAGCGTGAGGGTTTACAGTGTTATGAAGCTACAAATAAAAATATTAGATGAGAAACTTTAACCTTGAACTTAGAAATGTTGCCTTGGCAACTAATTGAAATAACATTTCACTTTGTAAGTTGAAGTGCTAAAATTAGTAAAACTAAAACTGAAGTAAATATAAAATAAAACTCAAAAGAAATATTTAAAAAAACATGACAAAAGCACACAATTCCTAAACCTTAAACTGAAAATGATAATAATTCAAATTATTGCTAAATACTGTTTACTATAAACAATACTAAAATATCACTGAAAGCCCATGATCTCTAGAGATTCACAGTTTGAAAGTAACTAAAATGCGCCCACAGTTATTTGATACTGTTGTCTAAGCATTTAATATATAAATGTTAGTATGGGTTGGCATATATTAATATATTAGTATGTTTAACATAATTAATCAGCATGCTGTGTGTTTGATACGTGTTAGCCCTCATAAATGTGCAAAAATGCTCCTGAAAATAAAGAAGTTAATTTCTGACGCTAATGAGAATCCTGTGATTAATATCCACCACAGGACGCATTTCCATTGTCTTATGTACAATACCTAAATGTTTCCTCCTGCTTTTCTCTCCTCATTCTCGTCAGTTTTTGGCTCTGGCTGGCGATCTGCTTTCTCTTCTCCTCCTCTTCCTCCTGCCTCCGAGCCTCCGCTGCTTTCGTCAGCTCTCTGTTGGTCAAATGGTCCTGATGGAAGACAGAAGAAGGGATTTCAAAACCGCATCTGACTCGATCTGCTTTTACAGTGTGAATGTTGTCCAACAACCGGCTTACACGAAAAGCATTCATTCTGCTTCTCTTCTCTTCTCGATTCTGGCGCTCTTTGATGGCCTGTTCCCTCAGATGAAGATCTCGGAGTCGCTTCATCTCTTCTGCCTCCCTTCTCCTCTCCTGCCTCTCCTGCTCCTTCTTCATGTCATGCTCCTTAACCCTAATAAAGCAGGACACATCAGACACATTGACACATTAAGGTGATTCCCAGCTAACAGGGAATGTTCTCAGGACTTTAGATACGGTTCTCTCAAAGTTACGAACAAACGTTCTTCTAGTAACATTATGTTTGTTCAAAGTTATCTGGCCTTTAATCATGTTCTCAAAACATTAACACAAAAACATAACTTATACATAATTCGTGGAGTGTTTTTTTTTTACAGAAAGTAACAACATTAACATAACACTACTTTCCATTAAACTAAGTAATACAATTAGTTAATTATACCGTAACACAATATTGTAATGTATTACTTTTAAGAGTAACTTTCCCCAACACTGTTCAAAAGTAACATTCCCACAGTGTTTGAAAAATAAAAATAAATAAAACATTTTAAATGTTGTGGACACTTTGAACGTTTAGGGAACATTCAGAAATAACATGTATATCTTAATTGGAACGTTATCTAAAAGTTCTTAGAGCATATTTGTGTCAGCTGTGTATGCACTGAAGCATAAATGCACTTTAATTTCTCCTTACTGTAGTTTCAAGCTCTCAGAAATGGCCAGTTGGTCTCGCTTTCTCTGCACTGCTTTCTGTCGCTCCTGCTGGACCGCCTGCTCTTCTCTGCAAGCCATCCGGGCCGAGATCTCTCTGTCCACGGCTCTGCTGGCGTTCTGCCTCATGCGCTTGAGCTCGATCTGAGCCTCTCTCTCCTTCAGGACCTGCGCCAGCCTCAGAGCGCTCTAGAACAACAAGAGGATCGTTTCTACTAACATTTCACCACAGAAAAACACTTGTGCTCTAATACCGTAAGACACACACATGGAGGCCTTTCACGCTGTCCGTCTGGTTGCGCTGCTGGGTTCTCGTGTTCTCAATTATCTGCTTTCTTATCTGGGCCTGATATTTCTTTTCTTCCATGTCCAGACGTTTCTTCTCCTCTTCTTCCATCGCCTCTCTAATGGATTTTGCCTCCAATTTTTTACGTCGTTCTCCCTGTAAGGACAAAATCAGATTTGTTTGTTGTACTTTGTTACTGTAAACATCAAGTCTCATATTATAACCCTCAGAGACCCAGGTATTCTTCTATTTATTTATTTTGAATGAAGATAAACTAAAATATCACATCAAGATGACATTCAAATTAACATTACCAAATTGTAACAAACTTAGTATTATAATAGGGACACAGACACAAAAAGAAAATTAGACAGCGAGAAGTCTAAATAAGGCTATATAAAAACAATAAAAATGTCTGACAATGGTTCTATGGACAGACGTCTTTAATAATCATCATAATAATAATTTAAATAAAGATGCTGTCACTCACAGCTATGGTGTTGGGCCAGTTCTTGATGGCCTCTTTGGAGCGCATGTGCAGCGCCTCCCGCTGTTCAGCCGCTGCTATGACACTTCTGCTGTGGCGATTCACTCCGGTCACACTGTCCTGTATGCGCTGCCATTCTGATCGGGACAACACTAGGCCTCCTTCGGGATTCTCCATCTCCCAACCCACGACTGTGTGCATTCGACAACATATTTCCAAGTTATTATAAAAACATTCCACCGAAAGGGTGACATTTCTGTCCCCAGGTCATTATATGTATAAAATTGCATGAACATTAACTCTAAAATACATTTTATTATTAAGCAAAATGTCCTGCACATTAAGCTAACTACAGATTTAAAATGTATAATTAAAAACATAAATAAAAACTACATAGAACACTAAAAAATAGCATTTTCCCCACTCTCTATCTCTAAACTTTACCATGAAATATAAAATCTTAAAATCTTTCAGAAATATTTCAGATAAAATACATATTTTAGTCGTGTTCCCGGGTTTTCACTCAGTCCTGTTTTAAACCGAAATTTAAAAAGCAAACATAAGTTCACAACACAACAGAAATAAGACACAACACAACGAAATTAAGACACAACACAACATAAATAAGACACAACACAACGAAATAAGACACAACACAACAGAAATAAGACACAACACAACGAAATTAAGACACAACACAACAGAAATAAGACACAACACAACGAAATAAGACACAACACAACAGAAATAAGACACAACACAACAGAAATAAGACACAACACAACATAAATAAGACACAACACAACAGAATTAAGACACAACACAACATAAATAAGACACAACACAACGAAATAAGACACAACACAACAGAAATAAGACACAACACAACAGAATTAAGACACAACACAACATAAATAAGACACAACACAACAGAAATAAGACACAACACAACAGAAATAAGACACAACACAACGAAATAAGACACAACACAACGAAATTAAGACACAACACAACATAAATAAGACACAACACAACATAAATAAGACACAACACAACGAAATAAGACACAACACAACAGAAATAAGACACAACACAACGAAATTAAGACACAACACAACAGAAATAAGACACAACACAACGAAATTAAGACACAACACAACATAAATAAGACACAACACAACATAAATAAGACACAACACAACGAAATAAGACACAACACAACAGAAATAAGACACAACACAACGAAATTAAGACACAACACAACAGAAATAAGACACAACACAACAGAAATAAGACACAACACAACGAAATAAGACACAACACAACGAAATAAGACACAACACAACGAAATTAAGACACAACACAACAGAAATAAGACACAACACAACAGAAATAAGACACAACACAACGAAATTAAGACACAACACAACAGAAATAAGACACAACACAACAGAAATAAGACACAACACAACAGAAATAAGACACAACACAACAGAAATAAGACACAACACAACAGAAATAAGACACAACAGAAATAAGACACAACAGAAATAAGACACAACAGAAATAAGACACAACACAACAGAAATAAGACACAACACAACACAAATAAGCCACAACACAACAGAAATAAGACACAACACAACAGAAATAAGACACAACACAACAGAAATAAGACACAACACAACAGAAATAAGACACAACACAACAGAAATAAGACACAACACAACAGAAATAAGACACAACACAACAGAAATAAGACACAACACAACAGAAATAAGACACAACACAACAGAAATAAGACACAACACAAATAAGCCACAACACAACAGAAATAAGACACAACACAACAGAAATAAGACACAACACAAATAAGACACAACACAACAGAAATAAGACACAACACAACAGAAATAAGACACAACACAACAGAAATAAGACACAACACAACAGAAATAAGACACAACACAACAGAAATAAGACACAACACAACAGAAATAAGACACAACACAACGAAATTAAGACACAACACAACAGAAATAAGACACAACACAACGAAATAAGACACAACACAACAGAAATAAGACACAACACAACAGAAATAAGACACAACAGAAATAAGACACAACACAACAGAAATAAGACACAACACAACAGAAATAAGACACAACAGAAATAAGACACAACACAACAGAAATAAGGCACAACACAACAGAAATAAGACACAACACAAATAAGACACAACACAACAGAAATAAGACACAACACAACAGAAATAAGGCACAACACAACAGAAATAAGACACAACACAACAGAAATAAGACAACACAACAGAAATAAGACACAACACAACAGAAATAAGACACAACACAACAGAAATAAGACACAACACAACAGAAATAAGACAACACAACAGAAATAAGACACAACACAACAGAAATAAGACACAACACAACAGAAATAAGACACAACACAACAGAAATAAGACACAACACAACGAAATAAGACACAACACAACAGAAATAAGACACAACACAACAGAAATAAGACACAACACAACAGAAATAAGACACAACAGAAATAAGACACAACACAACAGAAATAAGACACAACACAACAGAAATAAGACACAACAGAAATAAGACACAACACAACAGAAATAAGGCACAACACAACAGAAATAAGACACAACACAAATAAGACACAACACAACAGAAATAAGACACAACACAACAGAAATAAGACACAACACAACAGAAATAAGACACAACACAACAGAAATAAGACACAACAGAAATAAGACACAACACAACAGAAATAAGACACAACACAACAGAAATAAGACACAACACAAATAAGACACAACACAACAGAAATGAGCCACAACACAACAGAAATAAGACACAACACAACAGAAATAAGGCACAACACAACAGAAATAAGACACAACACAACAGAAATAAGACACAACACAACAGAAATAAGACACAACACAACAGAAATAAGACACAACACAAATAAGACACAACACAACACAAATAAGACACAACACAACAGAAATAAGACACAACACAACAGAAATAAGACACAACACAACAGAAATAAGACAACACAACAGAAATAAGACACAACACAACAGAAATAAGACACAACACAACAGAAATAAGACACAACACAACAGAAATAAGACACAACACAACAGAAATAAGACACAACACAACAGAAATAAGACAACACAACAGAAATAAGACACAACACAACAGAAATAAGACACAACACAACAGAAATAAGACACAACACAACAGAAATAAGACACAACACAACAGAAATAAGACACAACACAACAGAAATAAGACAACACAACAGAAATAAGACACAACACAACAGAAATAAGACACAACACAACAGAAATAAGACACAACACAACAGAAATAAGACAACACAACAGAAATAAGACACAACACAACAGAAATAAGACAACACAACAGAAATAAGACACAACACAACAGAAATAAGACACAACACAACAGAAATAAGACAACACAACAGAAATAAGACACAACACAACAGAAATAAGACACAACACAACAGAAATAAGACAACACAACAGAAATAAGACACAACACAACAGAAATAAGACACAACACAACACAAATAAGACACAACACAACAGAAATAAGACACAACACAACAGAAATAAGACACAACACAACAGAAATAAGACAACACAACAGAAATAAGACACAACACAACAGAAATAAGACACAACACAACAGAAATAAGACACAACACAACAGAAATAAGACAACACAACAGAAATAAGACACAACACAACAGAAATAAGACACAACACAACAGAAATAAGACACAACACAACAGAAATAAGACACAACACAACAGAAATAAGACACAACACAACAGAAATAAGACACAACACAACAGAAATAAGACAACACAACAGAAATAAGACACAACACAACAGAAATAAGACACAACACAACAGAAATAAGACACAACACAACAGAAATAAGACAACACAACAGAAATAAGACACAACACAACAGAAATAAGACACAACACAACAGAAATGAGCCACAACACAACAGAAATAAGACACAACACAACGAAATTAAGACACAACACAACAGAAATAAGACACAACACAACAGAAATAAGACACAACACAACAGAAATAAGACACAACAGAAATAAATGAGTTTCGGTAACAGGACTGAGAAAACATGCGTCCATCTTTTGCTTAGAAATCTTGTAAAAAATTAAATAAAGTTGCCCGAGATTGAACAATACACATTTTGAATAGTTAAATATGCGTAGTATTAGATTCAGTGTTGACAAATATAAAAAATAAAGTTTCATTTTGAAATAAGTAAAACAATAAGTAATGGCACATTCGGCGGAATATACACAGATATGTTGTTGTGCAGTGTTTTGAATTAAATGGTTAAATACCTTGTTTTCTGGAGCCTGTTCTCCGCCCGTAATGCACGAAACCTGTTCTTTCTGTAGACATTTTTCAACGGATTCGTATATTGAGAAGATAATGTAGTGTGTTTTATGGATCCTCAAAGATGCTGTTCAATATTTGACCGTGTGGACTCGCTGTGTTCTGACTGTGACGCGAAAGAGCCTGTGACGTCAGGGCGCGAAAGATGGCGTCGTGAGCACAGGTGTTTGTTGAGACCATAGACGTCATAGATCGACCGCTTCTGCCTACTGGAGCCGCCATCTTAGTCCGGTCACCCGCTCCACTCAGTGTATGGCAGGAGCAATGAGCTGTCAGCGCATTTAATTAATCATACCTCACTGATTTCTCACGCGGGTTTTTTCTGCAAAGGTCATTAATGTAGCTATGATACAGGACACATGGTTCGGCGTATTTTAATATTCATAGTAGCTAGGCTTAACAGTAGCCTAATATAATATTCTGATATAAGATATAAAGTGACCAGACGTCCAAATCAAAATATGTGATGTAGGATTTAAGGTTTTTTATAAAATCACACACTATAAATATGATAAAGAAGCAGAAACAGATAGTTGCAGTAAAGTAAGATATTTTAATAAGTTGAAGAAACAATAATGATTTGACACACACACACTCGATTTGCGCATCGCCGTCATGTGTGTATTACACAGGTAACGTTATTACATTGCTTCCTGATATCACGTGCGCAAACACAAATAACCTATATTATATATGTTTATACTACAGGGCCGTTGAATGCTTGTATTTGATAACCGAGAAGCTCTTGTAATTATTACTTTACCCAACCTCTCCATGCCGAGTGATGCAGTAAACACAGCCTAGCTAACGTTGGCTGGCTACGATTTCAGTACAGTAATATCAAATATCCTTGCTCCTTCTCAATTATCTGGTAATATTCTATTCACAAAATACAACCAATAGTACGGTCATGTTAAAATGTACCTGTGAAAAGTAATCCCGGGCCCTATATTGCGATGGTCCGCCGAAGGCAGAATGGAAAGGCCATTCTTAGTGCATTCCTCGCAATATAGGTTTCTTTTGCATTCCCTTGCCAATAGATTTTGTTATCCCTTTATATCTTCCGGATATACTCTTGCTCAGGCCATCCTTAAAAATATTTTGATTTGCCTTAACAGCAAAAAAAAAAAAAAATTGTCGGTAGGTAGGTCTATTTTTTTTTTTCAAGATTCAGTGTGAAAAATTAAGTACAACTTTGGTCAAGGTGATTATATGTATGAATGTAAACAAATGTGCATATCGGGACTTCACTGACAGTTTTCCAGAAATGGTGCCAGTTAAAGAGTTTAAAAAAGTAAAAATAAATAAATAGGGATTTTGATTAAAAAAAATTATAATAATAAAAGTAGCCTACTCATTTCAAACTTTTTTATAGATATATTTCTCAGGTCTGTGACTGTGAGGCAAGTAGCTTATATTCTGAGTTTCGGTTTAAGAGAGGAGCTCCAGTTCCGGCGCCTCCCTGTCCTGATTATATTGCTTGCTTACCTCTTATTTAGGCTATTAAACCCAGGAAATTGGTTGATGAAACATTGATTTAAATTAAGATACAATTAATACAAAACGAAATGAACTTTAAAGACAGGCTTTCTACAAAAGCAAACTTAATGAAGTGGTCAAAATCATGTCTGCCCACTACATTTGTCTCCCGACATTTTCGGAATCATCTTATTCATGCTTTTCACTTTTCATATAATCAACATAGATGAAATTTAAAAATATATATTATTTTATTAAAACATGAATATGAAACTAAATCGTTTTTAACGACTAGGCTACAACACAGGGTTATATTACTCTACAGTCGTTAAAACTACATATTTTCTTGGCCTTATATGGACCATAGATAGACAGTAAAATAAAGTGTACACTCTAAAAAATGCTGGGTCAAATATGGACAAACCCAGCCGTTGGGTTAAATTTTTTAATTACATTTTTAACCCAACGTTTGGGTTTGTCCATATTTGACCCAAAATTGGGTTGAAACAATCCAGCATTTTTTAGAGTGTAGGTGTAGTCATGTACAAAATATGCCTTTATCCATTAAAATGATAGCCAATCATGTCTTTATCACACTTCTACGTTCAAAAAGCTGAAGCAGCCCCCCAATGGACATTCATGTTAAAATATCAAATTCTGTACACACTTATTAATAAAGCATGTATACAGATTAGCAGATGAGCCCAATACGAACATTGTTTTTAATTGCACACACTCTAAAAAATGCTGGGTTCACTGTAAAACTTTTCACTGTAAATTTACAGTAAAATACTGGCAGCTGGGTTGCCAGCCACATACTGTATTTTTACAGAACAAGTACTGTAAACAGCATTTACAGTATTGTACTGTAAAACATTTCACTGTAAATTTACAGTAAAATACTGGCAGCTGGGTTGCCAGCCACATACTGTAATTTTACAGAGCTAATACTGTAAACAGCATTTACAGTACTGCACTGTAATTACCAAATGCAGTATATACTGTACCACATAATTTTACAGTATTAAACTGTTGTCTACACTATTACTATTAATTACTATATAACTATTAACTATTAAAAATATTATTCTTTAAAGTTTTATAAGAGTAGTCACACTAGGAAATAGAAAGAAACCAACGTTAGGTTTTAAAACATTTATTTTGGTAAAAAGCAAAGACCAGAACATTTCCTTATGTAAACATATTGGCTGACAATTTTTTAAAACATGTAAAATGAAAATTTAACACAAAACAAAAAACAGTTAACACATAGCACTTAATTAAAGGGATACCCAAAAATGAAAATTAGTCCATAATTTACTCACCCTCAACTCATCCTAGTGTATATGACATTCTTCTTTCAGACGAATACAATCAGAGTTATATTAAAAATGTCCTGGCTCTTCCAAGCTTTATAATGGCAGTGTCTGTTTTAAAGTCCATAAAAGTGCAAACAAAATTCTTTTTTTTGCACAACTTGGGCAGTTTTCTTTCAAGTTACTTGTCCTTTCTTTGTTTTTGATCCATGTTCAGGATTGATGTCAAAAAAGCATCTAAAAGGCAGAAAAGAAAAAGAAAAAAGAATTATTGACTGAGTGTATATATTTAGAGAGAGAGAGAGATGTCTGTTTTAACGACTAGTTTGTTTGGATAAAACTGAACAACATGAAAAAAAATGCTATGTTGGATGTTGTAATCAATAACTGATATTTTTCTGCACTGGGTTACATACATCAACTCAATGTGTCAGTTTAAATGCGCACTGTCATAAACACTACATTTTATCTTCTTGTGGCCGTTTAACTTTTGGAAGTGGGGTTACCAGATTTAAAGTTTTATTCTACAACTTTTTTTTGTCTACTTATCACCCAGCTTATTAACAAAACCATCCCCTCATCAGGTCCCATCAAAGTTATCAGTGGAAAGGCAGCCATGACTCTCTGTTTATGTAGAGCACGCATTGCCAGAATCTAGTCCAAACCTTTGTGACTTCAATAATTAATGTTTAAATTACATTGTGTTTATTGCATACATGACTACATGATAATGTTAAACATGACATTTACCAGACTAAAATGCATGTTTGAGCTGGCTTAAAGGAACACTCCACCGTTTTTTCATATTAAACTATGTTATTCCCTTAACTAAGAGGAGTTGATGCATACCTCTCTCGTCTCAGTGCGTGCACTCAATCGCTCTGGCGCGCCGCGACACTTTAATAGGAGTTAGCTTAGCCCAGTTCATTCATTAGGATCCAGACAGAGATGAAGTTATAAGCAACCAAACACCTCCACGTTTCACTATTTAAATACAGTTACACAAGTAGTTACACGACCAAGTATGGTGACACAAAATAAAACATGCCACTTTTCTAAGCGGGTAAAATGGAGAACTATAATGTATGGCGGAATAGCACTTGCCGCACTTCGACTCTGCGCAGTAATATCATCACTTTGGGTCTGCTACAAACAAGTCACAATCATCTACAGAGTGATGATATTACTGCGCAGAGTCGAAGTGCTGCAAGTGCTATTCCGCCATACATTATAGTTATCCAATTTACCGGCTTAGAAAAACGCCACATTTTATTTTGTGTCACCATACTTGGTCGTGTAACTACTTTTGTAACTGTATTTAAATAGGGAAACGTGGAGGTGTTTGGTTGCTTATAACTTCATCTCTGTTTGGATCCTAATGAATGAACTGGGCTAAGCTAAGTGCTATCAAAGTGTCGCCGCGCGCCAGAGCGATTGAGTGCATGCACTGAGACGAGAGAGGTGTGTATCAACTCGTCTTAGTTAAAGGACAAGTTCGGTATTTTACACTTAAAGCCCTGTTTTCAGATCGTTTCTGATGAAATAGAACGGTTAAGATCAAAATTTGGACACATGCTGCTGTCCCGAGAATTTTCGGTTTCTGTGGTAGCTTCCCTTTTAGGAAGGATTATTCCAGTGCACCTATGCAGCCATTGTGGAGGTGTGGGGGGGGTGCTACCACAGAAACCGAAAATTCTCGGGACAGCAGCATGTGTCCAAATTTTTATCTTAACCGTTCTATTTCATCAGAAACTATCTGAAAACAGGGCTTTAAGTGTAAAATACTGAACTTGTCCTTTAAGGGAATAACATAGTTTAACATGAAAAAATGGTGGAGTGTTCGTTTAACTGAAAACAACTTGCACTGACATATCTTAAAATATGTGAGTGCCATTGTTTTGTCTCAAAAAATACTGTCAAGACAAGGTTAGTGACACAATTCAGTCTAAAATATATGTATAGCAAATATGCTAATGACTAACCTCTGAACAAACTCAAGGGTGCATGCTGCCTCTTCCTGGTACTGCAAGCTGAAGGAGGAGGCAAACAGCGCTGCCAGGCCAGTGATGAAGTCGGGCTGTGCTCCTTCACACACACCTTGACCTTCCAAAACTTAACATCCAGTGCTGGTTGCTTAGATTGACCTGTAATTGAACAAATTAAATAATTATATATATATATACACACACAATTCACAACCACACAATTTTGCAGAACACATTTGATTCTTCCACACATATGTTGCCAATAAAAATATGTTTTATATTTCTTGTACCCTTACCACTCTGTCTGCCCGTCTATGGCTAAGCAATTTCAGACAATGCAGACCACTGGACTGTCTGTTAGTAAAGCATATACATTTAGGATTATGAATTTTATGGCATTTCATGAATGTATGTAGTAAACTGCACATTTTTTATAAACCAGGACAAGTTTTTATAGCATGAGAATGTGCTGCAAGTATGCCTTCATTTCAAGTAAAAAAGAAGCTGCAAATAATTCCTTTTTTAAAACAATTTTAGATAATCTTAGCAGAAGCTAAGATTATCTAAAATTGTTTTAAAAAAGGAATTATTTGCAGCTTCTTTTTTACTTGAAATGAAGGCATACTTGCATTGGGCTGAGAGACACTTACTCTACTCTTACAGTAGTTCACCTATAGTTAGTTCACCTAAAATTTAAAGTTACATCATAATTTACTTGCATGGCATTGTTCTAATGCAGTATACGGTTCTTTCATTTTTGGACCACAAAATAAAAATGTCCAGCTTGCGCTCATCTATATAAAGCCTGTGAATAGGAACCAGCATCAAGGTTTAAAAAAAAAAAAACTTAATTATCACAGAATGGATAGTATGTGACGTGCTGTATATTTCAAACGTTCTGGGGTTTAGTAAAAATCAAACCAAAATATAATATTTTATGAAAATCCTGACCCTGGCCATTGGTCTTCTGTACTCGATAGACGTGTAACTTCTTGTTACAACAAACACAATGAATATATATTAATCTCTTAAAAGAATGTACATGGATTGTATTCTTTTTTAGGGTGAATTTCAATTTCTCATAACTGCGACACTAATAGTCTCATGAACATATATTCAAGAACAGAAGACCAACAGTCAATGTCAAGATTTTCTTTAAAAAATACATTAAATTACTGTTTATTTTTCATCAAACCCTATCGTACTAACTTACCCACTGAACACTGATGACTCTTTGGCAAATGTAGAGATTGCTGGACATCAGATGGAGTTGCAAATTCCTGAAACAATTATTAAAAAGGACCAGCACAACCATGATCAACAGAACCAAAACATTAAACACATTTCAGATTAATGATATTTGTTGAATAATCTCTACTTACATATGCTTGAAGGATAACACCATACTTCTCTTTGAAGTGTGCAAGGAGTACGTTAGGCTAGTTGTAGGACCATGGCATCCACCTCATGATTCCTGGATAAATGTGAGGTCAATGTAGATGTTACAGAAAAGAAATGTATGACACTCAGGAATATCACAATTGAAAACACGTTAGGAACATGACTAACGTTATGGGTTTTCATGTGTTGGTCAAAAGCTAAACACAATTCAAAAGCACGTTCACAGAACTAACATTAACACCATAGCATCTTAACGCACACGTTAACACTGATTACAAAGCCTGAAACGAAAAAAATAATAACAATTATAATATAGGCTATATAAGTTATTTTAAAGGCAGGTCACGCAAATGACATGGTAAATGTTG
This sequence comes from Phoxinus phoxinus, assembly GCF_949152265.1. NCBI lineage: Eukaryota > Metazoa > Chordata > Actinopteri > Cypriniformes > Leuciscidae > Phoxinus > Phoxinus phoxinus. The sequence goes on from NC_136895.1 coordinate 4,657,082, forward strand.
CCTATTGTGACATCGAAGTTAACGTTACTTGGCATAGACGTGGAACAGAGTGAATTGTTGTTCACAAAATCAAACCATTCGTGGAAACATTGTAGAAATGCGAACGCAAAAAATAGATTGGCTTACCGTATCACTCAGTTGAAATATTTTCCATCTTCTCAAACTCTAAACTCCACTTATCATCGCGCAAGTTAGATTATTCAGATGATTCAAATCCTCCCGTCTTCATGTAACAGTTAACGTCCTCCATTTTCGGCTGCGTTAGTCAACTAGTTTGAAACACGAACCGAAGCTCACAAATGCACAGACCACTGGTTTATCGTGATAACATCATTATTCTGTCCAGTTGAGTCCCGCCGCTGACAAATAAAGTTTGCCTGTTGTGAAGTCTGTCAGCTTCACATTTGAACTGAACTGGGCGCGAAAGAAATCAATCCCACAATGCAACGCCTTTACAGTATGATACTGTATTACTAATTTATCGGTATGAAAACAGAAAAGTGCTGTATATTTACAGCTGTTCTGTAAAAGATACAGCCTTTTACTGTATTATGGAAATACAGTACAATACTGTAAGAAAATGCCTGTAAATTTACAGTAAAGGGTTACAGTGTTGTTTTAACCCAATTTTGGGTAAAATATGGACAAACCCAAACGTTGGGTTAAAAATGTAATGTAAAAATTTAACCCAACGGCTGGGTTTGTCCATATTTTACCCAAAATTGGGTTGAAACAACCCAGCATTTTTTAGAGTGCAATAGCGTTTCCTCCCATAGAAAACCCTTATAATAAAGACAAAGCTTAATGTGGCTTAGGCTACTTCAGTGATAAAGATCAAATGCTGTACACACCTTATTAATAAACTATCCTAAGCAGATGAACCAAAAATATGAACGCAACGCATTTAATCACACGTTAAGCGTTTTCTTCCCATAGAAACCCTTTATTATAAGGCAAATAAAGGTGGCTCTTAACGTGGCTTTCTATGAGGATGACATTGCGGTGCACAGCAAATCCTTTAAATGGTAGCCTATTCAATGCAAAACAAAAATGAAAAATATAAGTAGCCAATAAAATAAATAATTAGCCCACAAACAATATTTATTTTAAAGCCTAGACGAATGTATTTAAAGAAAAACACCAGCGTTGGGCGTTTATAGGCTTAATGTTTCAGCCGCCCTTTTCAAACTGGCGCAAGAAAATGCAACAGAATTTGATTTGTTAAACATGAAGAGGACTTATCCGTCTGGCAAGGCCGATCGCTCTCTAACGTTACCTGGATACATATTTGCTGTTATTAAGCGCATATCCGAGTGTTTGTGTGGAGCGCGCACTGCATGACATGGAGGCGCCGGTGCCTTCACTCTCATTTTCCTATCAACGGTGGAAACAACTTAAAATACTACATAAAAGAATAATACATCAGTCGCAACTACTTTTATTTGTGTAAGCTCACAACAAGAAAACGTTGTGCTTTTGTAAAATAAAAGAAAACGAACAGGGCGCGCTTTCATGATCTCTGTGAATTGGAGTGCGTCTCAAAAATTAACTGAAAAACTGCCTAGACAAGCCTCACAGACATGAGAAATATAGCTAGGGCCTGTCTATATAGCTTATAAAAAATGTCCACCAACGGAAAAAATGCATTCGAAAGCAAATACGTACGGTACCATCTGATTATGTAATCCTGTCCGTATAAGGCGCATCTAGGCTACATTACAGCGGAGATGTATGGAGATGCAGGCAGCCTACACTGATTTAGAAAAAAATGGTTTATTAATAAACAATTAAAATGCTTCGTTATTTTTTTCAGACACATTTATTATCATTAGTCTACTTTTCCTGGTGCTTTGCGGCAAGTTTTATGCATGCGCTTGAGCACGGAGCCCAGGATTGAATATAAACGTGCGATTAGTCCTAATTGCTTAAATGAATGACTGCTATCTAGAAAAATCTTTAGTCTATGGCAACTGTAATCAATAGACTACATTTAATATTTGACATTATTTAACTAATTAGTATCCAGCTCAGTTAATTAGTTAAAATAATAAAATAAAGTTTAAATTAATATACTAACCATAGGCTATATTTCTATATAGCATTGCTTATTCCACTACACAAAGGACTGTTTATAAGATGACAATCCGTTATACATGTGAAGATTGTCTGTATCTTGAAGATTTTTGAATTGTATTTGTATTGTATCTTCTGTTATAAAGACGAAGATTGACATTATAAAATAGACCACAAAATACACCACGAAACTAGTTGAGGATAAAAAAAAATGGTATTATAATTGGTACAATTCCAGCATTATGGACGTGACATTTCAATTGCATTGAATACCAATATATTCAAACTGTTTATATATCCATAGGCCTACTCTCTTTATAAAGGCGTCGAAACATTTTAAAAATTTAAGTCTACACGTGCGTTTTATATTTAATATAAGGGACATACACATGCTACATGGGTGACAAATGTGACCTGACAAAAAAAATCTAAATATTTTTAGTAGCCTAGGCTAATTCAGTGAATTATGAAGAAGGGTAGGCTACTCCCGGATGAAGAAGGGTCGGCTCTCCACAGAACATAAAATATTAATTTTACTACGCGAACATTTTCTCAAAATCTCTCTCTTTCTCCAAAGTGACAGATAAAATCTGCTTATTTATTATAGTAAAAATTATCCAGCAATTATGTTTTTTAGTACTCTATCGAATTCAAGATGTATAGCCTAAGCTTAGATCAAATGAGGCTACGGGTCATAAATAACAAATAGCCTTTTGTCTGACAACTGTCAATGCGTGAACATGTTTACATTTAGGCTATTTCAATAGATTTTTTCAGTCAGTTAAGCCAAATAATTGGGTAATAAATAGCATGCATATAGACTATTAATTTTATGTGGGTAAACTCTTAATTTGAAAAATAATTAATGCATTTCCTGCCAATCAGATTTAGCACCACCCACAGGGGAAAATCGGAATATTAAGTGTTTTTTCTGAGTTCCGTGCAAGAACGGGTAAACCAAAAATCAAGTCATAATTTCATTTTTTCGTTTTTCTAAAAAAACGAAAAAACGGAAAAAGGAGCTGTTTTCTCGTTTTTCCGTTTTTATATGTGAAAGCAAAAACAAATGAACGAATGATACCCGGACCGCTCTGGCATCTTAACTGCTGCTAAGCAACGAAACTAGGAGTACGGCCGGTTTAAGATGGCGGCCGTATTTCTCAAGTACACGGACCGTGGACACTTGCAGAACACAGCCTTCCCAGAGCTCATCCACGCAATAAGAAAGCTCAAAAAGCAACAGCTAAACACACACGAAGAAATTGTGTGTATTCAAAATATAGTATTGATGTGCTGTAAGTCATCGCTTTATTTCTCAGGGGCCACTTTTTTTTTTACTTTACAAGAAGTGAAGACCATTTATTATTGTGGCTGAATTGGGACACAGCCATTTTGATTTTCAGTACATGATGTAAATCAAGTTCTCTTTACAGAAGTATGTAGAAATCCAAACATCTGAAAGAAAACACCCATGTAAACTAGGACAAAACATAGTAATCGGTACAAAATCACAAGAGTAATGGCACTTGTGTTCAGACACACACATCATCCGACTCAGTTTAATACTGTGCACACAGTAACGTTACCTCCGTTCTGGTTATTAGTTATACTAACACACGAGGTTTATTCCTCATGTACAGGTAAAGTCCTATATTTGGACAGAAAAGATTACAGTTCTGGTCTTAATCAGTTATTATAGCACCCTTTGTTAAAAGTCAAAATAAATATTTAATTTGATTAAAATACACACCTTCTCTTATACTGTTGAGGAATGGTGTGTCTTATTTTAAAAAGTGGACAGAAATAAAGCATTAATTTTTTCTCAATCCAGTAACACTGACTTCTTGTAAACGACTATATTCTATAAAGTCACTTTACTCCTCCACATGTTCTTAACGTGTCTTCCTGGGAACATCAAGTATTTCACACTGTTCTTTATGACAACAATTATATTCTTCCTGTCATGCAAAGCAACTATACGGCTTCAGAAGACTTTTATGGTACTTTTTTAAAGCTCAAAATGGAAAACTGTGTGTGTGTGTGTGTTCCACAGGGTTTGAAACAACATGGGTGAGTAAATGACAAATTTTAATAAAAAGAAACGGCAACACAAAGAGATATCTCTCATAAAACTGCTGTCATGAATCATATATTGATTATTCTATAAACCTGAGATTGGAAGTAAAGTGCATTTATCAGAACCAAACCATCATGTAAACCAGCCAAACTGCTCTCGTTATCTTCAGAGTAGGACTGTAAATGATTAATCGAATCCAAAATAAAAGTTTGTTTACACATAATATATGTGTGTGTATTGTGTATAATTATTTTGTATATATAAATACACACACATGCATGTATACATTTAAGAAAAAATATTTATGTAATTTAAAATAATAATAAATGTTATTTATATATAAAATAGACTAAATCATATAAAAATATGCAGTATATAAATGCAAATATATACATGCATGTGTGTGTGTATATACAAAATAATTATACACAATACACACACATATATTATGTGTAAACAAACTTTTATTTTGGATTCGATTAATCATGATTAATCGTTTACAGCCCTACTTCAGAGACGTGCAGAGCAGTTCTCTATAACCTCACACGTTCATCAGAAATATTTCTTCAAGCAGCGAGTGTGTGTGTGATGCTCCCAGTGTCCGGCGTCAGAGCAGCTGTGTGTGTGTGTGTGTGTGTGGCTTTAGGAACTATAAGGTCTTCTTCCTTCTGGCTTTGGAGTAGCCTCTCCCGAACCATCCACCCATACCACATAATATAAATTATGTGTTTAATCACGGTAAAAAACCTTATGTTTTTTATATATTTTATAATGTCATAATTTCACATTTAATCTCCAAATTAATGTGGAAACAACAAAGACAGTATATTTTAAATATTTGTCTAAAAGGTAGGAAATATAGGCCTACAGAAATTTAATAAAGTTATCAAACAGTTTGCACTGCATAAATGTTAAATTATATATAGATGAATCATTATTATCTCTGTTCCCTTTGTTCTTTGATTAACTTTACTGACAGAAAGCTTTATTTGGCTACTGTGTCTTTAAGAGGAGCCGCTGCTGACAGAGACGCGGATCTCACACGCGCCTCATTCTCTCACAACTCTTCTTTATGTTCATTTAAAACTATTTAACTAATTTAAGAGTGCTCAGTCTGCTCTTATGAGGATACTCGACAAAACTGACATTTTTGCAGAATTGCGTGTTAGTTCGGTCAACTTCAAGCCGAAAGAGAACTCGATTCTGGCGCTCAATTTGTCTTTGCGTGAATGGTTTAAAGGCATTTGCAAGAATAAAAGCGCATCATATAATGTAACGCCAGCCAAAGGATGACAGAAAAAACGGACGCTGCGTTAATTACGTGAAATATTTACCACGGAGTCTTCTCCTCCCATTTCTACCAGTGATCGCTTTATTCAATTTCCAACGTCGATCTGCGCACGTCAACAGCGCTACCGAGTTGTAGGTTGCCAGGTTGAGCTCACAAATGGGTTGAAATGTGATGTGTTGATTGTGAATGGGTTTCATACAAGATCTGGCAACTGGGCAACCTTGGAATAATATATTGATGTGATTATTCATATAACGACGTTTGGGAATACAAATTACGGGAGTTTCACGGGAGAAAGGACAAAACGGGAGGGGGGCGGGAGATGGGTGTGAAACACGGGAGAGTCCCAGGGAAAACGGGAGTGTTGACAGGTATGCATCCACCCTGAAGGCCTGGGCCTGCGCGGCATGCGAGTCCTCCTCCAGAGCAGCAGGGGGCGCTATCTCTTCACGAGAGTGGCTCTCCTGCTCCTGTGGACCCAGTGCTGCAGCCAGGCTGAAGATGGGGTCTTGTGATCTGTTATTAATCAAAATAATGCCAATATTTAGATGAACATATGATAATTCGCAAATGAAATGTCATCGCTTTGGTCAATGATTTCGGCCCTCCAAAACAAGTTCAGCCACAGATTTTGGGTCGGTGAAATTTCGGTGCATCACAATGGATCCTCGTCCGCTTCTGTTACAGCATCCTCACAGTATTTCACCAGTTAGCGGCTCTTACCTGTCGTAAACGGGAACTTCCAAACCCAGCTCCTCCATGAGGAGACCCAGGGGCGCCGCTAGAAATTTTAGGCCCTATGAAAGAATATGAGGTTGGGCCCCCCACCGCACCTATTCCATTATTAAAATCAATCTCTGGGGGCCCCAAAAGTGCGTGGGCCCTTAGAATCGTCCTAACTTTTCCCCCCTTAGCGGCGCCCCTGAGGAGACCCATCACCGCATCACACTTCCCATGGATCTTCAGAGTGGCCACGTTATCTTTCGGTGTCCACTAACATAAACCAGGAAAACACACGAGCTGTTAAATCACGTCAGCGGAAGGAATCGAGAGATTATGAAGATTTACCTGAAGATTCACAATGTACAGCTTTGGTCTTTTGTTGGCTGGTCTGTTCATGCACCACAAGCAGGAGTATTTCTTCAGCACCTGACGGACAAACACACGACAAGCAGCAACTGATGGATCACTGCAAGCAGCATTATTTATAAAACAATGATAGATGTGGTGTTAACATCTTTTACTGCTGCAGCTTACAGTGGATATCTGTACTGTTACAACAGCTGGGGAAAACTGAAACACAGAGAATCAGATTTTGATCACAGTGAGAGCGTCTCCTCTTCAGGACATCAGGCTTTCTACAGGACTCGGTTCTGGCCTCAGGTGAGCTGCTCAACATGCATCTTTAGCTGGAGCCGTTCATGCTTCTAACACACAGTGACAGATGCAACTGCTCACTTTCACTTTAGACATAACCAACTGTTTTTATGTAAACCTTGTGTGTATTTGACAGTATTAGCACAATCAGACGCTATTTAGATAAAGTCCAGTAATCGGGTGCCGCTTGACAGGTTTTTAGTGCGCGAGCTCGGTGTGTACGTGACTAAGCGCTCAGAAAAAAACGCATGTCAGAACAACACGCGAATGAAATGTTTAAACAGCAAGGCTTTAAAACAAATGCAAATAATACACTTTTGTGATAGCGAAAAAGTGCAGTGTCCTGTGAGGAACTCTACCGCTGTGTTACCGTGATGCAAATGTACGTCGAGTTACAGGTCACGGTCGCAGGGTCTCTGGTCGGACCATAGTTTGGGGGGCCCCTAGTGAAGGCGGGGCCCTAAGCAGCCGTTTAGTTCGCTTATAGGGAGAGCCGGCTCTGAATTGTGGACCAAATATCCAAGTTTACCTGGGCTTGGATGTGTTTTTTAGTCAGAAAAGGCGTTTATTTCATCAGTTTTGCCGCATTCATTTCATCAGTTTTGCCGCATTCATTTCATCAGTTTTCACTATCGCGTCCCAACGTCGCGTCACATCTGGTGTGGACAGAGGAACTAGAGGAAATGACTAGCAGTATGAGCACCATTTTCTCTAGTACATTAGAAACTGTTGCACCAATTAGATTAAAAAAGGTTAGAGAGAAAACTAAAGCACCATGGTACAACAGTGCTACGCATGTTATCAAGAGAGAAACTCGTAACTTAGAGCGCAAATGGAAACAAACTAATTTAGAGGTCTTTAGAATCGCGTGGAAAGACAGTATGTCACGTTATAAAAAGGCTCTAAAATCAGCCAGGGCTGAGCATCTCCGCAAACTAATAGAAAATAACCAAAACAATCCAAGGTTTTTATTTAACACCGTGGCTAGATTAACAAATAAACAGACATCACCTGAACAAAATATTCCGTTACATTTTAATAGTAATGATTTCATGAATTTCTTCACTGAGAAAATAGAAAGCATCAGAAACACAATTGTAAATGTACAATCTTTGACAGCGTCTTATGATTCAGCCTCAATTATCGCCCCTCAAGAACAACTACAGCGCTTTACAACTATAGGACAGGAAGAGCTAAATAAACTTATCACTGCATCTAAACCAACAACATGTTTATTAGATCCAATACCCGCTAAACTACTGAAAGAAGTGTTACCTGTAGTGGAAGAGCCTCTTCTCAATATTATTAACTCGTCTCTATCTTTAGGACATGTTCCAAAAACATTCAAGCTGGCAGTTATAAAACCTCTTATTAAGAAACCACAATTAGATCCAAATAACCTAGCAAATTACAGACCCATTTCAAATCTTCCATTTATGTCTAAAATACTAGAAAAAGTTGTGTCCGCTCAATTGTGCTCTTTCTTGCAAGAAAACGATATCTATGAAAAGTTTCAGTCAGGATTCAGGCCACATCATAGCACAGAAACTGCACTCGTTAAAATTACAAATGATTTACTTTTAGCTTCTGACCAAGGCTGTATCTCAATACTAGTTTTACTCGATCTTAGTGCTGCGTTTGACACTATAGATCATAAAATACTCTTAGATCGACTTCAAAATTACACTGGTGTTCAGGGACAGGCATTAAGCTGGTTTAGATCGTACCTATCAGACCGTTACCATTTTGTCCATTTAAATGGGGAAAAATCAAAGATAACGTCAGTAAATTATGGAGTGCCACAGGGATCTGTATTAGGCCCCCTGCTATTCTCAATTTATATGCTGCCACTTGGTAATATTATAAGAAAACATGGAATAAGTTTCCACTGTTATGCTGATGACACTCAATTATATATTTCATCTAGACCAGATGATAACACTAAATTATCTAAAATGACAGAGTGTGTTAAAGATATAAAATATTGGATGACGTGTAATTTTCTTCTATTAAATTCAGATAAAACGGAGGTATTACTGATTGGTCCAAAAAACTGCTCACAAAACCTCTTACAATACAACCTTAATCTAGATGGACGTCCTGTTACTTTATCCTCTACAGTAAAAGACCTGGGTGTTATACTAGACCGCAACTTGTCTTTTGAAAATCATATTTCAAATGTCACAAGAACAGCCTTTTTCCACCTTAGAAACATTGCTAAGCTACGTAATATGCTATCAGTTTCTGATGCAGAAAAGTTAGTTCATGCATTCATGACCTCGAGACTAGATTACTGTAATGCTCTATTAGCTGGTTGTCCTGCATCCTCAGTAAACAAGCTACAGTTAGTCCAAAATGCAGCTGCTAGAGTTCTTACTAGGTCAAGAAAATATGATCATATAACACCAATTTTATCATCTCTACACTGGTTACCTATTAAGTTCCGTATCAATTACAAAGTATTGTTACTGACCTATAAAGCCCTAAATGGTTTAGCTCCTGTGTATTTAAGAGATCTTCTATCGCCATATAATCCATCGCGCTCTTTAAGATCGCTAAATTCGAGGCTTCTGGTCGTACCTAGGATATCTAAGTCCACTAAAGGAGGGAGGGCGTTTTCACATCTAGCTCCTAAACTCTGGAATAGCCTTCCTGATACTGTCCGAGGCTCAGACTCGCTCTCCCAGTTTAAAACTAGATTAAAGACGCATCTCTTTAGCCAAGCATTCACATGATGCATCTCATACCTTTTATACTACAGTTAAATCAGATCAAATGCATTCATATTAAGAACAGCAGCTACGCTAATTATTTCCCATCTGCCTTTTTTTGTTATCTCGGGACGCCTGTCCCGAGATAACTCAAATAGAGTTTGTCAGCTCCAGTTAGTATCCAGCCTCTCATGGAGACTTCAGATGCCCCAACGCCTGTGAAGAGACGACTCGACGCCTGTGAAGAGACGACCCAACGCCGGCGATATGTTATGCCCTAAATTTCATGATTAACTAACTGTATTTTTGTATGTATATTTTTGAAATGCATTTTCTGTAAAGCTGCTTTGAAACAATGTGTATTGTGAAAAGCGCTATACAAATAAACTTGAATTGAATTGAATTGAACATTATTGGTGGCAGTATCGCGTCTGGTTAGTGCCCGGTGTGAGACTCAACACTGGTGCATCCGCTGACCTTGAGGCAGAGGATGAGGTTGGCCCGCTGCGACGCCCCGCTCGTTCAGCGGCTGCTCCAGGGTCCCGCGCTCCCCGAAGTGCACGATGGTGTCCCGCAGCTCCCCCCCGCATTAAGGACAGCGGCGGCCCGTGCCGTGCCTGTGCAGAGCCATGCCCTCCATCACGTTGAACACGCGGATCGCGCCGGACAGCAGGAGGGGCACACCTGTGGCACAGAGGCGAAGAAGATAGAAATCAGTCGGATATTACAGGAGCGGATTGGAATAGCGAGTTCTCATTTCAGCTCATTATAGCTCGTTGTCTTTTAATGTGACCACGCCCACGGAGAGCGCGCGCTATTCAAACGCAAATGATCTGAGGCAATACATGCAAACCGGCCCCATCAGCTCGATAAAACACATCAAGTTTAATCAGATGAATGTGAGGCTGTGAGGAATAATCCTGGGAAACTTACCTCAGAAGTGCTGGTTTCACTTCGAGGAGCAATGAATCCAGTTGAGGATTAGTAGTACGTTTTTTATTCTTACCGTATTTTCCGGACTATAAGTCGCTCTGGAGTATAAGTCGCATCAGTCAAAAAATGTGTCATGAAGAGGAAAAAACATATATAAGTCGCACTGGACTATAAGTCGCATTTATTTAGAAATTTATTTCACAAAATCCAAGACCAAGAACAGACATTTAATCTGGAAAGGCAAGTTATTGAGCTCCACAACAGCACACAGAACAACAGGCTGAAGGTGTCCGGCATGTTAACGTAACACAGGGTTTCTCGCAGCACTTTGGAACTAAGACGTCCGCCTAAGCAACACACGCCTGCCGCCTTAACTACCGTATTTTCCGATCAAGACAAGACAAGGCTGTCCTCTTAGCCCTCTGTTATTCGCCCTTTCTCTTGAGCCACTGGCACAAGCTATCCGCGGTTCTCCCACAATCTCTCCAATTTCCATTAGAGGTACACACCACCATGTTTCACTTTATGCTGATGATGTTTTATTGTATATAAATAACCCAGTGCAATGTATCCCACATATTTTGTCTACCTTCGATCTTTATGGCAAGCTTTCTGGCTTCAAAATTAACTGGCAGAAATCAGCTTTACTACCTTTAAATCAGGCAATGTGCAATGCTCCCATCCCTGCATCTATTCCAGTTACTAATAACTTCACTTATCTGGGGATAGACATCTCTTCCTCCATACAGACAATTATTAAAAACAATTTTTCTAAAACACTTAAAGTTGTGGCGGATCTGGACAGGTGGTCTAACCTACCAAATTCGCTCCGTGGCAGGGTAGCCATAATTAAAATGAATATTCTGCCCAGAGTCAATTTTGTCAGCTCAATGCTCCCCCTTCCCCCACCCCCTAAATATTGGAGCAAATTGCAGTCAGCAATAAGTAAATTTCTGTGGCATGGCAAACGACCTCGTATTAAGCTCACCACCATGCAGCGAGAAAGGCGGGCCGGTGGCCTGTCTCTCCCAAATTTTAAGTTCTATGAGTGGGCCTTCACACTTAGACCTCTCCTATCCTGGTTTCATCCTGATACTCAAGTCTCTTGGCGAACTTTAGAGGAACGGATGATAGCTCCATATTATTTTACTAATATTTTGCATGCAAAAATCTCACCCCATCAATGCCGTTTGAAATTTGGTCCTATGATTTCATATTTAATTTTGGTATGGAGGAGGGTGGAGAAATTGGCTGGTTGTTTTTCTATCTGGGACCCACACTTTCCAATATTTAACAATGAGAGATTGCTGATTGGCGGTTGTCATATTCGATTTCCTGATTGGGAAAAAAAAATTTTTTGTACACTTGGGGATATTTATGGGGAGGCGGGGTTACTTACTTTTCAAAATATTTGCATCAAGCATGGTATACCACGTACCTCCTTTTTCTTTTATTTGCAGTTGAGATCGACTCTAAAAAGCAACGGTGCCCCCTTACAAGCTCCGCTCACATCACATCCAATTCGAAAATGGTTTCACTCTGTCGGGAGTACAAGGGGTTTTGTATCAAGACTCTACTGGCTCTTGCTGCGATATGCTTATAGACCTCTGGCGTTGGACACAGTGTGGAGGAGAGAGGTTCCAGATTTGTCACCCACATTTGATTGGGATAAAGTGTGGATCAATATAGGTTTATCATCCAGAAACCCTGATCACCAGCAAATTCATTATAATTTTGTACATAGGGTTTATTTTACCCCTAGAAAGCTTCATTTAATGAAGGTTATTGACGATCCTACATGTACTTTCTGTTCTGCTAAAGTGATTGGCAGTTACTTTCACATGTTCTGGGAATGTTCCCCAGTGGCCGACTTTTGGAAGATGATTGCCTTTAACCTCTCTAAGTTGTTTAAGATTAGATTGCCATGTACGCCTGCTACACTTATTTTGAATGATTTGTCAAAGTTGGGGTTGACACTGGACAAGAGAAGGGCATTGTTGGCTGGACTTACAGCTGCTAAAAAACTAATTGCCACACACTGGAAACCTCCACACTCACTCTGCTTTCGAGCTTGGGTTTTAATGTATTTGGATATTGTTTACTTGGAGTTGTCAATAGCTAGAGTCCACGGTGCCAAAGAGTCAGCAATAGAGGCTTGGCACTCTTTGCGGACCACTCTCCGTGGGCTTTAGATTTAATCTGCGAGTGAGATATGGGGATCTGGATCCAAGGGGCGGGTGGGTTCCACATGGGATTTTATTTATTTATATATATGTATATATATATTTTTTTATTTAAATTATTATTATTATTATTTTTTTTTTTTTTATGTTAATTATGCTTCATTATATATGCTTATGTATAGACATGTATGTAAATGGATGTATATATACATTTATATTCTATTTCTGTGAAGCATGTCTGTATGTTTTTCCCTAAATGAAAAAATAAAGAAAAATTTGATTAAAAAAAAACTACTACCGTATTTTCCAAACTATAAGTTTCATAGTTTTGCTGGTCCTGCGACTTATAGTCAGGTGCGGCTTATATATCAAAATTAATTCATACTGACTGAGAGAGAAGGGTATTCCTGCACAACGGGAGGCTGCAGTTTCAGGACCCCAGTTTTAGGACTCTAGTTTATTGTGACAGCGCCACCTACAGAACTGGATTACCAAAAACACAAATTTAACCCCTTTCGCGGCAAAGATAACAGATCACATTGTTAATCACAACAGATTGTTGTTCAACATTCATTACTCGTTAAAACATCACACTCTTACTTATTTTATCTGGACAAACTGAGCATCATTAGAAAGATTTAAGACTCGATAGTGTTTATGATAAAACTCAAACAGCGAACACAGAGAGATCTGGGTCTCCTCTTCCTGATTTGCGTCAGTAATGTACGCAAGTCTCATTCGCTGTACAGCTGTCAATCATCTCACATGGTTCAACGTGACAATAATCCTGCCCTTCTGCATGACGCGGTCCTGTTATCCGTGATAACAAAGCTAAGACACATCTCTTCACCTGAAACAAGAAGCTAATAAATGCACCATTTCGAGTATAACTTATGTGGTTTGTGTGTGATTTTCGTGCAATTTTGGGTATTTTCATATGAATTAAGAATGTTTACAGTATTGCCAAGCAAGGTGTAGCCATTAGCTGCATATAAATTGCTTTATTATACTTAAAACCATTTTAAACCGCGACCGGAATATGGTACAAATATCTTACTCGATGGTGGTTTAAAGTGAGCTTTAAGTAAAAGTTTAATATTAATCTTTTAAATTGTATCGTGTAGCTTGATGCTACTTGCTCTAATCCACCTGCTGCAGGAGCTTTTCTATTCCATAATCTTATTTGTTAAAATATATATATATTTTCTAATGAGACTTAGGATCAAGGTGGATCTTGATACTATGTACAAACTAAACCACCTGGATCCTAGAACTGCGGTCCTGAAACAGCAGCCGCCGCTATATCATCCAGTTCGGTAGGTGGCGCTGTCACAAAAAACTAGGGTCCTAAAACTGCGGTCCTAAAACTGGGGTCCTAAAACTGCAGCCTCCGGTTGTGCAGGAATATACTACTGGACTGAGATGAACCAAGAGGAAACATTACCGTCTACAGCCGTGAGAGGGCGCTCTAGTTAGCGGAGTTGTTCAGAAGCGACACCGAGGAAGAACTCAATGTATTCAGTGTTGTGGAATGAGATCGGGAGCTTGGTGAACTTGCTGACCGGTAACTTGTTGGACTCGCTGGCTAATGTTAGTTTAGCCTATTCAGCCTCAGGTATATGTTCTTTATGCTATTGTGTAGGGTTTCCTGCATAAAATGTGTTAGTTAAAGTGTAAAAAACTGACCTCCGTTTCTTCGCAATCTCATACATCTCCGTTGTTATCAATGAAGCTGACTGCATAATGTCCGTTTTGAGCGGTGAGGAGTTTCTATCTTAAATGCTTCTGATTGGCCATTGCGTTCAAGAAATCAACACATGTCTGTGATTGGCTACATCGCTCAACGCTGCAAACATGTTACAAATAGAAACTCTGGCCTGTAAATTGTTTCCATTTTGTTTTAGTTGTTCTTGTTTCTTTTCTGCAACAGATGAATAACAATTCATTAGTTTTTATATGTGTTATTCATAGATATGTCTATTTAATCGTTTTATTCTCCCGTAGCCCGCACACAGAGTGAGTGCATTACCGCCCGCGCTCGCACTCGGCCATAGACATTTTTGGTACGTATCCTAGAGACAAAGATGAATTAATGATATTAAGAAGAGGATCTATGACATCTGGAAGCATCTCTTTCAGTAGCTTAGTCGGTATAGGGTCTAACATACAAGTTGTCGATTTAGATGATTAATAATAATAATTTACATTTGACACCAAATCTCAAAGTGGTACAGTAAAACATAATTAAAAATCAATACAGTATACAATAAAAACACAACATGTTAAATGGCAGGGCTAAAAACAAGCATTAGCTGTTAAAATAAGCCTGTGTAAAAAGATGGGTTTTTAGTCCTTTTTTGAATGTGTCCGCTGTTTGCGGGGCCCTGAGGTGGTCTGGGAGGGCGTTCCACAGACAGGGAGCAGCGACTTGAAAGGCCCTGTCGCCCATTGTTTTGAGCCGTGTCCTGGGCATGACCAAGCGGTGCTGTTGGCCTGACCGGGTTCTGGTTGATGAATTTGGAGTGAGCAACTCCGTGAGATAAGTGGGGGCCGCACCGTGCAGACAGTGATGTGTCTGAAGGAAGACCTTATATTCTATACGGGACTGAATGGGTAGCCAGTGCAGTGAACGGAGGATGGGGGTGATGTGCTCATGTTTTCGCACCCCCATCAGGACCCTGGCAGCGCTGTTCTGAACATACTGGAGCTTTTGAAGCCTCCTGCCAGGAATCCCGATGAGGAGTGCATTACAGTAGTCCAGCCTGGAGGAGACAAAAGCATGGACGAGCTTCTCTGCAGCAGAAAGGGAAAGGGAAGGGCGCAGTTTGGAAATATTGCGTAGGTGAAAGAATGCAGTTTTGCAGATGGAGGTGACATGACTGTCAAAGGAAAGGTGGGGGTCAAATTTTACCCCTAGGTTAGTAACAGAGGAAGAGAGGGGAGTGGTGTGTCCAAAAAGTGAAACAGTGGTGATTGGAGAGGAGCGGAGTTGATGAACGGTTCCAGTTTGAATGGCCTCTGTTTTGGAGCCATTCAGCTCCAGGAAATTTTGGCTCATCCACGCCTCTTATCTCCTCCAGTCAGGAGTTAAGGCGTGCAGCCGTGGCAGAGGGGGAACTAGAGGGAGTGACTTGAAGGTAGAGTTGTGTGTCGTCAGCATAGAAATGGAAATTAAGTCCATGCCTGCTGACGACACAACCCAAGGGGAGCATGTAAATGGTGAAGAGGGTTGGACCGGGTACGGAGCCCTGGGGGACCCCACAGATGACAGTGTGGGGTCTGGATTTTACATCCCCCAGAGCTACATACTCGGTTCTATCAGTAAGATAGGAGTCAAACCATTTCAGGGCAATACCAGAGAGACCTATGTAGTGTTGAAGTCGGTGCAGGAGAATATGATGGTCTACAGTGTGAAACGCAGCAGAGAGTTTGATTTAACGAGTTTGCAAAATTCTTCCTCTCCTATAGCAACAAATGAATCAAATTTTTCCTCAGGGAGACTACAATGCACTTCCTGATACGATACTGTATTGGACGGTTGCATAGTTATAATTTTGTCCCTGATATTATCGATCTTATAAGTGAAGAAGTTCATAAAGTCATTACTGCTGTGTTGCTTGGAAACTTCTGGGCTTGAAGCTTTCTTTTTCGTTAGTTTAGCCACTGTTTCAAATAAATACCTAGGATTGTGTTTATTTTCTTCTAATAGGGTTGAAAAATAAGCAGATCTAGCAGCTTTTAAAGCCTCTCTGTAAGCAATCGAGCTCTCCTTCCATGAAATCCGAAATACCTCTATTTTATTTTCTTCCAGTTGCGCTCCATTTTTCTGGCTGCTCTCTTAAAGGAGAACTCCGGTCAATTTTAACATTGAGCTAATTTTTTTGTAAATTTGGAGTGCTGTCAATACAGAGAACAACGTCAAAAATCGGTGTTGCCTACACCGTGTTATCCTCTTTTTAAAATTTGCACCCTGTTGACTTGATTGGGGCAAGTTTTAAACCTGCTTTTAGCCTCTTAAGATCCTTGATGTGTCATACAAGTGCCCAGCCATGCTGAGTGATTCCTTCAGAGTAAACACGAGTGAATCTGACTGCATTAGATGTGAAAGATATGAATAAAAATTTTATTTCAGCCAGTGCAAATACCTGTATTTACATCCTGTTTTCGGTCAAAGTCCAAAGTAGTCGATTGTCGAGTTCACGCGCGTGACCGGAGTTCTCCTTTAAGGGCCACGACGTTGGACTATGTTCTTTAATCTTCTTTAAGCGCAACGGAGCAACTGTGTCTAAAGTGCTGGAAAAGAGTGAGTCAAAGTTTCTGTTGCAATATCGAGTTCTTCTAAGCTATCTGGGTTGCTGAGATGATGAAACTGATCAGGAAGATTATTGATAAAGCAATCTTTAGTGGCAGAAGTGATCGGTCTAACATATTTATAACACGGAGTCGGCTTTGCAGCCTTGGCTAAATGAAGTTTACACGAGACCAGATAATGATCTGTGATGTCATCGTTCTGAATTTCAACGGCATCACATCTATTCCATGTGATAGTATTAGATCTAGAGTATGATTACGACATTGAGTGGGTCCTGATACGTGTTGTCTAACTCCAATAGAGTTCATAATGTCTTTATATGCCAATCCCAATGCATGTTTTTCATTATCTATGTGTATATTAAAATCACCAACAATTAGTACTTTATCTGCAGCCAATACTAATTCTGATAGAAAGTCAGCAAATTCTTTGATAAAGTCTGTATGGTGCCCTGGTGGCCTGTATACAGTAGCCAGCAGAATTTTCAAACATGATTTATCGTTTACACTAGATATTTTTACATTAAGCACCAACACTTCAAAAGAAGTATATCTAAAACTAGATTTCTTAGTGGTTTTGAAAATATTACTATAAATTACAGCAACACCTCCTCCTTTGCGTTTCAGACGAGGTTCATGTTTATAATCTTGTGGGGTGGACTCATTTAAAGCAATGTAATTGTTTGGTTTTAGCCAGGTTTCTGTTAAACACAGCACATCTAGGTTATAATCTGTAATCATATCATTAACTATTAGCGCTTTTGAAGAGAGAGATCGAATATTCAGCAACCCGAGCTTTATCATTTGCTCATTTGTATTATATCTGTTTTTTATTTGTTAAACATCAATTACATTTTTAACTGTAGATGGGTTTGGACGTTTTTTGCATTTCCAAATTCAGGAAACAGACACTGTCTCTATATGATGATATCTAGGTGAAAGAGTCTCTATGTGATGATATCTAGGTGAAAGAGTCTCTATGTGATGATATCTAGGTGAAAGAGTCTCTATGTGATGATATCTAGGTGAAAGAGTCTCTATGTGATGATATCTAGGTGAAAGAGTCTCTATGTGATGATATCTAGGTGAAAGAGGCTCTATGTGATGGGATTTATCTGACCTGGGTGACGTGAGGCCGCTAGCAGACGGTCGGTTTAGCCAGTCTGTCTGCTTCCTGACCTGAGCCCCAGATTGTCATGGTTGAGCTCTAAGACTATGAGCCATATTACTAGAGAGAAGAGCAGCACTGTCCCAGGAGGGATGAATACCATCTCTTTTCAACAGGTCAGGTTTGCCCCAAAAACTTTTCCAATTGTCTATGAATTATACATTATTTTGCGGACACCACTTAGACAGCCAGCCATTGAGTGATGACAATCTGCTAACTATCTCATCACTCCTCCGAACAAGAAGGGGGCCAGAGCAAATTACAGTCCTTGACATCGTACTTGCGAGTTCACACACCTCTTTAACGTTAATATTAAACGTTAAACATCACACTAGCTGACTTGATTGTGGTCAGAAAAAAAATTGGAAGCAGCTTTAAGGGCTCCCTGCAGTTTTCGACCAAAATAAAAGCTTGATGGTTTAACCATTGAAAAAAAATACTATTGTCATTTTAAAGTTGTACTGTTGGATCTTTTTTTTTAAATACTCGTTTTTTATTTGACAGTGAATTACAATAGTAATATTTGTATTTAGTAATAACAAAAATAATAATATTGATATATATATATAAAAAAAAACACCTTTTAAAATTGTAATCACAATTTTTTAATTAAACACAATTGGATTTCCCCCCAAATTGTGCAGCCCTAATAGGTACAATAAAATGAACATAAGTTGCATTAAACAAAATACAGAATGTCTTCCCTTTAACGCATTTATTGATGTACTGAACAATAAAAACAAAAATCCCAAATTATTTTAAACACAAAAGAACATGTACATCTTGTTTTATACTTATTTAAATATTTAACATAAAGATAGTCATTTAAATATTTAACATAAAGATAGTCATTAGCACAAAGAAAACTGAAATGGTCAAACTAAAGATTCATGCATGTACATTATACAGTGGATTGCACCGCAGAAGCTCATGAGGAGAGATGGGAACACCAACATGGGAACGCTCTCCATCTCAGTGTCATGGAGGTCACCATCCACATTATACACCAAAACAAACACACTTAACAGTCAGCTGTTATTCTAATTAAATCTTTAAACGTATATTTTAAACGTATGTTTTAAAAAGTAAACTTTTAAGAAAAGAAAAAATACATGAAATATTTCCTGTCATTAAAGTAGAGTCATGTTTGCATGACGTTGCACGTCTTCACTCAGTCAGGCCTTGTGTGTTTTGTTTGTCTTGAACGAGACCTGTAAAACTCGGTCCCCAAGCCGGTACCCATTCAAACTGGCGATTGCAACAGCAGCCTCGTCGTAATTTGTCATGGTCACAAAGCCAAATCCTTTGCACTTGTTTGTGTTGAAGTCTCGTATGACCTTTACGTTAGTCACAGCGCCAAATGGGCCAAACATCTGCCAGAGGACGTTCTCGTCGGCGTCTGGCGCCAGATTATACACAAAAATGCACCAGCCCGTACCAGCATGACCCGGAAGATTGATGCCCGCCAGGCTGGTGACCCCATCAATGGACATGGGTGAGAATCTACTGCCAAAAACAAACAAAAACAGTATTTCAGCTAAAATAAAGATCATTTTCTGTGGTACAGTAGTACGCTGCCAAGAAGCTGTACAGTTCAGTAATGGGCAACATGATCCTTTCTAAGATGCAGACAATTTAAATAAGTTTTAATGCACAGAGGATCATTTATGAGTCCTCAGCAAGCTCAGATTTAGTGATTATAAAAGGAGCATTAATGCATTATTTATGTACAATTTGGATAGTTTAATCATTTTGTTATAAACCACAAATGTCTCTGAACAAACTACTTTAGCCAGATTAAACAGTGTTGACATTCTCAGCAGAAGTGATGCTGAAAACAAGAGAAACCATTTGTTTATTAGGCTTTTCAATCCATAAATCTCCAGCGTGGACTTACTGAAGTACCACTAAATGCAACACCATGGTATTTCGTGAGATATGTGGTACATTCATTCATTCAAATAGTTTAATGCACAGTTAGCTTTGGATTATACCGCTTATACCATGATCATTTGCCAGCATTGACAACTTAAAGCTGTTATTTGATGTTTGCAGCACAATATGACCAGAAGGTTAAAGGAGAACTCCGGTCAATTTTAACATTGAGCTCAATTTTTAGTAAATTTGGAGTGCTGTCAATACAGAGAACAACGACAAAAATCGGTGTTGCCTACACCGTGTTATCCTCTTTTTAAAATTTGCACCCTGTTGACTTGAATGGGGCAAGTTTTAAACCTGCTTTTATCCTCTTATCATCCTTGATGTGTCATACAAGTGCCCAGCCATGTCGAGTGATTCCTTCAGAGTGAACACGGTGAATCTGACTGCAGTAGATGTGAAAGATATGAATAACAATGTTAATTCAACAAGCGCACATACCTGTATTTACTTCCTGTTTTCGGTCGAAGTCCACAGTAGTCGATTGTCGAGTTCACGCGCGTGATCATAGGTAACTAAGATTTATTTATTTTTTTCTTACAAATATCCATCAGAGCTGATATTCTCAAACACCACACAGCACCGTCTTCGGCTGACAGCTGACAGTCTGAGTCTCCACTGTTGCTTAGTTACCTATGATCACGCGCGTGAACTCGACAATCGACTACTTTGGACTTCAACCGAAAACAGGAACTAAATACAGGTATTTGCGCTGGCTGAAATAACATAATTTTTATTAATATCTTCCACATCTACTGCAGTCAGAATGTTTCTGTGTGCGCAGCACAATCTCAAAGTGACGTGTGTGTGTGTGCGCTTTAATGAAAACAGCGCATTAATATAGAACGGTGGTTAAACTGACTTGGAATTACCTGTTCATTAAATGGGTTTATTGCACACCTTCCAGCCAATCAGAATAAAGTATTCAGACAGACCATGGTATACTATTAACATAGTCATGTGTGTTGTGTTAAATGTATTAATTGAATATTTTTTGTTATGCAGCTTTACCAGATTTTTTTTTGGTATTTGTTTTTATACTAAATGTGTTAAGGCTGTTTTTTCATAAATACCAAGTTCTGGCATGAAATTCCAGATGGCACAGGCTGATAGGTCCTTAACTCAATTTGGTAGCAATCGCATTGTCATCCACATAGTGCAGCTGATAGGTTGCTGTTGCATCAGCGGCCAATGAGGTGCGGCTAAACATTGAAATACTGGTGGTGTTGCTGTTAGCATTCTGCAGCGGGCTTTCAGAAAGCTTCGGGAATCCACATCTAAGACACATGTGAATGGTTGACTTCAGCTGCACACAGCATCGCATCAGATCACACTCTGTCTTTCTTTATCATCTTACTCTCAACAGCTTTTCACAGGGTTCTTGCAGGTTTCAGAAAGTCATATTTAAGACCTTTTTAAGACATTTTAAGACCATAAAGATTGAAACGCAAGACCTACACGACGCATTAACCAGCAAATAACAAATACAATTAGCATTAATATGAACTTTTTGTTTACATAAACATTAAAATAATAACATAAAAAATGATGGCCAGTGTCTTTCAACATGTTATCTACTAACATGTACAAGTTCAAATAAAGTTTTGACAAAAAAGGTTTTATAAAAAGATTTTTTTATAAAAAGAATGAGTAAAAAAATATATAAATGACTGACATTTACAATGTACATTAGCCTGTCTTTTATTAATAGTAAAATTCGGTCCGATTTTCCCGTGGCGTCTGTCGTTGCTATGCAACCGTGCACTGCGCTCTCCACAACGACAAAGAGGTTTTAGTAGCTAATGGATTTCCACCACGAGAAGCGCTTGCTGTAGCTCTGCTACAAGATTTATTTACGGAGAAGAGAAAAACACCCGTAGTATTTGGGTCCTTCATGTTGACTGAGCTTTCAATGTTGTTACGGAAAGGGTAAAGCTGATTGTTTGGTTCTTGCCACATGACCTGCGGTGCGCTTGCGGCATTCTGGTTGCGATTTTTTTTTATATAAAAAAAATTCTGGAATAAATTTAGGAAAAAGGAAAAAGTAAATAAATTCCTGCCGCATCGCTTCTATTATGAGCGCGCTTGCTGCATGCCTATATTCGCGATATGTGAACGGCCTCTTGGCGAGCGTCGTGTTGGAGACCCCTGCTCTAGAGCTCCGCTTTGTAGGCTACGACTCGATACTTTTTTGCTACTGTACTTTGTAATAACTTTCTGCGGCCAGCGTTTCTGGAAATGAACGAGAGTAAAACCTTTTTTAGACCTGACTAAATTAAATTTAAGACCTCGGATTAAAATCTGGCCGTTTTAAGGCCTTAAATTTAACCCTCTGGGGTCGGCAATAACGCCGGCGTGATTGGTGCGATTTTTTTCACATAGCAGCTGAATAGACTTAAAATACTCCGTCATTTATGGTCATACAGACTTAATAAATATGAAAAAAGAATCTGTGAGATGTCTACTTTTGTATCTGTCCACTTACAATCAAAACAAAACGTTGTGATTTTTAAAATAAAGAAATTAAACAGGGTGTGCTTTCTGCCTCTCCGTCTCGTGAACTTTTTTTTTCTTGAGCACGTCTCGAAACAAACAAAACTCAGCGAATACTTGTCACACATTTATGAACTCTATATCTTTATAAACATTTAAGTGTTTTGTTTTAAATGATCTGATTCAAAAGGAAAACAAATATTCTCTATTTAACTAATTTGTATAAAACCAACAAGATATCCAGTTTCTCTAACGCTTGCTCATTCGTTTTAATGTGACCACACCCACACTCGCAAAATATATAGAGATGCAAATCGTCCATGAGTCGCGCAAACATGCTCATTACCTCAAAAACAATGCACCTAACCTCATCAGTCCTCTGCTGTCGTCGAGTTTGGAAGACACGCTGTGAGATTATTGGATTTACATCAGAAGAAGAACGCGATTTGAAGACAAGAAAGATTTTAAGGTAAGAAATAATTCTGAATTATATTAGTTAGTGTTATTGTTGCATAAACTTCACATTGCCATTGAACTGTTCTTCGATGCCTCAGTAAATGTTCTCTGCACGCGCTGTGAGTTTGAGTCAGTCGCGCGACGTGCGTTTGAAAAGCAAAACGCATCATGTTTTTACTCCAATCTCATTTCATAACGTCATATCGATTGTAAACATTTGAAGTAACATATGATAATCAATATGTTTTTCTCTAGTGTAGTGTTACTGAAGTGTTCCTTTTTTAACGATGCCTGCTATACTATTGTTATTATTATTTTATTCAGCCCTGCACGTATATGCCTACAAGGCACAACAAACCTGGTGTATATATATATATATATATATATATATATATATATATATATATATATGTGTGTGTGTATTTTGTACATTTTAACCAGAACAAATCTAAAATGTATTCCCAAAATCGTGCGGCCCTAGTTTCTCTTGATATCAGCATGTTCACAGCTTTTATTTTATTTAATTTTTTTAGCTACCCGTCCTGCTGACTTCAACATGAGCATGAGGAGGAAAAGTGAAAAATCAAACATCTTGGAAATGACAGGTATGCACTATGTTTCAGGAATGGCACAAAGGTGTGTGACTGGTTAAGTCTCTGTCTTTAGTTCAGTGTAATGTGCTTTTTTGCCATTTGTTGTGTATCTTTGGATTATGTTGGGTTGTAAATACATCCAAACAATCAAAAAGCCATTCTTTTTAAAATCTCCTCATTCTTTGTTCAAGGTTCCTCATAGGCCCTGAAAGCTCCTAATAGGGCCATTATGGGAGGGTCATTGTCTCTCTCAGGTGTTAAACACTCAATATTCATGGTGGTTAACGCCTACTCGCATAAAGCTTTCTTACATAAGACATGTCTTACAAATTTTAAATCAATATATTGTCTAATCTGAATGAGTAGTCAGGGTGATTTTCACATAGTTTTGGAGCAAATATTCTAGGCTACGTGATCCAATTTTCAAAAGTCTTGTGAAGAAATAATCAGTTTGGGTTTCATGACCTTATTTCAGTGACTTTTCACAAACCACGCATAAATGTTATTATCTCAAAACTACAAAATTGTACATACATGCTGCTGACATATTATTGTAGCATACTTTGTGCTGAATACAGTGTAATAAGACTTTAGCCATAAAAATGTCACAAGTAACAGAAATAAGCACAAATGTTAGAGCATGTCAGAACACCTCCAGGACCCAGAAAACCCCTCAGACCCCAGAGGGTTAAAGTTCAGAATTTTAGACTTGTACCCTGTATTCACTTATCAATAAAAGTATAAGGTTATGTCAATGATACATACATTTATTTAATTATGATACTTGCTCCGGTGGTTGCTGGGTTTTTATCTCGATTGGCTTGCAACCTATTGTTAATGAGAACACAGTGCGCATTTCTAGAGCTAAGCCATTCGGCATGGTAGCCCAGGCACACATAATCATAGGCCACTAGTGTTAAGCCGTTCTGCAAGGTAGCATAGAAACAAATAGATATTAAAACATTCGGTCTCATGGCTCTCAAAAGAGAGAAAAAAAAAATCTAATTCATGTGTCTTGGTGGTATATCTGCTTGTTTGGGGTGTGTGTTTTGTCCCATCTCGTCCTGCCTATGTTCATTCTATGTACAGATACAGTTGGTACTAGGGATGTCAACGATTAATCGACGATCGATTAATTGTCGATAATAAATTTAATCGATGCAACTTCTCGATCATCGATTAAGCCGGTTCATGCACTGCTGCTCAACCGCGAAACAAAGCGAGCGCGTTTTGTTTGGGACCATTTTACACCTTCATTATGTCTATAAGTTTGTGTGTTCATTCGCAGCCTTTTGTTTTGTGCAAATATAAGTTGTAATATTGTGTTTATTTTGTGTATGCCTATCTATATCTGATTTATCTTATATTGGATGCATCCCTTGAATGAACGCTGTAGTGCGCGTGATCAGCTTCAGCGCGCGCAGCTCAAACGGCACTGCACGACTAATAATGACTATTGGGAGGACTGTCATATTACATAACATTATAAAGAGAACAATATTGTAATAAAACATTGAGCATTATTTGAGTTTAGTTGCCGTGTCGCTCCAGGAAGAGCGCGTCCACAACATGATCATTCTGAATGAATGGCACGTAACTTAGTTCAAGTTCACTTGTGAATTTACGTCATTTTCTGCAGAAATAATTTGTAATATGTTTATTTTGAATATATCTGATGAATCTCATATAGGATGCGTTTCTTTGAGTTAACCCCCTGAGGTCGGCAAACGCGTGGGCGCGTTTTGCTCGTTTTTTTTACATAGCAGCAAAATAGACCTAAAATACTCCGTCAGTTTTGGTCATACAGCCTTAAGAAATATGAAAAAATAAGCTGTTAAATGTCTACTTTTTTATGTGTCCACTTACAATCGAAATAAAACATTGTGCTTTTGTAAAATAAAGAAAGTAAACAGGGTGTGCTTTCTGCCTCTCCTTCTCCGTGAACTTTTTTTCTGAAGCACTTCTCTAAACTCAAACAAAACTCAGCGAATACTATTCACTCAGACATGAGCTATATATCTCTGTAATCATTTAAGTGTGTAGTTTTAAATTATCTAATTCAAAACTAAAATAAATATTCTCTGTTTATGTAATCTATATATAAAGAGCGAGAGATCAGCCGGTCTCATTATCGTTCTGGCAGCTCATTACTCTGCTAATGTGACACGCCCATCGAGAGCGCGCCGCTATTCAAACGCAGATAATCTGAGGCAACACATGCAAACCAGTCAACGCCCACAACAGCTGGACAACACACTCGCTGTGAGGAATAATAATATCGTGATAATCCTGGAAATTTTACCTCAAACGTGCTGGAGTAGCCTAACAACGGGTCCAGCTGCAGATCATCAGTAAGTGCTTTGTTCTAATCGCGATATAAAATGGTGTCTGTAAACCGCAAAAGACTGTTTAAATTTGAATCGCGTTTCTGTGTTTGAATGAATGAACGGCACAGACGCATGTTGTTGTTTAGCTGCTACAGCTCGCGCCTGTCTGTGTGTGACTGAAACTATCTATATTGCCTACTGAGATGAGTAAAAATCGACTGAATACGTTGAAATAAAATGTCTTTGGATAAGCAACATATTAAACTGCAAATTAACATTTATGCCCTAATATATATTAGCCTATAAAAGACAATATGTTACAGACTAAATATGAAAGACAACATTTCGTTTTGGATATATTATAAAGTTTTTACTGCCACATCAAAACCTAATTTACAAGGTGCAAACAAAATCTTAAAATATCAATATAAGCCTTCTCTTTAAATTATTTTTGTGTTTTATTAGTGACAAATTTGGGGAGAGGATAGCCTACATCCAAAACTTTCTGAAAATACGAATGAGAATTAACTGCACAATTACTAGAAATGTTTACCTTGGATATTATACAATTTGCAAGCATACACAGTTTGTGGAAAAATACACTTTTTTTAAGATGTTTCCAACTCTGAACCAATTCTGTAGTTATATATATATATATATATATATATATATATATATATATGTGTATGTGTGTGTGTGTGTGTGTGTGTGTATATATATATATATATATATATATATGTGTGTGTGTGTGTGTGTGTATGTATATATATATATATATATATGTGTGTGTATATGTGTGTGTGTGTGTGTGTGTTGTCTTTGCATCTTGTGGCTCAGTGACACCTATGAATTGCTCATTAGTATGCAGCATTAGCAGCTCTTTGTCTTCTCCAGGTGGGAATGAGGACATTATTCATGACCTTGTTGGATCATTCACGCCCACCTGCATATTGCCTTTCCAAACAAAAAGTGTCTTACAAAATTTAAATCAATCTATTGTTTAATGTGAACGATTAGCCCGGATGATTTTCAGATCATTTTAAAGTAAACACTTTAGCCGACAGCACCCATTAGTCAAAAGTATTGTGGGAATATGTGAAGTTGGTCGTTTGTGGTCTTATATCAGACAATTTAAGTTTTAGTTTTTTGAATAACCATGCATAAATAATATTCTCTCAAAAATGCAAACATGTACATACATGTTGCTCACATATTATGATAGACATGTTCGTGCTAAATAGAGTGTAATTACACCTTTGCCATTAATATGTTTATAAGCAACTGAAAAAAATACAAATATCAGGTCATGTCAAAACATCTCAAGGACCCCAAAAACACCTTAGACTCCAGAGGGTTAAATAACGCGCTAGGGTGCTCCAGTTTAACGGTAGCCATTCATTCAGCGCGCGCAGCTCAAACAGAAATGCACGACTAATAATAACGACGAATGATTTGGGACTGACATATTACATAACATGAGAACATTATTGTATTAAACCGTTGTGAGTGCATTGGGTTTAGTTGCCGTCTTCAGTGCGATGTTCAGGGAGAGGACGTCCACAGTCACATATTCTGCACGCATTTGAGGCAGCGTTGGTGACGCGTTGTATTGGTAGTAGGTAGTAATTATATTTGATTATTAAATAATTAATCGAAACATTTTACAATCCTACTAGCCCTTTATTTAGATTAAAAAAACATTCTCATTCATTTGGTGAGGAACATCGCGTTTTGAGCAGGATTTGCTGACCCTGTCACGCTGTTGGCCATGCCACTGCAGCAGACGCATATCGCAGTATTAAAGTGATAGTTCACTTTGAAATTAAATTCTGGTATGTTTTTAGCTTACTTGAAGTGCATCCAAGATGTAGGTGTCTTTGTCTCAGCAGTAGTTTCAATTTTGATATTTTTAGGTCAAACCGCTCTTATCTGTCAGTCATATAATGCAGGTCTATAGGCACTGTCTCTAATAGCATGCATAGAAAAGTCCAAATTTAAAAATTCCCCATCGTAAGTGCACATTGATGGCATAAGACACGAAACAAGTGGATTGTGTGATAAAACGAACAGTATTTATATAGTTTTTATCTCTTTTACACAACGACGTCCAAGTGATCTGTTTACACCGGATTTCTTCCCCGGAAACTAATCTAACCGCCTTCGATTGGACGTTGCATTTTTAAACTCAGCAGAAACGCGTGTGATTGGCTGTACGGCTCAACGTATGCCTTTGATTGACCTGGACAATGAAGCGAGTAGTGCGTCAAGATAGAAGGCTTACAAATTGGGAATAAGTGAAAACTCAACACTCCCGGATGAGTTTGCGCGAGCTTAGGCCATCAATGTGCACTTACGATGGGGAATCTTTAAATTTGGACTTTTCTCTGCATGCTTTTGGAGACAGTGCCTATATACCTGCATTATATGACTGACAGACAAGAACGGTTTGACCTAAAAATATCAAAATTGAAACTACTGCGGAGACAAAGACACCCACTTCTTGGAGGCACTTCAGGTAAGCTAAAACATACCAAAATTTAATTTCAAAGTGAACTATCCCTTTAACCCTAACGATTAATCGATGAATTGATCGTTAATTTAAACGACGATCGATCATGGGAATTTGTGAAAATTGAAATACCTAGTTGGTCAATTATTAACCAGAAAAGTATTTTTACCGCCGCCGTTCCCGCAGCGGTAAAATTGCGGGTGTGTATTTGCTGCCTTTGACCGCTAAGAGGCGCTACAATCGCAGACTTTGAAAAGTGTCAGTTTATTCTCTTTATTGCGTAATCTGCCGCCGCGCCGCGGCTCATTGAGAGTGATTGAAATGTGGTGGGCTAGCAGATATATTCAAGTGAAACGAATTCATAATCATAATACTGAAATTAAATTTAATAAATAATGAAAACATTTCAACAAAACATTGCAATAGAAAAATATTAGGCTACATCAATGAGGCTTTGTGAGAGCATAAGACGTAATATTGACAGCGGTCCGACGATAGCTCTGTGGTCAACGCAACAGCATGAGCTTCACGGAACTTCAAGCGATCAGAGATCAAATCTCATTGTAGCCAGCTGACAGAGTTTATGTTTTACCATTCTTGATGCTTAGATAGGTAACTGTTTATTAAAGTCAAGCGTTTTGTTTAATTATCAATGGCACATTACAACATAAATGTGCTGCATTCCAGTAGAGCCGCTGCACAGACGACAAAACTGATGAAGGAAGATTATCAGCCGATCGCGTCAGAAAATGAAAAGGATGAAGATAGTCTTTAATCTGCTAAATTATTGTTT
Organism: Phoxinus phoxinus; assembly: GCF_949152265.1. Taxonomy (NCBI): domain Eukaryota; kingdom Metazoa; phylum Chordata; class Actinopteri; order Cypriniformes; family Leuciscidae; genus Phoxinus; species Phoxinus phoxinus. The sequence continues at coordinate 4,686,315 of NC_136895.1, forward strand.
TGTGAATCATTCACGAAATTGGAGATGACTGACATTGATACCCGCAATAGCAAAGGAAGATTTTTTTAAAAACAGAGCATTGATTGAACAAATCAGACAAAGACTGATTTTGTTGACTTGGCTACACAAAATAACAGACTAACTAAATAATAGGCTATTGCTTTCAATATAAAAACCAAATGAAAATGTAAAAGAACACTAAAATTCAGTTTGAAACCCCATGTAACATTTTAAGGTTTAAATAAAGTGTCGGGGGCAGTTTATTTATTTAAAACAGGGTTGCATAGAGTTAATTACCTAAGTAAGAAACACAATCTTATTCTTGCGACATTTTAAATTTGTATTGACAAAGAAATTGCAGCTAAATAAACAATTAAAACCGTAGCCTACAAAACGAAGCAACATAAATTAAGATCATGCGTTTGTCTTTGCCTCTCTCTCGTGCTGGATCTCTTTTATTTTAGTTTATTTAGTCTCCCTGCCCTGCACTCTCTCGAAATTAAACAAAAAATTTCAGGGTTGAAACCCATCATACAGCTGATAATACTGTAGTATGTCGCTTTGTGTCATCCATACAAATAACGACAAAAAAAACGTAACAAATAATTTAGCCTTGCTTCAAAGACACAGAATGCCTTGTTGAATTCACCGTACAATAAAACGAGGTGGATCACGAATAAAATAGCTCTGTATCTGCTGCTCATCGCATTCGTTTAGAAATGCAAGAAAGCGTTTCGTCAATAGTTCATGTTTAGATAATGCCAGATTGTTGACAAACACACTGCTCAAACATGTTAAAACTCTACAAAACCAGTTGAAACAAATGGATTGAACACTTCAACTGAAATTGTGTGTGAAACCCCTTTAAATACAATACATAAAACTACAATATTTATAATTTAATAGGATATAGGGCCTACATTTGGACACATTGAGAGAGTTATCCTTAAAAGTATTTTGCCTTTGCCTGGTCATCAGGCTCACTCTCGATATATGAAAGACAGAACATTAACACCTCCTGAACCCCCAACCCCCCACAGGCGATCTGAGTTTGAGACCGACTCAAAACAAAGAGAAGTCGCAATTAACACTTAATTCTAGACATTAGCATTAGGCTAGTAAAGTGTTGATAATGAAGGAATTTAATTATTTAGGCTACATGTAGTAATATTTCTGTCATAAAAGTTTATTACTGAACATTTAATTATTTCAATAATTGAAGAAATAAAACGCCTCGGTTTGGGCCAGCTTTTTTCAAGCAAAACTAAATACAATCTTCAAACGCATGTTCATTTGTTGTCATGAACAAAATGTTCAACTCAATGTTAAATTCCACGGGGATCTTTAGATCCTTACAACCAGGGTGCATGCGATTTGTGAATTATTATTATTTTGTTTATATAAATCTCGAACCACAGTGTTTCGTGGTGCTGCTGCTAAACTAAATAACATTTATAGAATAATTATGAACTTAAATGAAACAATATTGCAATATTTCGACAAATAAATTATCTGAACTGTTTTTACAATTTAATTCAGGGCGATTTAGCCTAGACTACATTTAATTATAGCGAGATTTTCACCCTTGTCCGTTCCTCATTGGGAAGCGCTCACATGATAGCTAAACATGTTTGAGATGATCCTCTGCACCTCTCGGTTTCATACGGATTACCTAATCAGATAACATTTATTAAATATTTAGACATTTAAAGGCTTTAGACATAGCCGATTTCTTATCGTGACTGAGCGGAGGCAAGTGGGCTTTCGGTTCATTTTTGTGACGCGCAGTTCCCGGAGACAGAGACGACAGATACACTGTTGTTAGCCTAATATAAATAAAAGTTTACAGTTTTGAACGATGTAGGCTACTCTACTCTGATCTGTATTACTAAACAACTACGGAGTAGCCTATTAGGGCCTAAGTTATTTTAGCTGTCTGTTATGAGAAAAATAAATCCAAATGAACGCGCCGCCGCGTCTGCCGAACACTAATTCAACATGCCAGAATAAAACCCGACTTTAGAACAATGGATAGGTGTGCCAAAATTCTTGATTATAAACTTCAATATTTCATTCAAAATAACCTCAAAACGCTTTGTGACATTTTGAAAAGCGGTGCATGCTGGAACCATGAACGTAACTGAAACTGGTTCTGATTTTATTGTTTGTCGTTTAAACGTGCCTGTGGCATATCTTTATTTTATAAATTTTAAATGGTCTATTGGTGAAGTAATTTATAGCATTGATTACTGTGGAGGGAGGGGGAATTAAAATATTTCAGCAGAAGCAGGGATGTTTAGACCAGAAGGAAATCCCTGTCCCCCCTGGCAAATCGCACCTTGATTAAAACCATGTTTTTACAAACTCTTTATATAGGCTAAATACATGTTTACAGTATTTATAAAGATATTGTTTTCACTGGTATTTTACATTATTATATCCAGAAATAATAAAATGTGACATACAGCAATGCAACTTTTGATTTGTTTCTCTTAAAGCAACTTTCCAGAAAAAAAAAGTTAGAAACCATAGTTACTTTTTGCCATGGTATAACCTGTGGTTATCATGATCTACAAATATGATACTATAAAAGTAGACTGAAAAGTCCCTGCCACAGTAAAATCACTAAAACATTGCTTTAATAGATTTCCCACAAGCAGCAGCACAAAGTAACATACCTCTTGACTCCATATGCCATGTTGAGCAGATTATCCAGCCTGAAACACATGCACACACATCAAATGAAATCACGCTCAAGTTAAAGTCAGCACCAGTGCAGTGAACCTGAACCAGTGTGCGGGTACCTGAATCTCTGAGCCTGCTGCGCCAGTGGTCCTGGGTATCGTCTGTTGGGCGACTGGTACAGGTGAGACAGCAGCGCCTGGCTACTTTTCTGACTGGGGTTGTTGGCAAATTTCACTGTGATTGGCTCGGTGGCACCTGGTGGTTTCTGTCCATTCAGACCTTTAATGGCCTCCTCCGCCTCAACGCGCCGGTCAAATCGGATGAAGCCCACACCTCTGGAAACGCCTGAACACCACAAAAAAGTACTGTAAATCGGATTAGACTAGGACCTGTCCTGTGACAAACAAATTTGGTCAATTGGTCAATTATAATTGCTGTACCATTGACTGAACAAAGAGAATTTGATTAACAGGGCAAGGAAACCGACACACCATGAAACATTGCAACTTAGCGATTCACTGATTTCGACAACTAAAAACATAATAACATAATTCAGGTGGTGTTTAATTAGCACTGCTTTGATGACGCACATGAACTGATAGACTCTTCCTCTTTACTTCTAGATATAGCATGACAAACCTAAATGAACATTAAATGGTTGTTAAAAAAAAATAACACTGTACAAGTTTCTCGGTTACTGGTGTATATTTCGGGGTTGTTCTGATGACACGAGACGGCATCTCAACCCCTCAGTGGCAGTTCAGGTTGTATCAGGAGGGACAACATCTGTTTCCTTTATCAGGGAACGAGGGTTTCGTCGAGAAGTTCCATTTCTGTCGATCACTTTCGAAGTTTCATCAAAATACAGAATAGAGGTCCTCTGCATGCCAACAGCAAGTGTAGCAACACTAACTAGCCCAGCGCAGTGGGGACTATCTAGGGGACCTCCTCAACCGCTAGAGGAAGGTCACTCAAGTCGTAGGCCTTTTCTGACTGTTTTTTATTTTATGGCAGAGTAAACCTGGCTGTTAACGTTAGGAAGCGTTTTCGTTCTCACTGAGAAAGGAACACTACGGAGACCACATCTATGGACCATAGGGAAGAGTCCCTGTGGTGGGCTACCCCTGACGAGGGGGATTACCAGCTTCACAGCGACTATTGACAGAGCTAGCTCCATCCAGGGGGAGGGCACTGGGTTCACAGAGAGAGAAACTAAACTAAACAGTAAAATAATACATCGTATGGGGTCACTGTTAAGGATCGTGTGCTACATACGGAGCACTAGCCAGATTACAATGGTTCACCTAAAAAGGGGCATACCACAAGTAATGGGCCTGGTAGTGAGTTCCTCTACCAGACTCATCTACTGCAATAGTGCTGAATGATGGAGAAGGGTGGCCTAGGGCAGGGGTCGGCAACAGACGCGCCCGCTGCCAGATTATTTTGATAGCGGCTGGTTCTGAAATAGATCTGTCATGACAGCAACAGTTAGTCACAATCACTTCCTCTTTAGTGATTTTGCCTTCAAAATAAAAGTACCAAAATAATGCTTCCCTGGCAATTTATATACGCCACTGCCACTGTGTTGTCCATCCGAACAAACATGTGCTTGCCCCCTGAATCAATAGTCAAAATAATACTCCTTATGGCTAGTAGCACGGCCAACAACTCGAGGCAAATGATGTGCCAGTGCTGTCGGAGTCCTGTCCAGGGTTCCTGAGGCTGTGTGCCCGTTGCATACAGCGCCCCAGCATGTCTCTGAGGTGTCTGTAGTAACAACACCATGCCTGGACACTCGTTCTAGGGGAACTCCTGCCCATAGAAATGCAAGGTCGACAGATCGGCGTGATTGCCAAGCTACGTGTTCCGTCATGGCCATCTCGGGACTCAAGCCTGACGTCAATGCTGAAGCGGTCTCATATGCATCAACCCCAGCAGCATGACCGCAGGAGGAAGCCATATGTCCCAGGAGCCTCTGAAAATACTTGGCACCACTGTTTTCTGTTCACTGTGGTCATGTAAACCGAGTCCAACTCCACACCGAGAATGCTCTACATGGAGGAGGGCTTGCTCTGTTCCCAGTTGACCCGAAGTCCCAATCTGGCTAGGTGCTCAAGGACCAGGTCCCTGTGTGCAAACAGCAACTCTTGCAAGTGAGCTAGGATTAGCCAGTCATCGACGTACTGGAGTATGCGAATGCCCACCTTCCTTAACAGGGCAAGGTCAGCCTCTGCGACCTTCGTGAAGATGCGAGGAGACAGGGACAGCCCAAATGGAAGGAACTTGTACTGATATGCTCGACCTTCAAAGGCAAACCCTAGCAAAAGTCTGTGCCGTGAAGGGATCAAAACATGAAATCACATGTCGCAAACCAACCTCCCCTGTTGAACACATGTGTTTGTGTGAGCATTTTGAACAGAAGCTTGTACAGGGCTTGATTCAAACCTTCCAGATCTAAGATTGGTTTCAACCCACCTCATTTCAATGGTATGATGAAGTAGGAGCTGTAAAACCACTTCATCTCGGCCAGAGGAACAGGATCTATCGCATCCTTCGCCATAAGGACAGTGATTACCACTCGAAGGACAGGATACTCATACTGAGGCGGACAGTACTCCACCGCACCTGGGCAGGAAACTGAAGAATTTGATCACGTAGCCGAACCAGATTGGTCTGATGGGTCAGCACGATGGGCTGGGCAACGCTAGCCATGCATCCAGACTCTGTACAAGAGGCACCAACGGAACAAACCTTGCTTCCAAGGTCCACTGTAAAGGCGGTTGGTGATGGTCAAGGAGGCTGGACCCGGCATGCCTGCGTCCACCGAGGTTCTGGTAGGATTGTGTTCGATGTCTGACCACCGCGAAGACGAGGGCCATGAACGTGTATGTGACCCAGGGAAAGAGAAAATAGCTCTCTTAATGACCATGTAGAATTCACTACCCCTTCCAATGGGAGTGAGGCTCACCCTGATCAAGGCGAATTAGTCCACAGCCTCTGCTTCCCTGGGTCGTCTGTCTCAGGAACGCTTCAACATCTTGCAGTGGTTCTTAGTATCCTGTCGATGGGCAGGCAGTGCTAGCTTCCAGCAACTAGACCTCTGAAGTCTGGCTGACGCTCCAGGCGGAGCTTTGGCTCTCAGGGGTATAGGAACCTGTGCCAAGGCAAGATGTGTTTTTTTCCTCAGTCTTCTTCACTGCCAAGATCTGCTGCTGGAAGTCCTCCACAAGGTTGAGCCATAGCAGGCACGCTCCTGGACCACTAACGGGAACATCGCCCGACCCAGGCCCTACACAAGCACTTTTGAAGCACGAAGGGCATAATTAGTGACCGAACGCAGTTCCTACATAAACTCCGGACTATCCTCGTGCAGATCTTTCAGTGCTTTGGCCTGATAGTCTTGCAGGATGGCCATAGCATGTGAGGCGACCTGGGCAGCAGCATTGCAAGCCCTTGCAGTGAGAGACTAGGTAAACTTGCATGCCTCGGAGGGGAGCCTTAGCCGATTCCACCAGGTGACAGTGTTTTTTGCGGGCATAAATACACAGCAATAGCACTCCACCTGGGGAACGTACGAGTACCCCCGTGCTGCCCCACCATCAAGGGTAGTGAGGACGGAGGAGCCTGCGAAGCATGTTCTGGCAGAGAAAGGTGCCTTCCATGACTTTGAGGTCTCCTCATGCACTTCAGTAAAAAAAAGGAACTGTGTTGCGCAACGTCACGCTCCGACCCCAGGTACCAATCATTCAGCCGCGAAAGCTCGGGACAGGGTGCCTAAGACTGCAACATCATGCTTAAAGGCAGCCGCACAGACGAGTCATCAGCGTCGGAAGGCATAAGCCCACCCTCCGATGCTGTGAGTGACACTATCTTCCTCTTGAGCCCAGAATGCGAAATTAATCTGAATATGTCAGAGGTGTTTGGGGCGACCCCTAGTGTTGAAAGTGACAACATTGAAAGTGACATACAGAAAACAAACTTTAATTTTGCTTTCGCTAATTCAGTAAAAAAAACTAAACATTTGGTAAACATTGGACAACTACAATCCAAATACATACACTGAAGAGCTAAAACATTATGACCAATCACAGGTGAAAGGATTAACGTTGATCATCTCCTAACAAAGTCACATATTAAGGACTGGGTAGATCAGATGGTAATCAAAACTATCAGTTATCGTAATCGTGTTGAATGCAAGAGAAATAGGCAGGAATAAAGATGTGAGCGACTTTTGACGAGGAGAAAATTGTTATGGCAAGGCGACTGGGTCAGAGTATCTTTGAAACTGTAACGCTTGTGGGTTGCTCCCAGTATTGCGTCTACTGTGGCACAATTTTAAAGTCGACATGAAATCAAAATTGACCCAATTTACTTTGTTAGCGCATATTACTAGTCTTGTGGTGAACAATTAATCCGTGCAAGTTAAAGACAAAAATTGTTTGCCTTGGGAATCTTTAATCAAAGTCTGAAAAGTTACTTCCTGTCTGGAATGGCGTTCCTTTTCTGATGACCTAGGTTTGACGGCTTGGGTTGAACACGCTTAACCACCACTCCCCTCAAACCGTTAGTCTGCTATGAGCAGAGATGGAGAGGAGGGGCGCTAAAGTAAAACTCTGCCCTTTGTTCAATATTCCGTTTCACTTGGAAATACGTCACAACACTGGAGAAAAGTAATTTGCGACCTCTGGTTCACGCAGACTTTAATGAAGGGTATGGGAGGAATGAGACAACACAGTGCATCGCATTCTGCTGCATATGAGGCTGCAGAGCCGCAGACCAATCAGAGCGCCTATGATGTCCTTTGTCCACCATCAAAAGCCCTTACAATGGGCACACAAGCGTTAGAACTAGACCTTGGTTCAGTGGAAGAAGTATGTCTAGTTCAATGTCTAGTTCTAGCGCAATTCTTTTACATCACGTTGACGGCCATGTACAGTGGGGAGAACAAGTATTTGATACGCTGCTACTCTTCAACTAGGTACTCTTCAACTGTGAGTAACGGAATCTAAAACAAAAATCCAGAAAATCACATTGTATGAGTAATTAATTTGCATTTTATTGCATGACATAAGTATTTGATACATTAGAAAAGCAGGACTTAATATTTGGTACAGAAACCTTTGTTTGCAATTATAGAGATCATACGTTTCCTGTAGTTCTTGACCAGGTTTGCACACACTGCAGCAGGGATTTTGGCCCACTCCTCCATACAGACCTTCTCCAGATCCTTCAGGTTCCGGGCTGTCGCTGGGCAATACGGACTTTCAGCTCCTCCAAAGATCTTCTATTGGGTTCAGGTCTGGAGACTGGCTAGGCCACTCCAGGACCTTGAGATGCTTCTTACGGAGCCACTCCTTAGTTGCCCTGGCTGTGTGTTTCGGGTCGTTGTCATGCTGGAAGACCCAGCCACGACCCATCTTCAATGCTCTTACTGAGGGAAGGAGGTTGTTGGCCAAGATCTTGCGATACCTGGCCCCATCCATCCTCCCCTCAATACGGTGCAGTCGTCCTGTCCCCTTTGCAGAAGAGCATACCCAAAGAATGATGTTTCCACCTCCATGCTTCACGGTCGGGATGGTGTTCTTGGGGTTGTACTCATCCTTCTTCCTCCAAACACGGCGAGTGGAGTTTAGACCGCTGCAGGATTTTAATCCAAGACGGCTTAGTGTGTTACTAATGGTTTTCTTTGAGACTGTGGTCGCAGCTCTCTTCAGGTCATTGACCAGGTCCTGCCGTGTAGTTCTGGGCTACAATTTTATCCCTGATGTCCTTACACAGCTCTCTGGTCTTGGCCATTGTGGAGAGGTTGGAGTCTGTTTGATTGAGTGTGTGGAGAGGTGTCTCTTATACAGGTAACGAGTTCAAACAGGTGCAGTTAATACAGGTAATGAGTGGAGAACAGGAGGGTTTCTTAAAGAAAAACTAACAGGTTTGTGAGAGCCGGAATTCTTACTGCTTGGTAGGTGATCAAATACTTATGTCATGCAATAAACAGTTCTGTCTCTCACAGTCGAAGTGTACCTATGATAAAAATTACAGACCTCTACATGCTTTGCAAGTAGGAAAACCTGCAAAATCGGCAGTGTATCAAATACTTGTTCTCCCCACTGTACGTGTGTGTGCCGTTTACCTGGGGGAAGTGACTGCACCAGGATTAGGGCTGGGACGGTATGGATTTTTTCTTACCGTGGTTGAAAAGCAAGAAATTCCTGCTGTATAGCGGTAAACCGCTTTAACTCGCGGCAGCAGCGCCTTGCATCAAAAAACGTTGGTGCGGATGGATGGTGAACGGATGATGAGTTTTGTGATGCGGTTGTGGATGAAATAATAGCCCATCCGCGCATCTCTAGAATGGAATCTATATTATGCGTTATGAAACATAGCGTTCCCCAACTCGCGAAAGGTCAGATTTTCTCCATCGTTTGATAAGGTTTGTTTAGGAAACCTTGAATCCATGAAAGACACATTCGACATAATCCATGTCACCAGAATCAGTGTCATTAGACACAACGTGCACACGTGCAGGCCAATGTTTTTTTGGGGGGGGTTTTGCGGTGATGACGGTGACAAGCTCAGACTGCGGTAGGAGTCACGTGACCGCGGTATTGCGGTAACTGTCCCAGGCCTAACCAGGATGCACTGTGGGACGACGCCAAGCCTTTGTATGGAGTGTGATGCTCTGGGCAATGTTCCGGCTATTCATGTGGATGTTAATTTGATACGTGCCACCTACGTCTTTCAGCAGGATAATGCGCACAATGTTCAGGGATGGTTTGAGATTGCCCTGGTCTCAAAATACCCCAGATCTTAATCCAATTGAGCATCCGTGGGATGTGCTGAACCAACTAGTTTGATCCACTGCGTCTTCATCTCACAACATATAGGATTTGGATCTGCTGCTACGCTAACGTCTTAGTGCCAGATACCAGAAGACACATTCAAGGGCTCTTGTAGAGTCCATGCCTTGGCGGGTCGGCGCTGTTTGACAGCATGCGGAGGACCAACAGCATATTAGGCAGGTGGTCATAATGTTTTGGCACAATGGTGTATATACATCAGAGATGGGGACTCGAGTTTGAGACTCGGACTTAAGTTGCACCCACAGTGACTTGAGACTCGTCCTCGAAAGACTTCAGACTCGACTCAGACTCGAGCTGCGGGACTCGTGATCAATGTTTATTTTTAGGAAACATCTGATGAGCTCGCTGTTATTCCCCTCCTTCCGTTATCTATAACCTGCCTACGTAACACATACTAAATAAGTATCTGCTGCGTGCGCCCACACATGTGGACAACAAACATGTCGACTAAAAGACTGCTTTAAAACTTTCACCTCAAACAGAAGGCACAAAGCCTTTCTTTAAAGTGAATTTCGTTTTGTATTAATTAATTTAATCAATGTTTCATCAACCAATTGCCTGGATTTAATAAAAAAGAATAAAGGGATAGTTCACTTTGAAATTAAATTTTGGTATGTTTTAGCTTACCTCAAGGGCATCCAAGATGTAGGTGTCTTTTTTTCCGCAGTAGTTTTAATTTTGATATTTTTAGGTCAAACCGTTAAATTTAATTTCAAAGTGAACTATCCCTTTAAGAAGTAAATATAGCAGACAATATAATCACGACACTGAGGCGCCTGCGCGTGAACTGGAGCGCATCTCATAAATTAACCGAAACTCAGCATATAAGGTAGGCTAGTCTACTTCACAGACCTGAAAAATATATCTATATTCAAATCAAATGTCTACTTTTAAACAGAACAATTCAAAACGAAAGAAAACAGACTGCTCTCTGCTTATCCATATAGCCTATGAAATGTGCATTTCTCTCTGGCGCATTCACTACTGCGAAGATCGCAAATCAGCATCGTCAACTTCATCTTTATTAATAAACAATTAAAATGTCTCATTGCTATATTTGACATATTCATAACCATTGCTTTTGCTGGTTCTTTGACAGCTTTTAGGTGCGTTACTGAACATGTAGCCTACCGAGTAAAATATGACTGAAAATGTATTAGTAATGCCGGCTTACACTAGCCTACTGCGTTACAGCAAAAAGTAATGTTACTGTAATGCATTACTTTTGTAATGCCTTACTCCCAACACTGCATATTACTTTGATCCTTATATATAGCTATGCAGTGTTCTAAGCAGTCTGGATGGGACACTGCACGTGATGCAACACTTATTTAACCACAAGAGACTTGAGACGGACTCTAGCTCAAAGACTTGAGACTTGACTCGGACTCTAGCTCAAAGACTTGAGACTTGACTCGGACTCTAGCTCAAAGACTTGAGACTTGACTCGGACTCTAGCTCAAAGACTTGAGACTTGACTCGGACTCTAGCTCAAAGACTTGAGACTTGACTCGGACTCTAGCTCAAAGACTTGAGACTTGACTTGGATCTAGCTCAAAGACTTGAGACTTGACTTGGACTCTAGCTCAGAGACTTGTGAGCATCTCTGAATTTTGATAGCAATATGACACTCTTGCGATTGCAACCATATTTTAAATGTGCTTTTTATTTGGCCAAACACAGCACACAGACGAGTGCATGACCCCAGCGTGACAAGGTCGGTCAAATCTTACCTGTGACCTGGTCCACGAGGATCCTGGAAGTAATGATGCGGCCATACTGCGAGAACAGCTGCTCTAGCTCTTTCTGGGTCATAGTTTTAGGAAGACCGCTCACGTACAGGTTAGCATCACGGATGGACGCAGAGCTCGGTCGAGCATACGACACCTGGACACAAACAAACTTAGTGTAGAGTCGTGTGACGGGCACACACCAACACACATGAGCAGTATATCTATGACAGCAGCCTCATATCAGACTGAACTAACCTTGATGGTCTTGGTCTGCAGTCGGAGTCCATTTAAAGTATTGATGGCTTTCTCTGCATCTTTGGGCTCCACATAGTTCACAAAGCCGTAACCCAGACTCTGACCTACACACACACCGAGGTGAGGATTTATAAGAATTGCAGTGTGTTATGGATCTGTCACAGAATCTAACACACAGGAAGTATGCTGTAATATGCACTGTGTGAGGTGAGCTGTAAAGCCTCCATATGAAAATCAAATCTTTCAAAATAAAACCAAATAAGAGAAGACCCAACCAATTCATCCCAGTGACTCAAATCTTTCGAATCCTTTAAAGTCTTCATTTACATGTTCAGAGACGTTTTCGGCAACAAATTAGTCTAAAATTATGATGGGAATTTAAATGATTCACTCACAAAAGATTTGTTTAAAAATACAGATGATTAGTGGTCTGACATTTTTTTTTGGCCATTTTTTTTTGGATTTCAGTTTGGCCAATAAATGTTGGAAGGGAGACTTATTTTGACAGTCGGAACATGTGCAGAGACTCAAAGGAACTCCAATGTTTTGCTTTCATTAGTTTATTGTCTGGTTAACAATTACATCTAAAAATATAAACAAATCCTGAAGAAAGTCAATGCAAATAGTCATATATCATCAACATTCAGTAAATGCTAGGGCTGTAAACGATTAATCGTGATTAATCGAATCCAAAATAAAAGTTTGTGTTTACATAATATATGTGTGTATAATTATTTTGTATATATAAATACACACACGCATGTATATATTTAAGAAAAATTTGTTATTTATATATCAAATAAAGTATTTATATATACAAAATAATTATACACAATATACACACATATATTACAGGGTATCTGCATATATTACAGGGTACCTGCACATTTTTTTAAAGTCAAATTTAAGGCTTTTTAATACCTTTTTAAGACCTGAAGAAATCAAAATGAATACCGTACATTAGGGGTGTGCAATATTAACAAAAATATATCTCAATATTTTCAAAGTTTTGTATTATTTGCCACCTTAAAGCTGCAGTCCGTCGTTTTTCCTCTTTGTCGCCATCTCTGTTCGAAATCTGCAATTGCAGTTATTCGCGGAATTATTAACTGTGCGTGGGTAGTAAATCGGCATGAAACAGCGCGGATGAACACAATGTATTGAGGAGAACCTGTCGCTGCCGCGTCGCTGTGGATACTGTACTGTCATCAGCAATGTCAGAGTATACCTTTTGAAAGTGTCAACATTAGAATTTTCATCGGTAAATGTCATCTGAACAAGTAACATTCACTTTTGTTCTGACCAAATTCGGGGGGTGGGGGGAAGCATTGCAGTAGCTATATCATGCTGATTAAATCTAACGATTGCTTATATCACGTCAAAACGTGAAAAATATATATTTTCTGTAGCCACTCTGAAGTCCGAAGTCTTTGGGTTTTACAACTGGTGAATCTCCAGTTGTCACTGGTGATTGTCGCTTTAAACTTTCGGGATCCGCCATACCAAGTGCTAAGCTAAATCTCCACCTCCATCATCCACACACGCTAGCCGGGACTCATTCTCTATGTGTACAGAAGTGACGTAATGACGCAAAGACATGCTCGAAATTCCCGCGGAAATCCACCAGTACCACTGGAATTAATTTAATTATTACAAGCTTACCGTTTTGAATCGAGGTAAGGCAAGCAGATCGTTTTGAACACTGGCTGGTTAAGTTTTTTTTTTCAAAAATGTCTTTTTTTATATTTTTAAACCCAAAAAAGTGCCGGACTGCAGCTTTAAATTGATTTCCAGGGGCATTTTCACCTAAATATGGAAATTATTTATAAACGTATTTAGAGGTATGCATCACCTTTTATGTCAAATTCTAACATTCAAATTAAATTCTATTAGAATAACACAGCACCACTGTCAAATTAAATAATTAAATTAAAATCCATCCTTGCAGTGCAGAGGTGACACAGAAGCGGCATCCGAACTGGCATTACTATATTTACACTTAATTTGCAATTGCATAAATAAAGCTATTCAATATTTAAATATGAAATGATTTATAATTTTAACATTTTAATTAAAGGGTACTTTAAATATGAAACTAAACCCGCCAGTAGGTGGCAGTAAGTCACTGTCTTAATAAGCGAGTTGTTGGAGTTTTATTCAACCGATTTGTTCAAACGGCCGATTCATTAATTGAATCAAATTATTTGTTCAAAACACGGATTTCAGTAAAAAAAAAAAAGAAAAAGAAAAAAAAAAGCTGTCTGTTGGACTACAGTTTCATTATGAAATTCTCGTCGGCGAAATAAAGGGGGAAACAAACAATATTGACAATATAAAAAGTGTAACACAATGTTAACTTTATTGTTAATTTAACTGTTGTATAAAATAAATACCACATTTGCAATTGTGCACAGGAAAAAAGCACTCTTGCTCGTGATATTCTAATATAACAACATAATATGATATAAATATAATAAGACAAAAACTCATTTGGGGACATACCTATAACTGCACTGACACATCACACAGTGAAAGCATGAGAGAAATTTTTTTTAAGACCTTTCATAGGTAAAAATAAGACCTTTCATAAGTAAAAATAAGACTAAGACTTTTTTATGGCCTTAAATTTTAAAAATCGAATTTACGACTTTTTAAGGATCCGCGGGGACCCTGTATTATGAAAACACAAACTTTTATTTTGGATTCGATTAATCGCGATTAATCGTTTACAGCCCTAGTAAATGCGCATCTATCGTTTACATTTTCAAGTCTTTGAACATCTGATAGATATTTAATTCCATGAACCTCACAAACTTTAGTGATTCCAGTTAGATTAGATTAAAGTGTGCATTTGTAGCCTGCCTAACACAACTAGTACTCTCTGATTGTCCATCCATGCGAATTAGAACTTTAAATCCTTGATTATAAACTACGCTGTGCTATATCCAGTTGAAAAATCAGAAAATTATTAGAGATAGCCGCAAGTACCAGTGATTTTGTCTCGCACAAGTTTGCACGACTCGATCTCCCCGATGCTGCCGAACAGACTCTTGAGCTCTTCCTGTGTCATGTTCTGCGGGAGGTAGTTCACAATCAGATTGGTTTTACTGTCCTCGGTGTCGTTGGGCATCTCCACAGGTGCCGTGCAGTTGTTGGAGACACTGTTGGGGCCGTTGCTGGTGGGACAGCTCGGCCCATTGGACAGCTGAGTCTCCATGGCTGCAATCACCTGCTATAGAGGCGCAAACACACACTGAGTGAGTGAAGAAAACAGGAAAATTACAAATGAGAGGCTGTTTAGGGTAACTTGTCACTTGCAATAGCTGTCAAACCATGTTTTGTTACAAAATGCATAAATTGTGTTTGGTGTCATGGACATCAGACCTGGCATCATGCCATCTTCATTTGTCATATTTGAATATAGGAGAGCATGTCACGTGACTTTTGGGGATCGATCACTCTTGGCAGTTTAGCCTGCAGTTTTTCCCACGGCCACACAGACTAATTTTTGTGGCGGTGCGCCACAGAATCAACACCGGCCGCCACATATTAGGGATGCACGATATTGACAAAATGTGATATTGCGATATCGATAATGAATATTGCGATATCGATATTAATTTCGATATTTCAATTCCGATCACTCAAACCACTTCTGGAGGAGGTCTGGGCCGCATTCCAGACGAAACTGGACGAGTGTAAATGCATCTGGTTGATGAAACCACATGTACATTTTACTCCAAACAAAAATGCTAAAAATGTACTGTGTGAGAGCGTGTTATAGGCTATATGTCGTGTTATAGAACTATAACCGAAGCTGAGCATCGATTCATCAAGCCAACGTGCAAACTATCGCAAATCAAAGTGAAAGTAAGTCGCAGACGCTTAACACATTATACAAAGGTTTCGTTCATTGTTTATTATACCATGGTCTGGGTGAATACTCGATTCTGATTGGCTGGAGGGTGTCCGTTAAAAAGTGATAGAGGACACCTAAATAAACTGTCAGGCGTAACCAAGGAAACCAAGTTATTGTTTGTAACTTGTAACTTTAGATTTCGATTGTAAAACTAATTAAAATATAAACTAATGTTTTAAAAATGTGTTATTTGGCAAGTGGCCATGGTATAAGCGGGTTAATGCCCTTCGAGGTGTCCATTGTCAGGTTTTAATGGACTTCGGCGGAGACTCCGCTGCGCGTCGGCCGGTTCACTCCTCGCAAGTCGTCCATTAAAACCTGACAATGGACACCTCGTCGGGCATTAACCCTTACATCATCTTCATTAAAAGTAAAGAAATTAAATGATCTTACCAGGGCTGTTGCCGTTCTCTCTTATTGCGGTCTTTGATTTCAACATTTTAGCTGACGATAAATAAACAGCAGCTCATAACTGTTGCTTTCGGTGACGTGGACATTAAATCTGCATATAGCGCGGGAATTGAAGATATGATTTATATCCGTTTTGCAAAAACACATTTATGTGACCAGGTGTACATGGAATCGTTTTGATAAATCAGAGAGCTATCCGATCTGAGAAAACACATGAAGCGGCCTGATGTTTATACTTGTGCGCTGGTGTGTGTGTCGAGCCGGCAAGTGTGTGTGTGTGGGGACTGTGTGGTAGAGCGAGGGAGAAGTGAGAGAGTGACGGCGATTAGCTTTGGAGCGAGTAGCGACTAGAGTCATATTGAGAGATACAAAGTGTCTTCTTTCTGACCACTGTGGGAAATCTGTAGCATGAAAAGTTAGCCCTCTCCTTGATTGCATGTTGTTTATGGAGAAGGGGAACCGGGAAATGAGTCGGGGGAAATGCAACGCTACCAAGCGACGTGTATTTTTCGAGAGGTGCATGTCAGACGCATCATAAACAAAATATCGCAAAATGATCGTGAGATTTTCGATATAATATCGCGCAACGTGATATCGCGATAATGATATTGATTCGATATATCGTGCACCCCTACCACATATTGCGTTTTTGGGCGGCCGCCAAAGCTATTTTTTATCCCGCCAGAGACTCCTTCTGAGGGTAATCCGTGTGGTTTTGTCGTAAAAACATACATATTTTAAAACTTTATAAATTAAATTATCTGGCTTCCGGCAACGGTCGACGCGCGTTCACAGGTGATGGAAGTCGGCGATTGACGTAGGACGTAGCGTAGGAACCGCCGTGACGTAGAACGAACGTGCCAGCGCAGCCAGAGAGCAGAGCAAAACAAACGGTTCCTACGCTACGTCCTACGCCGACTTCCATCACCCGTGAACGCGCGTCGACCGTTGCCGGAAGCCAGATAATTTCATTTATAAAGTTTTAAATATGTATATTTTTACGACAAAACCGCACGGATTACCCTCAGAAGGCCTTCGTTTATCCCCCTGGAGCCGGATGGATTACTTTTGTGAAGGATGTATGCACATTTGTGGGACTTGAAGGAGGTGGACCCCATAGCTTCACATTATATCCACTGAAAGGTCTAAGAAATTTTCTAAAATAACTGAAAATGTGTTCGTCTAAAAAAAGATTGACATATGCAGAGTGTTGGGGAAATGCATTACAAGTAACTTGAGTTACATAATCAGATTACTTTTTCAAGTAACTAGTAAAGTAACGCATTACTTTTAAAATTTACAACAAAATATCTGAGTTACTTTTTCAAATAAGTAACACAAGTTACTTTGTTTTCCCATTTATTGACTGACAGCTCTCCTGTCCTCATGTTGAGACAAATCAAAGTGCAGAGGCGTGTGTGTGTGTGTGTGTGTGTGTGTGTGTGTGTGTACATGATGTTTATTGTAGTTCTAGACTAAAAGTGAGCATTTACTCATCTCGCTTGCACAAAAAAATATTCAATATTCCTCAAAATGAATAAAATCAGTGAAATGCAGAATCAGAATACTATGCAAACCTCCAATAACTTAATGTGTTGAATAAAACATAATTTTTATGCATTTAATCTCACTTTATTGACCAATGTACTTGCTTCTGACCTTCGATGATGCAGTTAAGCAAACATGACTTTAGATAGATAGGTTTGCTTTCCTCTACTGTACACATGTCCTTCGGCCTGAGGATTATTATTAATTCACTTTTAGTGTGAAAGGGTCTTTACATTTGCCCAAAAATATAACTTTTGTGTTATAAAAAAACAAGCCCAGCCCAGGTGGGAAAAAAGTAACGCAAAAGTAACGTAACGTAACGCATTACTTTTCTAAAAAAGTAACTAAGTAATGCAATTAGTTACTTTTTAAGGGAGTAACGCAATATTGTAATGCATTACTTTTCAAAGTAACTTTCCCCAACACTGCATATGCATCTCGAACGGCTTGAGGGTGAGTAATGCATGGGTTAAATATCATTTTTGGCCGAACTATCCCTTTAAGTGTGGTTAACAAGTTTCCATTGTCGCATCCCTATTTAGTACCCTATTTGTGGAAAAGTGGCAAAAAAACACAAACAAACGAAAGGAAAGAATTCATGCAGATCAGAATCACGTTCTACAACCTAAAAGAAATAAGACACTACACCCTACAAACAAAAATGACTTCTTTGAACACAATCAAATGATTTTAGATGCAGTTGTCCAAAGATAAACAGCCAAAAATCAGCACAGCCCACAATAACACTGGACTGACAGTGATGAAAGAAAAAAGAAAAAAGTCCCACCAACCCCAGTCCACGGCTCGGCTGCCCACGAGCCACTTCTCAGAAGAGAAGCCACATCACACAGCCTGACTGCCATGATGGCGGGAGAGGACGTCTGCAAACAAGAGCACATCAGAGTCAGTCACGTACACATGCACACTGCAACATTAGCTCCCTACTTTGCTCACTTTGTACCTGCAATGCTTCAGCACAAAAATGTTTAGTAATGTTAGTGTCACAATACATCATTATGAGCATAAGCAGCCACTGAAAACTGATTTTCATTAAGACATGAAGCGTGCACAAATCAGGCCATAATTAATCCTATTATGGCAAAGGCATCATGATATTACCATCTGCATTAGGGGCGTACACACATTTTTAGTAGGACATAGCCTATTAAAGATCAGAGGTGGACAGTAACAAAGTACATTTACTTGAGTACTGTTCTCAAGTACACTTTTTGAGTATCTGTACTTTACTTGAGTATAACTTTTTCTGGAAGCTTTTTACTTTAACTTCTCTACATTTGAAAGACAAATATTGTACTTTTTACTCCACTACATTTCTGTCAAGATACTGTTACGCTTAAACGTGCTGCGTAACACGGGAATGAACCTCATTGGTTCTTGCAGAAGCTCAAACGTGATGCGTAACACGAGAATGAACCTCATTGGTTCTCGCTGAAGCTCAAACGTGATGCGTAACACGGGAATGAACCTCATTGGTTCTCGCTGAAGCTCAAACGTGATGCGTAACACGAGAATGAACCTCATTGGTTCTCGCTGAAGCTCAAACGTGCTGCGTAACACGGGAATGAACGTCATTGGTTCTCGCTGAAGCTCAAACGTGCTGCGTAACACGAGAATAAACCTCATTGGTTCTCGCTGAAGCTCAAACGTGATGCGTAACACGAGAATGAACCTCATTGGTTCTTGCTGAAGCTCAAACGTGCTATGTAACACAAGAATGAACCTCATTGGTTCTTGAGAAGCTCAAACGTGATGCGTAACACGGGAATGAACGTCATTGGTTCTTGCAGAAGCTCAAACGTGCTATGTAACACAAGAATGAACCTCATTGGTTCTTGAGAAGCTCAAACGTGATGCGTAACACGGGAATGAACGTCATTGGTTCTCGCTGAAGCTCAAACGTGCTGCGTAACACGAGAATAAACCTCATTGGTTCTCGCTGAAGCTCAAACGTGATGCGTAACACGAGAATGAACCTCATTGGTTCTTGCTGAAGCTCAAACGTGATGCGTAACACGGGAATGAACGTCATTGGTTCTTGCTGAAGCTCAAACGTGATGCGTAACACGAGAATAAACCTCATTGGTTCTCGCTGAAGCTCAAACGTGATGCGTAACACGAGAATGAACCTCATTGGTTCTTGAGAAGCTCAAACGTGATGCGTAACACGGGAATAAACCTCATTGGTTCTCGCTGAAGCTCAAACGTGATGCGTAACACGAGAATGAACCTCATTGGTTCTTGCAGAAGCTCAAACGTGATGCGCAACACGGGAATGAACCTCATTGGTTCTCGCTGAAGCTCAAACGTGATGCGTAACACGAGAATGAACCTCATTGGTTCTTGAGAAGCTCAAACGTGATGCGTAACACGGGAATAAACCTCATTGGTTCTCGCTGAAGCTCAAACGTGATGCGTAACACGAGAATGAACCTCATTGGTTCTTGCAGAAGCTCAAACGTGATGCGTAACGAGAATGAACCTCATTGGTTCTTGCTGAAGCTCAAACGTGATGCGTAACACGAGAATGAACCTCATTGGTTCTCGCTGAAGCTCAAACGTGATGCGTAACACGAGAATGAACCTCATTGGTTCTTGCAGAAGCTCAAACGTGATGCGTAACACGAGAATGAACCTCATTGGTTCTTGCAGAAGCTCAAACGTGATGCGTAACACGGGAATAAACCTCATTGGTTCTCGCTGAAGCTCAAACGTGATGCGTAACACGAGAATGAACCTCATTAGTTCTTGAGAAGCTCAAACGTGATGCGTAACACGGGAATAAACCTCATTGGTTCTCGCTGAAGCTCAAACGTGATGCGTAACACGAGAATGAACCTCATTGGTTCTTGCAGAAGCTCAAACGTGATGCGTAACACGAGAATGAACCTCATTGGTTCTTGCTGAAGCTCAAACGTGATGCGTAACACGAGAATGAACCTCATTGGTTCTCGCTGAAGCTCAAACGTGATGCGTAACACGAGAATGAACCTCATTGGTTCTTGCAGAAGCTCAAACGTGATGCGTAACACGAGAATGAACCTCATTGGTTCTTGCTGAAGCTCAAACGTGCTGCGTAACACGGGAATGAACGTCATTGGTTCTTGCAGAAGCTCAAACGTGATGCGTAACACGAGAATGAACCTCATTGGTTCTTGCTGAAGCTCAAACGTGCTGCGTAACACGGGAATGAACCTCATTGGTTCTTGCGAAGCTCAAACGTGATGCGTAACACGAGAATGAACCTCATTGGTTCTTGAGAAGCTCAAACGTGATGCGTAACACGAGAATGAACGTCATTGGTTCTTGCTGAAGCTCAAACGTGCTGCGTAACACGGGAATGAACCTCATTGGTTCTTGCAGAAGCTCAAACGTGATGCGTAACACGAGAATGAACCTCATTGGTTCTTGAAAAGCTCAAACGTGATGCGTAACACGAGAATAAACCTCATTGGTTCTCGCTGAAGCTCAAACGTGATGCGTAACACGAGAATGAACCTCATTGGTTCTTGAGAAGCTCAAACGTGATGCGTAACACGGGAATAAACCTCATTGGTTCTCGCTGAAGCTCAAACGTGATGCGTAACAAGAATGAACCTCATTGGTTCTTGCAGAAGCTCAAACGTGATGCGTAACACGAGAATGAACCTCATTGGTTCTTGCTGAAGCTCAAACGTGATGCGTAACACGGGAATGAACCTCATTGGTTCTTGAGAAGCTCAAACGTGCTGCGTAACACGAGAATGAACCTCATTGGTTCTTGAGAAGCTCAAACGTGATGCGTAACACGAGAATGAACGTCATTGGTTCTTGCTGAAGCTCAAACGTGCTGCGTAACACGGGAATGAACCTCATTGGTTCTTGCAGAAGCTCAAACGTGATGCGTAACACGAGAATGAACCTCATTGGTTCTTGAGAACCTCAAACGTGATGCGTAACACGAGAATAAACCTCATTGGTTCTTGCAGAAGCTCAAACGTGCTGCGTAACACGAGAATGAACCTCATTGGTTCTTGCTGAAGCTCAAACGTGATGCGTAACACGAGAATGAACCTCATTGGTTCTTGCTGAAGCTCAAACGTGATGCGTAACACGGGAATGAACCTCATTGGTTCTTGAGAAGCTCAAACGTGCTGCGTAACACGAGAATGAACCTCATTGGTTCTTGAGAAGCTCAAACGTCCTGCGTAACACGAGAATGAACCTCATTGGTTCTTGAGAAGCTCAAACGTGCTGCGTAACACGAGAATGAACCTCATTGGTTCTTGCAGAAGCTCAAACGTGCTGCGTAACACGAGAATGAACCTCATTGGTTCTTGCTGAAGCTCAAACGTGATGCGTAACACGAGAATGAACCTCATTGGTTCTTGCTGAAGCTCAAACGTGATGCGTAACACGAGAATGAACCTCATTGGTTCTTGCTGAAGCTCAAACGTGATGCGTAACACGAGAATGAACCTCATTGGTTCTTGCAGAAGCTCAAACGTGATGCGTAACACGAGAATGAACCTCATTGGTTCTTGCTGAAGCTCAAACGTGCTGCGTAACACGGGAATGAACGTCATTGGTTCTGGCAGAAGCTCAAACGTGATGCGTAACACGAGAATGAACCTCATTGGTTCTTGCTGAAGCTCAAACGTGCTGCGTAACACGGGAATGAACCTCATTGGTTCTTGCGAAGCTCAAACGTGATGCGTAACACGAGAATGAACCTCATTGGTTCTTGAGAAGCTCAAACGTGATGCGTAACACGAGAATGAACGTCATTGGTTCTTGCTGAAGCTCAAACGTGCTGCGTAACACGGGAATGAACCTCATTGGTTCTTGCAGAAGCTCAAACGTGATGCGTAACACGAGAATGAACCTCATTGGTTCTTGAGAAGCTCAAACGTGATGCGTAACACGAGAATAAACCTCATTGGTTCTCGCTGAAGCTCAAACGTGATGCGTAACACGAGAATGAACCTCATTGGTTCTTGAGAAGCTCAAACGTGATGCGTAACACGGGAATGAACCTCATTGGTTCTTGCAGAAGCTCAAACGTGATGCGTAACACGAGAATGAACCTCATTGGTTCTTGAGAAGCTCAAACGTGATGCGTAACACGAGAATAAACCTCATTGGTTCTCGCTGAAGCTCAAACGTGATGCGTAACACGAGAATGAACCTCATTGGTTCTTGAGAAGCTCAAACGTGATGCGTAACACGGGAATAAACCTCATTGGTTCTCGCTGAAGCTCAAACGTGATGCGTAACACAAGAATGAACCTCATTGGTTCTTGCAGAAGCTCAAACGTGATGCGTAACACGAGAATGAACCTCATTGGTTCTTGCTGAAGCTCAAACGTGATGCGTAACACGAGAATGAACGTCATTGGTTCTTGCTGAAGCTCAAACGTGCTGCGTAACACGAGAATGAACGTCATTGGTTCTTGCTGAAGCTCAAACGTGATGCGTAACACGAGAATGAACGTCATTGGTTCTTGCTGAAGCTCAAACGTGCTGCGTAACACGGGAATGAACCTCATTGGTTCTTGCAGAAGCTCAAACGTGATGCGTAACACGAGAATGAACCTCATTGGTTCTTGAGAACCTCAAACGTGATGCGTAACACGTGAATAAACCTCATTGGTTCTCGCTGAAGCTCAAACGTGATGCGTAACACGAGAATGAACCTCATTGGTTCTTGAGAAGCTCAAACGTGATGCGTAACACGGGAATAAACCTCATTGGTTCTCGCTGAAGCTCAAACGTGATGCGTAACACGAGAATGAACCTCATTGGTTCTTGAGAAGCTCAAACGTGATGCGTAACACGAGAATGAACGTCATTGGTTCTTGCTGAAGCTCAAACGTGCTGCGTAACACGGGAATGAACCTCATTGGTTCTTGCAGAAGCTCAAACGTGATGCGTAACACGAGAATGAACCTCATTGGTTCTTGAGAAGCTCAAACGTGATGCGTAACACGAGAATAAACCTCATTGGTTCTCGCTGAAGCTCAAACGTGATGCGTAACACGAGAATGAACCTCATTGGTTCTTGAGAAGCTCAAACGTGATGCGTAACACGGGAATGAACCTCATTGGTTCTTGCAGAAGCTCAAACGTGATGCGTAACACGAGAATGAACCTCATTGGTTCTTGAGAAGCTCAAACGTGATGCGTAACACGAGAATAAACCTCATTGGTTCTCGCTGAAGCTCAAACGTGATGCGTAACACGAGAATGAACCTCATTGGTTCTTGAGAAGCTCAAACGTGATGCGTAACACGGGAATAAACCTCATTGGTTCTCGCTGAAGCTCAAACGTGATGCGTAACACAAGAATGAACCTCATTGGTTCTTGCAGAAGCTCAAACGTGATGCGTAACACGAGAATGAACCTCATTGGTTCTTGCTGAAGCTCAAACGTGATGCGTAACACGAGAATGAACGTCATTGGTTCTTGCTGAAGCTCAAACGTGCTGCGTAACACGAGAATGAACGTCATTGGTTCTTGCTGAAGCTCAAACGTGATGCGTAACACGAGAATGAACGTCATTGGTTCTTGCTGAAGCTCAAACGTGCTGCGTAACACGGGAATGAACCTCATTGGTTCTTGCAGAAGCTCAAACGTGATGCGTAACACGAGAATGAACCTCATTGGTTCTTGAGAACCTCAAACGTGATGCTTAACACGAGAATAAACCTCATTGGTTCTCGCTGAAGCTCAAACGTGATGCGTAACACGAGAATGAACCTCATTGGTTCTTGAGAAGCTCAAACGTGATGCGTAACACGGGAATAAACCTCATTGGTTCTCGCTGAAGCTCAAACGTGATGCGTAACACGAGAATGAACCTCATTGGTTCTTGCAGAAGCTCAAACGTGATGCGTAACACGAGAATGAACCTCATTGGTTCTTGCTGAAGCTCAAACGTGATGCGTAACACGAGAATGAACGTCATTGGTTCTTGCTGAAGCTCAAACGTGATGCGTAACACGAGAATGAACCTCATTGGTTCTTGCTGAAGCTCAAACGTGCTGCGTAACACGAGAATGAACGTCATTGGTTCTTGCAGAAGCTCAAACGTGATGCGTAACACGAGAATGAACCTCATTGGTTCTTGAGAAGCTCAAACGTGCTGCGTAACACGGGAATGAACCTCATTGGTTCTTGCAGAAGCTCAAACGTGCTGCGTAACACGGGAATGAACCTCATTGGTTCTTGCTGAAGCTAAAACGTGATGCGTAACACGAGAATGAACCTCATTGGTTCTTGCTGAAGCTCAAACGTGATGCGTAACACGGGAATGAACCTCATTGGTTCTTGAGAAGCTCAAACGTGCTGCGTAACACGAGAATGAACCTCATTGGTTCTTGCAGAAGCTCAAACGTGCTGCGTAACACGAGAATGAACCTCATTGGTTCTTGCTGAAGCTCAAACGTGATGCGTAACACGGGAATGAACCTCATTGGTTCTTGAGAAGCCCAAACGTGCTGCGTAACACGAGAATGAACCTCATTGGTTCTTGCAGAAGCTCAAACGTGCTGCGTAACACGAGAATGAACCTCATTGGTTCTTGCTGAAGCTCAAACGTGATGCGTAACACGAGAATGAACCTCATTGGTTCTTGCTGAAGCTCAAACGTGATGCGTAACACGGGAATGAACCTCATTGGTTCTTGAGAAGCCCAAACGTGCTGCGTAACACGAGAATGAACCTCATTGGTTCTTGCAGAAGCTCAAACGTGCTGCGTAACACGAGAATGAACCTCATTGGTTCTTGCTGAAGCTCAAACGTGATGCGTAACACGAGAATGAACCTCATTGGTTCTTGCTGAAGCTCAAACGTGATGCGTAACACGGGAATGAACCTCATTGGTTCTTGAGAAGCTCAAACGTGCTGCGTAACACGAGAATGAACCTCATTGGTTCTTGAGAAGCTCAAACGTCCTGCGTAACACGAGAATGAACCTCATTGGTTCTCGCTGAAGCTCAAACGTGATGCGTAACACGAGAATGAACCTCATTGGTTCTTGCAGAAGCTCAAACGTGATGCGTAACACGAGAATGAACCTCATTGGTTCTTGCTGAAGCTCAAACGTGATGCGTAACACGAGAATGAACCTCATTGGTTCTTGCTGAAGCTCAAACGTGATGCGTAACACGAGAATGAACCTCATTGGTTCTTGCAGAAGCTCAAACGTGATGCGTAACACGAGAATGAACCTCATTGGTTCTTGAGAAGCTCAAACGTGCTGCGTAACACGGGAATGAACCTCATTGGTTCTTGCAGAAGCTCAAACGTGCTGCGTAACACGGGAATGAACCTCATTGGTTCTTGCTGAAGCTAAAACGTGATGCGTAACACGAGAATGAACCTCATTGGTTCTTGCTGAAGCTCAAACGTGATGCGTAACACGGGAATGAACCTCATTGGTTCTTGAGAAGCTCAAACGTGCTGCGTAACACGAGAATGAACCTCATTGGTTCTTGCAGAAGCTCAAACGTGCTGCGTAACACGAGAATGAACCTCATTGGTTCTTGCTGAAGCTCAAACGTGATGCGTAACACGAGAATGAACCTCATTGGTTCTTGCTGAAGCTCAAACGTGATGCGTAACACGAGAATGAACCTCATTGGTTCTTGAGAAGCTCAAACGTGCTGCGTAACACGAGAATGAACCTCATTGGTTCTTGCGAAAGCTTAAATTATGCTCGAATTAACTTCATTGGTTCTTGCTTAAACCCCTTTGGGTCGGCGATCACGCCGGCGTGACCAGCTCACTTTTTTTCTTATCAGTGCAAAAGAGACTCAAAATACTCTGTTGATTTATACATCATTCGATCCTGTTAAGCGTCTATTTTTTGTGTATATTCGCAATAAAAACAAAGTGTTGTGCTTTTTTCCAAATAAAGTAAAATAAACATGCGAAATATCGACACAGGCATAAAGCTTGAAGTAATTTATATATATATTTTTTTAAACTATTCTCACTTTATGTAATCTGTATGAAAAGTGAGAGATTTCAGTCGTGCTCATTTCATCTCATTAAGTGCTAATGAGACCACGCCCACGGAGAGCGCGCGCTATTCAAACGCAAATGATCTGAGGCAATACACGTGTCAACGCCCACATCACCTTGATGAAATAATATTATCGTAATAGTCATACTCGGGAATTGACCTCAGTGCTTTGCTCTAATATGGATTAGTGTCTGTAAACCGCAAAAAGACTGTTTAACCCTCTGGGGTTGGCAAACGCGCGGGTGCGTTTGGCTGTTTTTTTTTTTTTTACATAGCAGCAACATAGACTTAAAATACTCCTTCAATTATGGTCATACAGACTTAAGAAATATGAAAAAAGAATCTGTGAGATGTCTACTTTTGTGTCCATTTACAATCAAAACAAAACGTTGTGCTTTTGTAAAATAAAGAGAAAAAAAACAGGGTGTGCTTTCTGCCTCTCCGTCTCGTGAACTTTTTTTTCTTGAGCACGTCTCAAAACATAAACAAAACTCAGCGAATACTTGTCACACATTTATGAGCTATATATCTTTATAGAGATGCTCCGATCAGCATTATTGGGGCCGATCACCGATTACCGATCACCAAAATCATGATCTGCCGATTGTCGATCACAGAATGGCAGAGGAATGGGAATATTTTATCTATAATCTAGCAGAGTTTGCACCATTTGTAGAAATGAAACTACCGGTAACTATGAGGTGGCAAGAACAATTTTTTTCCTGGAACAACAAATTATGAAAAACACCCCAAAACCAGCAGGTTGTTTATCAGACAAAAATTCATGAAATAACTTTTTTTTTAAGTCAAATTTAAGACCATTTTAAGACATTTTAAGATCATAAAGATTGAAATGTAAGACCTACACGACGCATTAACCAGCAAAATAACAAATAAAATTAGCATCAACAGGTTTACATAAGCATTAAAATAATAACAAATTATGGCTAGATTTTAAAAGAGTGTCTTGCAACATGTTATCTACTAACATGTAAGCTACAAGTGCAAATAAAGTTGACAAAAAAGGTTTTATAAAAAGATAAACCTCATATTTCAGCCTTTAAATATTTTTTTATATAAAAAGAATGAGTCAAAAAAAGATAAATTACTGACATTTACAATGCACATTAGCTTATCTTTTATTATTAATAGTAAAATTCGGTCCAATTTTCCCGTGGCGTCTGTCGTTGCTATGCAACCATGCACTGCGCTCTCCACAACGACAAAGAAGTTTTAGTAGCTTTTGCGGAATTCTGAAGTTGATAATTCTTCATCTCGCTGCGCGTTGAAAACACGGCCGCATCGCTTCTATAATGAGCGCGCTTGCCGCACGCCTACATTTGAAATAACGAACTTGAGCGCGCAAAAGACGTGATATGTGAACGGCCCCTTGGCAAGCTACCTCCAGTCAGGCCACAAGCAACTGGCAGCTCGCGAGCGCCGTGTTGGAGACCCCTGCTCAACCGCTCCGCTTTGTAGGCTACGACTACCTTTTGCTACTTTGTAATGACTTTCTGCGGCCAGCGTTTCTGGAAATGAACAAGGGTAAAACCTTTTTTAGACCTGACTTACAGTATTTTCCGGACTATAAGTCGCTCCGGAGTATGTCGCATCAGTCAAAAAATGCGTCATGAAGAGGAAAAAAACATATATAAGTCGCACTGGACTAGAAGTCACATTTATTTAGAAATTTATTTCACAAAAGTCCAAGACCAAGAACAGACATTTAATCTGGAAAGGCACGTTATTCAGCTCCACAATAGCACACAGAACAACAGCTGAATAGTGTCCGGTGTGTTAGCGTAACACATTAACAGTTATTCAGGGGCACAATAGCACACAGAACAACAGCTGAATAGTGTCCGGTGTGTTAGCGTAACACATTAACAGTTATTCAGCGGCACAATAGCACACAGAACAACAGCTGAATAGTGTCCGGTGTGTTAGCGTAACACAGGGTTTCCCGCAGCACTTTGGAACTAAGGCGGCCGCCTTAACTACGTCGTCAAAAAATGTATATAAGCGATGTCCGCGGTGTTACTCTGTCCTGTTTAGAGCTCAGATTCTCCGCCGTGATCTAGAGACGTTTGGCGCGGGACTAGATGTGATTGCCGAGTGCGAGCACGGGCGGTAGCCTAATGCACTCACTATGTGTGTGCGGCTGCGTGAGAATAAAACGATTAAATAGAAATATATATGAATAAAACATAAAAACTAATAAATTGTTATTAATCTGTTGCAGAAAAGCAACAAGAACAACTAAAACAAAATAGAAGCGATTTACAGGCCAGAGTTTCTATTTGTAACATGTTTGCAGCGTTGAGCGATGTAGCCAATCACAGACATATGTGTTGATTTCTGGAACGCAATGGCCAATCAGAAGCATTTAAGATAGAATCCCTTCACGGCTCAAACGGACTTTTTGTTCAGTGCTGAATTCTGCATGCTGGCAAATCCTCGGATTATAAAATATATTATGAAAGATTCATTATGCAGTCAGCTTCATTGATAATAACAGAAATGTATGAGATCGCGATGAACTGATGTCAGCTTTTTAAGAATTATTAAGAGAGCGCGCATTTGCCCGCAGTCATGGCAAACCATGCTTGCTTATATGTTAAATTAACAGTGGATTGTGAATGTTAATGGTTTTTGCTTTAATAACAATTTATCAGGAGCATTTATGCTGATGTGTATGGCGACGTAGGCTAACACAAAGTTAAGTTACAAAAAGTTATTCGCTGATTGTTTAAGGTCTATGTGCGATGCAAGCGCTGCTGCGAGGCTAGAAAGCTCCTGGCTGTTCTAGAAAGGAAACTGATCCAATGCAGCAATGATATATAAGTCGCACCTGACTATAAGTCGCAGGACCAGCAAAACAATGGAAAAAAGGTGCGACTTATAGTCCGGAAAATACTGTAAATGTAAGACCTCGGATGAAAATCCGTTCGAACATGCCTAATCATCAGTGGTGTTAAAATGCCGTTGGTGGCTTCCACCTCGAGGGATTTCAGCACGACATACATTGCAAATGGCTAATTTTTGTCTGACACTTTAAAAAACTTCCAGACGGGAGAAGGAGAAGTCATGTTGCCACTGGCTGTTGCTGTTGTGTGATCGTGCGCCGCGCATGCAGGTGGAAAAAAGTCGCGCAAGTAATTTACGTCACGTGATCAGCTTTTTTTGATCGCCGCTTTAGGGATTCGCCGATCAAGCTATTTTTTGCCAATATCGGCCAATCAATCGGAGCATCACTATATCTTTATAAACATTTAGCCTAAGTGTGTAGTTTTAAATGATCTGATTCAAAAAGAAAACAAATATTCTCTGTTTAAGTAATTTGTATAAAACCAACAAGATATCCAGTTTCTCAAACCCTTGCTCATTAGTTTTAATGTGACCACACCCACACTCGCAAAACATATACCATGCAAATCGCGCTCATTACCTCAAAAACAATGCACCTAACTTCATCAGTCCTCTGCTGTCGTCGAGTTTGGAAGACGCACGCAAGCTTATTGGATTTATATCAGAAGAAGAAGAACGCGATTTGAAGACAAAGATTTTAAGGTAAGAAATAATTCTGAATTATATTAGTGTTATTGTTGCATAAACTTCACATTCAGCGACTCCATCGCTTTAGTCCTCTGCACGCGCTGTGAGTTTGAGTCAGTAGCGCTGTCTGTTTGAAAAGCAAAACAGCAAAGTTTTTACTCCAATCTCATTTCATAACGTCATAACAATTGTAAACATTTGAAGTAGCATGATAATCAATTATATTTTTACTCTAGTGTAGTGTTACTGAAGTGTTTAACGATTTATAGGCTGCCTAGCTGCTATAGGCTTGTTATTATTATTGTATGCAGCACTGCACATGTATGCCTACAAGACACAACAAGGTGTTAATTACATTTTTTTTTTTATCGCAATTTTAACCCAATTTTAAAAATCTAAAAATTTATTCCCAGAATTGTGCAGCCCTATAGTTTATCTTGATATCACCATGTTCACAGTTTCGTTTTTTGTTTTTTACAGGGACCAGGGGCCTCATTTATAAAACTTTGCGTAGGATTTGCGTCAAAAGTGGCGTACGGATGAAACATAGGACGTGCGTACGCACAGAAATATTCGGATTTATAAAACCGTGCGCACGCACATCCTACGCAGCTTTCCCTTAATAAATCACAATCAATTCTAAATGTAGCGCAGCTTTTGCGGCTTCATGTCACGCCCATAGTTGCCCATAAATAGTCGTGAAACGCCCACAAGTTAATATTCATCGATTGCGAAATCATGGCAAACACAGAGAGGAAATCCAAAAAACGTAACTTCACTCAATGTGCAGTATAAGTTATCGTTGGCGAGGTGGAAAAGAGGAGATGTTGTTTGGAGGGCACAGTGTGGGCATTACTAACGCCAAAAAGACACTTGAGTGGCAAAAGGTTGCAGACGCCGTTAATGCTGTAGCCTCACAACCTCGGACCGTGGCCGAAATAAGAAAGAAATGTTCGGACAAGATCAGCCATTGTGCGTCATTACGCATTGAGATGGGGCATTTTATTTCCATCCATTTAATTGCATCTGACAAGCTACAGATGTCGGTTATAATCTACGTAGAAATGGGAAATAATTCAGTGCAAATGTAATTTCTTGCAGCTTTCTGAATGGTTGAGACATACGTATACGTTTATCAAAAATAAAACAAACTAAAGG
Source organism: Phoxinus phoxinus (assembly GCF_949152265.1). Classification (NCBI taxonomy): domain Eukaryota; kingdom Metazoa; phylum Chordata; class Actinopteri; order Cypriniformes; family Leuciscidae; genus Phoxinus; species Phoxinus phoxinus. The sequence goes on from NC_136895.1 coordinate 4,717,465, forward strand.
CATATGCATGAATACCATGATTCCGTAGCTGATGAAGAAATACTATGAAAACAACTTTCCCCAGTGGACAATTAATACATCTATCTATCTATTTATCTATATATCTATCTATACTACCTCCCTAATTATCTATCTATATATCTGTCTAATTGCATCTAGATCTGCTCCGCCAGACGGACACATTGACGAGAATATCAGTTTTGTACATTATTTCGTTCTGTTTACCATATTCTTTATGAGGATGATTTGCATAACATGCCAATATTATTGCAGAACATATTTCACTTTTCTTTTTGCAAATATGTGTTAATTTGCATTTCTGTTGTAATTTTCGTTTGATTTTGTTTGTTTTACACTGCAGATCGATCGATCGAACGGGTGTTCGTGTAGCTGTTAATTGTAAGACTTGTTTTGTGAAGTCTTCATGTTATTTATGAGAGGCAGTATTGCCATTTCTTTTACACAACGGTCTGTTTCACACACTTTCACGTGTTTCTTCCATCTGCCGACGGTGTCGCCATTTCTCATTTCACCCGGTTTTGTGCGTACGCCTGGGTCAGAGCTTGCGTGAAGGACCGCACATTTTCCCGTGAAGTTTGCTTTTTATAAATACCAATTATTGCGTAGAGAGCGGCGTACACCTTCTTTTGTGCGTACGCAACGTTTATAAATGAGGCCCCAGATGAGAGACCACTGATGGAGTCCTGCTGACTTAAACATTTACATGATTCTCTGTACATGTAGGCCTACATGGTAAAATGAAAAATCAAACAACATGGAAATGACAGGTATGTATGACACCTATGTTTCAGGAATGGCACAAAGGTGTGATCACTGATCAGTGTGTTAAATAATGTGCTTTTTTGACCTTGTGTGTATATTTGGACTATGTTGTGTTGTGAATAAATCCCAAAAAGCCATTATTTTTTAAATGCAGTCATTCTTTGTGCAAGGTTCCTCATAATGATAGTGCCTGAGAGCTCCTAATAGGGCCATTATGGGAGGCTCTTTGTCTTTCTCAGGTGTGAAACACTACAGTGTATATAAAATATAAATACAATATAAAAAAACAATAAATAATTTATTCTTAAACAGATGCACTGAATTTTGGTGAACTTGTACATTAGCAGGAAATGTAGCACAATATGGATGTGAAAGCAGTTATAATAGCCTATGTGACAATAACATGTGTTTTGGTTCAAATCAACAAATAATCGTGATAATTAATCGTGATTAGGGCTGCACGATATGAGGAAAAGCTGCGATGTGCGATAACATTGTTTAATATTGCGATGACGATATGACTTGCGATAAATGTGATTGTTAACTATACTGTTCCCATGTCTTAGTGCTTTAATAGGTTCTTTGCGTGATAGGTCAAACGTTTATTACCTGCCTGGTTCAGAATACGCGATTTTGGCACGATCCGTTTGACGTATGCGTGTCGTGGAGATTCGTAATAACGACAACGGGCGTCGGGACGCAAGATTCGATCGTTTCATCTCGTATAGTGTGTCATAGTGGGCGACAACCTACGTCGCGTCTGCGATGCTTCACGACAGAAAAACTATAGCATGTTTAATTCTTTAACGGTCCTCCACGACGGGTTGAACATGTGAGCAAGGCGAGACGTGAGTGAGTGCAACAGTGAGTGTGTGTGTGCGCCAGTGAGCGTGTGAGCGTGTGTGTGTGTGTGTGTGCGTGAGTGAGCGAGTGAGGGACAGTGAGTGTGTGTCTGTGCGTGCGAGCACACGATGACTGGTCGGAAAGCAACGTGTAGTCTGACATGTTTCTTGTCCACGACAAGATTTTAGGAGTCAAAAATGTGTAGTGCTAATCTGAACCAGGCATTGTGTCAGGCTGTCTGTTGCGATGTGTTCATCGCGGGAGTTCATATCGCGATGACGATGAAAATTCGATGTATCGTTCAGCCCTAATCGTGATCTCAATATTGATCAAAATAACCGTGATTATCATTTTGGTCATAATCGTGCAGCCCTACTAGAGAGGTAATCTGGTAATGCTAATCCCGTGCGAATAGGGCTTTATACACCTAGGATGGCTTCAGGGTAGGGATGCAAATTATCGATTAATTCATTAATCATTAATTGATTGACCTTATCGAACGATTAACGATTAACTGATAAGCGGCTATTTTCCTGAGAATGTACATTTCTCACGGTATCAACTTTAAGCAACATAAAAAGCAAAATATTGCTTATATACTGAACAAAAATGCATGTTATATTGCTCAAATGATGTTTTATTGTAACAGTTTGGATACGGTACAGAATGGCATTTATGTAGTTTAACAAAATAAATTATGCACAGAAAATTAAAATACATAAAAAATAATTGTGCACTGGCTCACCTGTTGCAAACATTAAGCAACATAAAATAAATGTTAAATAAAAATCTATATGGGTAGGCTTAGCCTAAACTATATTAAGTCTACATATTATAATCTATCTGGTAAACTACTTGAAAAACTTGAAACATTAGCAGCACTTATTGATGCTTGGTCTGAGAAAGGTAACAGTAAGATTACTAGACCTGGAAACTTCAAATATAGAACTGAAGGGATGTCAATTTTCACAAATTCCCATGATCGATCGTAATTTAAATTAACGATCAATTATGCGTCTGCTGCAGTGCATATGGCCAACAGCATGACAGGGTTTGTTAAAAACGCTATGTTACTCACCAAATGAATGAGAATGGCTTTTAATCCAAATAAAGGGCTAGTAGGATTGTAAAATGTTTCGATGTGAATGATAATTAAATTATTTAATAATCAAATATAACGACTCATAATACAACGTGTCACCAACGCCGCCTCAGATGCGTGCTTGCAGTGTGTTGTAACGTTAGACGTGCACTGAAACGCACTGAAAACACCAACTAAACCCAATGAATTCACAACGATTTAATAATAGTGTTCTGATGTTATGTAATATGACAGTCCCAAATTAATCATCGTTATTATTAGTCGTGCATTGCTGCTTGAGCGGCGCGCGCTGAATGAATAACCGTTGAGCACTTTGCCAGCGCGTTATTTAACTCAAAGAAGCGCAACCTATATGAGATTAGTCAGATATATACAAAATAAACATTATATTACAAATTATATCTGCACAAAATGACGTGAATGCACAAGTGAACTTGAGTTACGTGCCATTCAGAATGACTCATGTTGTGGACGCGCTCTTCCTGGAACAACGCGACACGGCAACTAAACCCAAATACTTCACAATGTTTTATTACACTATTGTTCTCTTTATAATGTTATGTAATATGACAGTCCCAATAGTCATTATTAGCCGTGCATTGCCGTTTGAGCTGCGCGCGCTAAAGATCACGCTTCAACAATTCTTAACCAAATGCATCCAATATGAGATAAATCAGATATAGATAAGCGTACACATAATAAACTATTACAACTTACATTTGCACAAAACAAAAACATTTGCGAAAACTTAGTCATTATGAAGGTGTAAAATAGTCCCAAACATAACTCCGTCGCTTGTGTTTCGCGGTTGAGCAGCACGCATGCGCATGAACCTGCTTAATCGATGATCGATAAGTTTGATGGATTAATGTATTATCGACAATTAATCGATCGTCGATTAATCGTTTGCATCCCTACTTCAGGGTGAGTAAATCATGGGCTTATTTTCTTTTTGAGTGAACTATCCCTTGAACGGCGGCTCAAAACACATGAACGCTTCATGAACACCGGATACACAAACTAGGCAGTGCGAGAAGAATAGGGAATGGCCACTGTAAGTGGTAGGGGTGTAACGGTACATGTATTCGTACCGGACCGCTTCGGTACAGGACTTTCGGTACGGTGCACATGTGCACCGAATGCAATCTTTCACGTAAGTTAGGCTAGTTTTGTGTGCGGAACATGCGTCAATTCCGAGTTTCCACACGAACATATTAAGTGTCGGAAGTCTCCGCGTTGCACTGATTAAATCTGATTAATCGTTTTAGTGATTCAAATACATGTACAATATTACCATAACATCTGTCTTCCTGTGTGCGGAAATTTGTTTATGTTGCTGTGACAACGAAACGCGTGCAAGCGCGCCTGTGTTAAGAGCGCTTGTTGCTCCATGCGCGCTGATGTGCTCATCTGTGGACATTTCCAAATGCCTTTCAGTTGCTTAATAAAAGCGGGCTTTCCACACAAACAAACGTGCATGTGTCATTAGTATGAGAAAAAAAAATGGGATTTTAACTCTCGGGTCGGGCTCGGACATATCTTTATGCCTGTCGGGCTTGGGTCGGGTTCGGTTACTGCTGTCTAAAATCTACTGCCTAAAATTCGGCCCGATCACCATGATAGCTAGCGTCATGGCCAATATTGGTTTAAGAGTATTTTATTTAGTGGAGAACTTTGCAGCAGTATTTTATTTCTTATTCTTTTTTTATTTTTTATATATTTTTTATTAATTATATTTTATTAAAAAGTGTTTAAAAAAAGTGTAAACAAATTGTTAAAAAAAAGTTTATAGTAAACAACCAGCAGTTTAATGTTTTGCATTTCTTTCCCTTACTGTACCGAAAATGAACCGAACCGTGACTTTAAAACCGAGGTACGTACCGAACCGTGATTTTTGCGTACCGTTACACCCCTAGTAAGTGGCTAATGTGTGGAGGGGGGAGGGTCCTAGAGATAATCGAGCACGCGTTTAAACGTCTGTAGGAAGGAGACGGAGACAAATATCACAACCTGCTTATGTGCGTCTGAGCAACGAGCAAGCAAACTATTGACTCGTTCTTCCGACCTGCGGCTAGTATGCCAGTTAAATCCACTTGCTGGCTTCTCAAATAAAACATTACAACAGCGATAATAATAAAAAAACGTGAAGAAAACGATTACTCTTTGTACATTGTTCAATGTGAGTGCCAAATGCTCGAACACGACCTGTCATTTACGCCGTCATCACCCGGGAGTTGATAGCGCACGAGCGCAGGCGAGACCTGAACTGCAGACGTTACCATCGTGTTTAAACTAAACGCATTTATTTTTCCAATGCAAACATTCAGGAGCAAGACGCGAAAGAGAACTCGCGTCTAGATTTGTGCGCGTGTGTGTGTGTGTGTGGAGTGTGTGTGTGTGTGTGGAGTGTGTGTGCGCGCGCGCGTCTGTGTGTATGCGTAGGTTACTCATCTCGGACAGCGCGCAAATATTATCTTTCAAGTTATCTTTCAGTCTTGCTCTTGAATGGACAAATTCACACAAAAAGTATGTCAACATGTCCGTCTTGATGAGTCTCCTAGCAGACATAGTCTCTGTTATGCCTTAAGTGAACATGTATGAAGAAAGACACTCACAGTATTGGTGTAGGCCTACTGAATCAGCTCTGAATTAAATAGCTTTTGTAACTTAAAATTAAGGATTCATCTTTAATTTATACAGTCAAATATGCAATGTTATTTTACATTTGATTATTTTATTCAATTTATGTACCTGAAAACTAATGTTAGACCTACCTGAAAAGCATAGTTTATTTTATTAGTAGGCTAGGCTATCTTTGCTCTATTGTATTTAGTTTAATTTTAGTTTCCGCTGAACATAACACATACCGAATCATACCGAAACCGTGAACCTAAAACCGTGATACAATCTGAACCGTGAGCTATATGAAGTGTTGCAGCCCTAGTACAGTGTAACAGTCGGATGATGATTCAGAGTGAGAGGTTTTAGTGGTGATGAAAAAGGCCGAACCCACCATTTTCGGGAAGACTGGCGGTGAGAATTCAGCTGGTTGAGGTAGTACTGTAAGGAGACGAACTCCATGAACTGCGAATGTTGCAGTCGCTACCCCATAACTGCGGGGAACACGAAGTTTGCCGACAGTGCAGGCACTTCACGGTTTAAACACAATACTCTATTTAAACACAATCTTGGCCTCAAGCGTAGAGTATGCGGTGTTAATAAATCAACTGCCGGTTGCTTTTAGAAGACAAGAGGCTGTAACGTTAAATCAGAGCGCAAAGGCATTGTAATTTCTGCATCTATTATCAAAGTATTTATTAGTAATACACTGGAAATTAGTAGAAATGTGAATATTTGGTTAGTATGTTGATTTACGGTGTGTGCTCCTAAATTTCCTGGTTGTGCTCCTAAAATATTCAGTTAGGGGCCACTGTGCTCCTAGGGAAAAAAGTTAGTCTGGAGCCCTGCACTAATAAAGCTTTGATGGATGATGATTGTAATGAAGGTAAAGACGATTACAGTGACATTCATGAGTTGAACATTAGGCACGCAAGGCCATTATTACTGACGCGCAAATCAGCCGTGTGTGTGCGCTCTCGGCTCACTGATCGCTATAACATCGTATTTCTGCATGGACACAGTTCAAAATCTCTGCGTAGGTGTCATAATGCTCTGGGTTTATAACGGATGCTCGCCGAAGATAGTTAGATAAGTTTGAGAGGTCAGTGGTGTTAATGTACACATGAACATCAGACGCTTAAATGTGTGGAAAATTTCATATTGCGATTATTGAATGCACAAGGAAAACGCACACACAGATTAGTGATATGTTGAGATGTGTATTTATCAACTCTCAAACTAGCAACAGCAACTAAATGATTAATAAAACCTACAATGATCAATAAGCCATTGATGTCTGGATAAAAATTAAATTACGTGCCGTCTTGTGCACACGCACGATACTAGCGCAAGTCTGTGTGTGTGTGTGTGTGTGTGTGTGTGTGTGTGTGTGTGTGTGTGTGTGTCAGTCAGGATTCACAGGCAGCTTACTTTTTTTTTGTCTTGTTGCACATGGTTTAAATTAAAAGCATTTGTATGAATAAGTGGTCACAAAACAACAAAACACAGAGAAAAACTTTAATAAGTAGCTTTAATCAATGTATAATTTACACAGTGAAGCTTATTTTTATATTTGTTAATTTAATTTCTTTCTTGAATGCTACGGTTCAATACACCTGTAGCTGAAAAAATAAATCACTGTTTATTTATTTGTATATTATGTTGTGTAATGTGTATCTTTTTTTGAAAGCAAAGAAAATAATGACAAAGATTTTTTTATCTTCGCCACTTTGGCCGAAATGTCTGCCATTTTTTTTTATTTTGCAACCCAAGACTTTGTTTTTTTTAAATACCGTAGGTACATTAGTTTGGCCGTGATGCTCAAGTCACTTGCAAAATAGTAAAACCAAACCAATCTTGATTTACAGGATTAGTTGAGTTGACAAAACCAAACCAATCCTTTGTTGGTACCATGATGCTAGGGCTGGGCGATATGGCCAAAAAAAATTATCACGATAATTTGTTTTATATCAGTCGATATCGATAATTATCACGATAAATGTCAAATCTTTATTTTTTTTCACGTTTAAAGGCAGATTTTTGCTGCCAGAGTATTAGTTTGAGTATTAATTTGTGTTTTTAATCATGACAAACACTTGCCCAAACAGGAGAACATCCACAAATCTGAGGTAGAACATTCAAACATTTGTCATTTTTCCTTGACAAAATAAATATCTTTATTGGAAAATTAATTTCTTAGTTTCTGCATGTGCTAATGAGGGATATTGTTTAAAGTCTTGACATATTTGACAGTAGTATTAGCTTGAGTTAGGATGCAGATTTAATATGTTAAATTTATGTTAATTAACAAAAACAGTAACATAGGCTATAAAAAATTTTTAAAAAGTATTTTTATTTGGTAAAATGTAATATGACTGTTTGAGTTTTATTAAAATTAACCATTGGTCATTCAGTATCATGCATTTAGATCATGATAACCACAGATAAAACCGGGCATAGCCTACAGCATTAAATACTGTAATTATATTCCATTAGTCCTTTAATACATTGTCTACATTAATAATATAATACAATTCAGTATTCAGTATATAATACAATTCAGCGCTGCGCTGCCGTTTGGACTTGAGCCGAGCGGATAAATGGTCTGTGAGGCGCGCGGTTCAAATGAGTTTTGTTCCGCTTTTGGCGCAAAAAACATTATCGAACTCTTCATATCGTTTTATCGAGAACATTTATATCGTGATAATTATCGTTATTGTTTTATCGCCCAGCCCTACATGATGCTGATCATCAACTTTCTCTGCCACCTCCGGCTTTATACTGAGATTAGGAGTGACATCAGTAGCGAACGGCCAATCACAGGCTGAGAAACAGTGACACTGCGACTCACTTCTCTCTTCTGCAGAATATTAGAACCAGATTTTAAAAAATAGGATAAAAAAAAAGAAGGATTAGTTCACTTTAAAAAAAACTTTTGCTGATAATTTACTCACCCCGATGTCATCCAAGATGTCCATGTCTTTCTTTCTTCAGTGGAAAAGAAATTAAGGTTTTTGATGAACACATTTCTCCATATAATGGACGTCAATGGGCCCCAAACGGGTCAAGGTCCAGATGACAGTGTCAGCGCCGCTTCAACGGGCTTTAAACGACACCAGACGATGAATACGGGTCTTATCTAGCGAAACCATCGTCATTTCAAAAATAAATAAAAAAGTTTAAGTTTTATAAGCACAAGCGCTCGCCTTGCTCTGTTCTGTGACGCGCGTTCGTGACGTCACGTGATACGCAGTTACGTTGAAAAGGTCACGCTTGACGAGTCAGTGTTTACAAATGTGCGGAAGGAGGACCATACACACATATTCAAATGTCTTTGTGTCAGTTTATCGTTTAAAATGCCCATCTCGTGTGCGTATCCTGGTGTTGTAATATTAAAAGCCTAAAAGAACATTTTCGTCAGGACAGAAATGTTTGACTTTTCACAGAAGCGTGACCTTTACAACGTAACTGCGTATTACGTGACGTCACGAACGCGCATCACAGAACAGAGCAAGGCGAGCGTTTGTGCTTATAAAACTTACACTTGTTTATTTATTTGTGAAATGACGATGGTTTCGCTAGATAAGACCCGTATTCATCGTCTGGTGTCGTTTAAAGCCCTTTGAAGCGGCACTGACACTGTCATCTGGACCTTGACCCGTTTGGGGCCCATTGACGTCCATTATATGGAGAAATGTGTTCATCAAAAACCTTCATTTCATTTCGACTGAAGAAAGAAAGACACGGACATCTTGGATGACATCGGGGTGAGTAAATTATCAGCAAAAGTGTTTTTAAAGTGAACTAATCCTTTAAGCTCACACATGTAGTCATTTCATAGCTTTATCTGTTGATTCTAAGTGCATTTTTAATATTACCTTTATATATTCATTTAAAACTGTGTAAAAATAATTGATAAACTAAAATTGTACATGTGATCGATTAATAATTACATATCTAAATCATACAAAATTATTATTCTAAATAAGTGTTACTAATATTAAGCCAGACGATTTTGTCTTTAACCCCTTATATTGGCACAGCCATTATATATTTAAAACAGTAATATCCGATACTAAACCTAAACTAATCTTGACAAACTATATAGCATTTGAAAGCTTACAATCAAAAATGTTGGTGACTGATTTTCAAAATACATTACAGAGAAGTCGTAATTTATCAATTTGCAACAAGAATATGTTCATACTCCTAAGGCGTGTTCAGACCTTTATTTTGAAATAGTGATGAACATGAAAAATCATGAAAGAATGGTAGAAACCTCAGTTTGTTTTCATGCCAAGAGTTCAGAAGATAGCATCCATTCAATTATTTTAGAAAAAAAGGTCTGAAAATGTTTTGAATATAAAGAAAACAATAATAGATTCGTCATTAGTGATGTGCAGCGAGCTATAATGCACATGCGTGATCTTCTGTGTTTCTTAGAGGATGAGTTCATTTCTAAATCTGCTAAACTTCCAACACTACTTCTGAATAGGATGTCTACTTCATTAATTGTATGAAAGTTGTAAAAATAATGGTTCAGACTCAAACAACATATGGAGATGGAGGCGCCCTTATATGGGCAGTGATGTCCACTAGTGGAGAAGTGTGGTACTGCGCCCAAACTAAATCTCACTGAACGCTCATTTCAAGAGATATCAACCTAACATTTGAAACACAACTTGCTCAGATTTTTGATTTTTGCATTTTTAGAGTCCATCAGATTTTGAAAATATATATTTTATATAAAATATGTATAATTAAATTTTTAACGTAAAATTTTAACTTTTCATAAACTCAAACTTCTTACTTTTCTGTTTAACTGTCTTAATTTATTTCACTTCTACAAACCAATCTTACATCTATATTCCAAAGCACTCTTGAATTACAACCATTAAGTTCGGCACGTGCATTTTCATGTCTATTAAAAAAAGGGGGCGCTTGATAAGGGGTTAAAAGTAATTTGCTAATCTATTTGTAGACCTTTAATTGGGAGTAGAAACAGGCGGAGTGACTTTATCTTTTGCTCACAGCTGATTGGTCCAAGTTCAGTTTGAGATCTCTTACCAGGGGGTTGTTCCATAAATCAAGATTAGAATACAAGCCAGGCTTATTTAGGCTATTATTATGCTTTATGCTGGGAAACTACTAGCCTGGCTAACTGTCAGGCTAAGCCTCAGTTACACAGATCCTCTAACACTGACCAATAGGAACACAACGACTGACACTCTCTCATACCATTATTTTACTTTATTAACCACTATTAGGGCTGCACAATATATCAAATTTATCGAAATATCGCAAATGTATATATCGCAACAGCTTGCAATAAATGGGGTCATGAACAAAAGACAGGTTTTTTTAGCTTTAATAAGTATCAGGATATATTTAATTCATACAGTGAAAACTAAGCAATGTTTTATTTTTATATTTTATGATTCAGTATCTTTTATTAAATAAACCTAATGTAGGATAACCTGAAGCCCTGAGGTTTACACTGATGTTAAAATAACACTTCTTACGCTACAGTAAAACACTGATGTTCACTTTCAGAAGTTATAAGGATGTTTTCTTGTCATAAAAAGAATGTGAAACACATGTAGGTTATATCATTTTAAATATATTTTAAAGATAATTTAAGTTTATTTTACACACTTTAAGCATTATCGTATCGCATATCGAATATCGCATTATTTAAGGAGTTATCGCATATCGCACTTTTCTTCAATATCGCACAGCCCTAGCCACTATCAGTCCAAAAATAAATATACAGTAAAGAAAATCAACTTAAATAAGGTTACAATGATAAATGAGACAATATAGACCAACAAACGTGTTAAATTGTATATGAAATGTTTATGTTAACGTATAGGCCTATATATATATAAATTATTGATAGTATAAATTATAATTTAAGATGTTTGTAGGTCTATTGTGTCTCATTTATCATTGTAGCCTATATGTGTGTATATATATATATATACACACACACACACACACACACACACACACACACACACAATATGTATATATCCTACATGTTTTCTTTTCTTACTGGCTGAATGTTTTGTGCCCAAGATTTAATTTGATAGTTTTAAATATTTACGAATACATTTCTCTCTGATTTAGTTTGGCAGCTGTAGTACGGTATGGTTATTAGAAGAACATTACAATCTAAAATAATATAAAAAAGCTTATTAAAGCAGAAGTTAAAATCCCAAAATTTAAATTAAATAATTACAAAAGCACAGACATACATTTTAACTGGTAAGATGAATCTGAGCTAGTAATTGAACTACTCGATTTACCCCATTACAATAGTCCCTTTACAGTTATTTCTATCATAAAAGTACACTTAATTTAAAATTATAAATAAGGCAAATATATAATCCAACAACAAATATTGTATCATATATATATTTTTTTTTAATGTACTTATGTCTTTCAATTCAAACATATTTAACACAATTATGGACAGTTAATTTTAATAAACTTTAATACATTTTAATACCCCCCAATTTATTTTTCCTTCTACTTTTTTTCTTTTGTGATAATACCCACCAACAAACACATAGCCTAAAAAACACATAATTAGAACAATAACCAATAAGTACATACTTAGACACTTACAAAAAAAAAAGGGAAAAAATTAAACATTCAAATATTTTTTATCAAACTCTTATAATGACACATTATTCCTAATAAGTTATTCAAGTAATATTATTTACATTTTAAATATTCACTATTAAATAAGTAAATAAATAAACTAATCTGCAACTAGAAAGAGAGGGAAGGTTATTTACAGTTAATGTAGGCTATGTGATCCTTTATTTTATGGAATATTCTTTGATTTTCTCTTTTCTAAATGTATATTAGTCAGAATTATTGCGCTCCTATTTGGCGCGCATGCGCGCAGCAGCGCTCGTTCAATGTGAAGTTTAGCAGCAAAGTGGAAATATTTGCTCGACTTTCTAAGATTTACAGATGGAGAATATTCCTGTGAAATGTAAGTTTATCAAACACCATGTCTCAAACGCATAAAACGGCACAAAATATATGCAGTTAGATGATTGATCGATTTGATCTATGATCGACCTCCAGGGCTGCTTAAGAAACGCGTGCACACGCAGTTATCTAGACTAGATAAACCTGGATCAAATTAGTGGGATTGCGTGAACTTGAATGACCTTTTATGAAACCGCTTTAGCCCAAACTTATTTGTTAGGTTCATTCACGTCGGGTTTTGGACTTTAATCCCCGCTTTTCTAAGCAGCTTTTATGGAACAACCCTCTGGAACATGACCTGACCCGGACCAGGTTAGCCGTGGAGCTTAAAGCTACACTGTGTAACTTTTTTAGTTTATTCTTAGCTAAAAACACTTAGTTCTTTCAAAAATATATTTGCTCATTAATGTATATTTACTTCGTTCAAGTAATAAAGTATTCTCGTGAGTGTATATGCCATTGAAAAAACATACGGGTGAGGGGTTCGAATGTCGGTTGCCATGTTGCCCCTCCATCTTGAAAGTACATTAGCCAAAGAGGGACATACCCGTTAATTCACGCTTCGCCTTTCGCGTCTCCGCAATTCACTGGCACCGGCCCTGTTTTTATTTTTTCCTTTCCCTCTCCCTCTCCCTCTCTCTCTCCCTCTACCTCTACCTCTCCCTCTCCCTCTCCCTCTCCCTCTCCCTCTCCCTCTCCCTCTCCCTCTCCCTCTCCCTCTCCCTCTCCCTCTACCTCTACCTCTCCCTCTCCCTCTCCCTCTCCCTCTCCCTCTCCCTCCGTCACATCAGCTGATCTCTGCTCACGGAGAAAATGATATAGCCTACAATGTAAACGTTGCCTTACGCTAGTGATGTCGTACAATATACAGAGTAACGATAGCACTGATAAAAGTTACATTACTAAGATTAGCTTGCATTCGTCTGGGACTGATAGCTGATGTTAGCAATGAAATGGTAAAAAAATAACGAAAACATAAAACTATTATTCATTTTACATAGATGTCATAACCTATATGTTAACCGACAAATTAAATTACTGCAAATTATAATAGTTTTCTAAAGTAACCTCATCATTTGAAGGAATACTCATGGACGAGGTCGAACTGGAAGCCATCTTAATCTTGGACTACATTGGCCACCGTAGGAGTTAAAACGAAATCGGAATTGAGAGGAACAGAAACTAATATTCGCTGGATGGGGGTAAAAATCACACAGTGTAGCTTTAAGTTACTATGTCGATGAACTAGGGCTGTAAACGATTAATCGCGATTAATCGAATCCAAAACAAAAGTTTGTTTACATAATATATGTGTGTGTATTGTGTATAATTATTTTGTATATATAAATCCACACACATGCATGTATATATTTGAGAAATATTTGCATTTATATACTGCATATATTTTTATATGATTTATATTATATATAAATAGAACCATTTTATATATAAATAACACATTTTTCTTGAATATATACATGCATGTGTGTGTATTTATATATACAAAATAATTATACACAATACACACACACATATATTATGTAAACAAACTTTTATTTTGGATTCGATTAATCGCGATTAATCGTTTACAGCCCTACGATGAACACTGCTAAAAGCCAAACCACTTTCATGGTGCCTAAAACACAGGGTTGGCGCAAACTAAACTAAACTAAAACATAGCTGGCTAGCCCCCTAATCCGGCTTCATGGTACAGGCCCCAGATTTATAAACATTTGAAGTTTTGGAGGAGGTTTGACGCATGAACACCTGACTGCACACACACACTAAATCACTCATGCAAGCATTCAGATGAATAGTTCCCCGTCCCTCAGACAAGGCCAAGGTAAGTGAAACTGATTTTACACATCGATCTTTGATTGATTATGTACAACACACTGTCCTCATAACACAGATAGTCAGATAAAGGCTACATTTTCAGATCGTGAATGGTCATTTTAGCACACAAACGTGTCAAATCTCATTCACTTTGACGGACACTAAACACCTAGTCTGTTTAAACGACTGATTGCTTCAGTTAGTGATGGAGGGAGAAACTAAGCTCTTCGGAACCCGCAAAATGCTTCACTGTGTCCCGAGTCTCGAAACGATCTGGTGACCCCTGCTGGTCAGAAGCGTGTAATGCAGCAAAAACACAAATATCTTTTACAAACCAATTGCTAATATTTTATTTATAGTGTGATCTATTATAAACAATTAACAAATTATAGAATATCTTCAAATATGAGGTGTATAACATAATTACGAGTTATTTTATTAAATTGTAGGGGTTGTTTTAACAATAACACTGCCTTTAAATGTTTAATTAAATGTCTAGAAATCCATAAAATTGAACCGAGACCAGGTAAAATCATAATTGGGTACACAGAAATGAGGCAACAAAGCCTCGTTTAATCAAATCACGTGACTTTGGCAGTTTGAAGCAAGAAAAAGGTTTCAAAGCGTCCATCCTCACTAGATTCAGTTCGGCGAGGTCAAAGGTCACTGTACGAATCAATCAGCTAAACAAGCATCAGCAGGTAAAAAAGTTAAACAGATCAATGGAAACTTATCCCAGGTTAACGTAGACTAATTAAAGACAACTAAACGGAGTTAAGCAGTTACAAACACTCGGGTAAATGCAATACACTCCGTGTAAAAGCTAGTAAACGTAAATAAACCGAGGCATATAAAGCACTACACACTGTAAATACAACAAGGTTCAGGTGTAGGTCGGTAAATGAGGGATAAACATATTATCGACGTTAAATTAATCTGCTGACAAAACTAATACAACAACACAGAAACAACACCCCGTAACGTTAGGCCTTAGAGCAAAAGAACAGAAGCATTAACGAAAATTAACACTTTAAATATTACAAAAATGCATCTAATGAAAGCATAAAACTCACGCGTATTCATTTAACGCTAAAACAAACGCATAACATCTGAAGAAGAAACCGCTTCATATTAAAAGGAATGAAATAAAGCGTCTTTCTTACCTTAATTCGGTTTATAAATTAGCGGCGTATGCTGATGCGCGCGTTCACACGTTAAGGGGGGCGATGGCGGGAAACGGCGACTCTAAATAAACTGCCATGTGAATGATCCAATCAGGGAGCATCGTGACGATTCCCTCAAACGCTATTGAACAATGAGAGATGGGTAAAACAAAAGGACCGGGACCTTCGTGCACCCACAGGTGCTGCTGATCAAGGTGTAGTGATGAGCGCGCGCGCACGTGCTGGGAAGCGTACTAGAGCTCGCGTACTAGAGCTCGCGCACTGCATACTAGTCAGCCTCCCCTCTGTCCAAAATCTACCAAAGTATTTTTGTACAGTATTTTTTTGTATAATATTTACATTTTTAGCATTGTCATTAATAATTAATCATAACAATTAGCCTATTTCATGATAGTAAAAGTTAAACGCTGTCGAGATGGTTCAGTGTTCGTGTGCGCGCGCGCGCGCGCGATCTTTACATGGCTGTAACAAATAAACGATTTGTTTTCTTCTAAATCTCGAATCTAATCGGAATTATTTAGTTTTCGAAGACCTGTAGGTCAAAAATTTGTAAATGCAGCATAGTCTCTTTTTAAAACCAATTGCAAATGTTTTATTTAAAGGTGCCATCTATTAAATATAGGTTAATCTACGAATCATCAAATATACATCATTAAATATGAATTGTCTGTACAATGTCTTTATTTATTTATTTAATTGTTTTCTTTTATTAATTATGTCATGTTTTGTGAGATTTATGGAGGGCTTGGTTAGCAGATAATTAACTTACTAACTTTTTTTATTACACAATGTGCAATATTTATGTCTGAAATCGTCCCCTATAGTGACCACTATTTGAGGGAACAGCCATTTGTAGTGTTATTATCCGAAACCATTATCAAAGTTCACTCATTAAATCCCACAATGCACCGCAATAACGAGTGTACTACCAATTAAGAGAATACCCATAATGCACTTTGAGAGTCGCGTGCAGAAGGAATTCCCACGTCTGACCAGAAGATGGCGCCATCCTCCATACATTTAAACAAACCGCTGGTCCAATGTGGGTACAGCGTAATATCATACAGGTATAAAATCCTTTTTAATTGGTTATTAAATTGTTTAATTAGGTTTCATGACAAGATAAATGTTTTCATTACTACAGGAGCTGGCAGTTTGCAAAGTTACAAATGATTATTAAACAGCTCAAACTACGCAAAAGCGACAGTTATTACACATGAATAAATTCTCCTCATTCATATATCACAATATTTTATTTTGTTATACTTTGATCAGGAATATTCCAAAGCAATGTATATCTTACTTAGCCAACATAATGTCTACGCACTTTTTTTTTGTTACAAGTTAAATTATACCGAGAGGATTTGAGTGTGCAGATCTCGGCACTGTTGAGGGGAGTCTAACTTAAACACGTCTGATTGGCCAAGAAATCATCAGATATGTTTGTGATTGGCTGCTAAAATCAGTTGTAAATAGAAACGCATATTTATATTACTTTCGACGCTCTCAAGAGCACCAAATCTGTTGATGTTTATGAGGAGAGAGTTCACAGTTTGCGCACTGAACAAAACGTTTCAGCGATTACTGATCGTACACCTCTGATTGGCCATTGCATTCATGAGCTCAAGAGTCGTGTGTGATTGGTTGTTGTGCGCAAACACGATTTCCAGTTTGAGTTCGCTATCATGTACGGCTCTATGGATCTCGCCTCCAAAAACCCTTCCTCCAAAGACCAGCCCAATGATTACCAGACAGAGAGAATTTAATGTTTAATGTTTTGGCTAAAAAAAAAAAAAAAAAAATGTCAGAAATATTTTGCTTGTTTTTAAAAAATAAAAAAACACCTTTAATATGCATAAAACACGCTGCATTTGCTTTTATACCTATAAACTTTAAAAACATCTCAGTTTGAAATGAATTCACAGTGGACTAAATCAGAGTAGTCTAGTTATGCCACTAATCTAGGCAATCATTACGAAAATTAACCATGGTTTTATTAGGCTATAGTAAGTAAATATGTTTTTTGGCATTGATTATCATTTGTATAACCACAGTTTAACTATAATGTCATGGTTAATTTGTGTTTGCCATGGTTTAACTATAATAACCTTTTTTTTTTTTTTTTTTTTGTAGTAACCCACAGCGCAATGTGGGTTACTACAAAATTCATCAAATTTTACGTTGTTTTTATACAACTTCTATAACTGCAGTCCCATGTTTCAAAAGGGTGGAGGACATGTTTTCTGTACCATTGTATTTACATTTATGCATTTGGCAGATGCTTTTTATCCAAAGTGACTTACATTGCTTTACACATTTATATTTCTATCAGTTCTTGCTTTCCCTGGGAATCGAACCCATGATCTTGCGTTGCAAGCACCGATGCAGGAAAACTATATTAAACTGTGTCTCCAGTTTAATCATTATTAATAATCTGTATTCATATGTATTAATTATGTTGATAACAACAATGTTGATATTTGTAAATAAAAAATATTATATATTAATCATGTAAATTTCCTGCATCTGTCATAGACGTCCAAAAAATGACCCATTTCACAGGTCAAATGTTGAATGTCAATATGACGTCCAAGTTGGGTCATGGTTGGACGTCCAAAATGTGGACCTAGTTTGGACGTTGAATAGATGTCCAGAATTGGTCATGGACCGACGGACCCAATATAGACATGATCTGCACGTCTGTCTATCCGACATCCAATGTTTTGTAGTAAAACCATGGTTAATTTTCGTACTCATCTGATTATAAATCACCTTCTGAAATGAAAGGTAGGACTAAATCCTAATCCGTAATTACAAACGGTTGAGTACATGCCTATTGTCTCGTGTAACTACAAAACATGAAGACATTGATTTACACTTTAAAACAGAAGCGTTTATTAATAGCGAACACCATGAATTGCCATTCATTTTCGTTGCAAATAAAAACGGCTAATATTCATTACGAGATATAAACATTTCCTACGCCGTGTATAAATCAATGAAATGCAAAAAGACAAATATTTGGACACATTTGAAAAGAAAATGGAAACATGCTTACAATAAAAAAATAACTGATGCAACAGTGGTGCGCACACGAGCCGCGTTTCGCCTTTGTTTACATGCGTAACACTTCCTTCCGCGTGGAAAATTAGACCCGGACACTTAATTTATCGATGAACAAAGAACTAAAATCACGCAAGCCTGTACATTAACTTTGAACATTTGATGAAACCCCAGAAGAGCTGTTAGCGGTTTAGCGATATGCAGTGAAGCTGAGGGAACACGCGAGCGATCGAGCGGAGGGATACATAGAGGCGCGCACAGCGGCGCAGCTGCGCAGAGACGCGCAGGACACACGGAGAGCGAGAATAAATGCTGGAGTGTTGACATATTTCATTTCTGCTCTAAATAATCTCACGCATCGCGACTATGCCGGGGATGATGGACAAAGGCTCGGAGTATCTGGGGAAGGGTCGCTCGAACGGGACGAAAAGCCCGTCTAACGCCTCGAACGGACATTTTTCCGACGAGAGCGGCAGCGACGACGAGCACGGTATAGCCTCAAACACCCCTGCGGAGGTTGTTTATGCATATTGACATAATACAAGCACTTTGATGAATTCGAAACCTCACACAATGCTTCTTGTTTTCAGATGTGGGCATGCGTGTGGGATCAGATTATCAAGCTAATATTCCTGAATTTGATCCAGGTAGGAATAAACTTTGCGTTCCGCCTTTAAGAACCTGACGGACTGTGGTAGCCTCGGTACACCTTTAATAATTTGGTATAATTAATGTACAAAAAGTCGCTTAGGGTGTTTTTAAGCATCGAATGGTCAATAATAATCTTTCAAATCGTTTTTTGATGTTATTCTATGATTTTGTACTCGTGAAAAGCTTTTTGTGAAATGACGTTAGCTTCCTCGCTTAGCCACGTATTAGCTAATATACCCAGTAACTTTGACATATGATTAAATTTTAGTCACGGGTTTATGTTGCTATTTGTTAATTTATAAACCACATCAAAACCAAATCGGGAAATAAGTTCAATAACATAAAAGTTGGTAAAGTAGCAATGTTGTGTGCCATTCAGAACTGAACGAGAATCCTATTAAATTGCTATATTTAATTCCTGAATCTAGCAAATAGGACGCAGAATTGGAAACGGGGGCGAATTTAACTCTCAAACACTTGCAGTAACACGCAACACTATCTTTTTAAAAAAAATACTGGTGAAACTAAACTCGCATTAGCAGTTTTGACAGGACAGAAATCACGAGCTGAATTTCACACACAAAAAGTTGTTGTTGTTTTAGTGATACATTTATTGACTTAGTTGTAGTCCTTGGTTTCTTAATTGCCAGGATGTTTATAAATGACTACTACAATATGCTGAATATATAATGAAATGCAAACATTTTATTAATGAATAATCAAATGCAAACATTGCATGTGTTGTTTTTAATGGTACATTCAGTTTGAAGTAAAAATAAATAAATAATAATTTAATAATATTAGAATGATAATTTTTGTCATGTAATGCATACTTTTTGTGTCGGTATTTTGTAGGTTCCACAAAATACAGTGATAAAGACAATGGCGGCATGTTGGTTTGGTCTCCATATCACACAATAGTTGACTCTAAATGTAAGTTTTTGCAACTTTTTCCTCATTGAAAATGTATTTCAATGACAAAAACTGTGACTTTCATGTTTATATTTTGTATAATGTATATAAGATTGTGTATAACTGTAAACTGATCCCCCCACAGTGGACGAGTACATTGCAATCGCGAAAGAAAAGCATGGATACAACGTTGAGCAGGTGAGCTGCGAGAACACTGGGGTCACCGATATCTGTAGGCGCGTTTCCATTACAGATTTGTGCAAAACGTTTGCGTTTTTTTTCTTCTTTTTCTAAATGTTGACAAAAAACTATTGCGAAATGCGGCGCTTCCATTAACCGATGTTATGTGACTAAAACGTTATTTTTTTCCTCTGGCGATAAGTCATTCCAAACATCATGGCGACGGACGTTGGTAGCAGTGGCGGCTGGTGATAATTATTTTTGGGGGGGCGCATTTTTTATTGGGGGGGGGGATACAAAGCAGAAACAAAAAAGCTATTTTGATCTCTTTTTATTATTTTATTATTTCAGACCAACAAAGTAGTAACAAAAAGCATGTTTCCTACTTGAACATAATGTTGCTCTCCTTTATATACACAGACCCTTTCCAAAAATTAGAATATCATGGAAAAGTTAAATTATTTTAGGAATTCAACTTAAAATGTGAAACTAATTTTATTAAAAAAAAGGCTCATTGCTTGCAAAGTGAGATATTTTAAGCCTTGATTTGTTATAATTTTGATGATTATGGCTTACATAATGACTTACAGCTTATGGAACCCACGAAATAAAAAAAATTTAATTAGAATATTACATGAAATCACACTGTAGTAGTGACACAGTAATCACGTGGTCATTGAACCAGGTTTTGGTTATTTTGGCAGTGTGGGCAGGTGAAAATCCTGCTGAAAATCATCTTCATCTTCATAAAGCTTTTCTGCTGAAGGAAGCATGAAGTGCTCTAAATGTCCTGGTAGACGGCTGCATTGACACTGGACTTCCAGGACATTAGAGCACTTCATGCTTCCTTCAGCAGAAAAGGTTTATGACATTTAGATTTTGTGGGTTTCATAAGCTGTAAGCCACAATCACACTTTGAAAAAGAAGACAGGGAAAACAGAACAGGCCATTGCTAACATCACATCCAGTCAGCCAGCTCCGTTTCTCGTAACAAGCGCGCGTAAAGCTCCGTTTGTAATGATATTGTCGTCCTCTGTCACTTGCCTGCTGCTGGATGTGTACATCTGGTTGTTCCGGTCCGAGATCCTTAATCTTTTTTATTTTTTTCTTCAAGCGAAAGTCTTGAGAAAGGTTTTTTTTGTAAATAAATAACAGAATTTGGATTAACTGCTGCCATTGCGTAATAAAAAGTGATCAGCCTAGTAGCAAGCAAGGTTATTTCTCGCCGCGTACAGTTGAATGGCAGGTGACGAGAACCAATCAGATTGAATAAAATAACATGTATCCAATTATGATTGGCCAGGGACGCAACGACTTGCGCCCCGAGGAGGATCTTTAAGAAACCAATCAGAGACCAGCTTCAGGTCACATGCTGCCCGAGAATTTGTGTACTCACATAGACACCCATGTGTCCGGCGTCCCTCGCCCATGAAACGTATTGAAAATAGTAAATAGTTAATCGATTAAAGACAGTTTTTATTCAATTCTGAGGCTCTTACTACCAGCCGGCACATGAGTAAACTATTTTTTAATTTTTTATTATTACATTTTAATATAATGTTTTTACACATGTTAATTTCTGAAATGTTGATGGGGGCGGCGCCCCAGCGCCCCCTATGGACAAGCCGCCACTGGTTGGTAGGTTTATGTATCTCCCAGCCACCGCACTGGCCATTATTATTATGATTCGAAGTGTGTGTGTGTGTGTGTGTGTGTTATCCAATCATTAATGGAGAGGAAAGACCCGTATACTGAGAGCGGCACATATGAGGAGTTTCTTCCTCATTTCTACTTCGAGGTCTTGATTGTGGGATTTCTTTGAGGTTCAGAATCCAGTATTCCTGTAATTCTTTGGTCTTTTATGAATTTAATAAATAAATCTGTCTCGTATTCTGTCCAAACACACCACGTCATCTATGTCAGGCGACCTGTAAATGCGCAAAAACTGTTTCCATTGCAGTTTTTCGAAATATTTATTTTTCAAATTGCATTAAAAACCTTGTCATGCAAGCTAGGGCTGATCGAATCCAAAATAAAAGTTTGTGTTTACATAATATATGTGTGTATAATATTTTGTATATCTAATGTATACAGACACATGCATGTATATATTTAAGAAAAATTTGTTATTTATAAATAAAAGTTATATTTATGTATAATATAAATCATATAGAAATATATATGCAGTATATAAATGCAAATATTTCTCAAATATAGGTGTGTGTATTTTATATATACAAAATAATTATACACAATACACACACATATATTATGTAAACACAACCTTTTATTTTGGATTCGATTAATCGTTTACAGCGTAAAACCTTTTTTGCGATAAATGGGAGTTTTAGCGAAATTGACGTTTTTCCATCGGCCGTATTTTCAACTCGCAATTTGAAGGGTAATGGAAACGCGGCTCCTGTTGTCCAGGATGGCTGACGTGTGGATGCTCCTCTTCTGTGCTCCGCAGGCTCTCGGCATGCTCTTCTGGCATAAACACAACATTGAGAAATCTCTCGCTGACCTCCCCAACTTCACCCCCTTCCCTGATGAGTGGACGGTGGAGGACAAGGTGCTGTTTGAACAGGCGTTCAGTTTCCACGGGAAGAGCTTCCACCGGATCCAGCAGATGGTGAGTCTCTGCCCGTGTTCCTGCGGGAACAGGGACGTGTCTTCAAACTAAGAGGGTTAATCTCATTACTAACGTGTCTAGACCACATTTAATCTCAAAAGCAAACAGAGAGAGATTATAAATTACAATTTGGATAAAGAAAACAAAACCTTTTTTAGGATCGCTGGACTTTTTGCATTGATATATTTTATAACAAATTTTCAAATCAAATGTAAATTCATCCAGGTTTAAATTATTCTCCTTATGTTCTTAAAGGTTGGGTAGGTCAAAATTGTCTAAAGAACTTTTTTTCCAAATTTGTTTAAACTGTCTTTATATACCAATACATAATTAAAATGTAAGTACTTTGAAAAAGAGAGTATAAAAATTGAGTGACTCTATAGTGTATTTAATCTTCAAAAAACACAACTCATTAATTCCATTCGGGACGAAACAAGTGATTGGCTTGCGCGACTGTCACTCTCCGTCGCCATGACTACCGCCACTATTACTGGCTCCGCCCACGTGCGTGCACCCGTCTTTAGGTGTGAGTGAATGGAATTAATGAGCTGTGTTTATTGAAGATTAAATACACTAGAGTCACTCAGTTTTTATACTCTCCATTTCAGAGTACTTGCATTTTAATTATGTATTGATATATAAAGACTGTTTAAACAAATTTGAATAAAAGTCTTTTTAGACAATTCTGACCTACCCAACCTTTAATATTGAAAGAGTAATATTTTATTTTATTAGGTTACTGAAATACATTAACCGTTTAGTTTAAATTAGCATAATTTAGAAGGCAATACAATAATTACTGCCATTGTTTAAATATCTCGCAATCAGATTTTTTTAAATGGAATTTTTTGCTGAAACCGAAAATGTCTTATTTTTGCATCAAGAGGTCATGTGCTTAATTATTAATGTAATTTATACTTGTGAAAATGTATAACTTATTACTGCAAAATAAAATGTATTTTTATGATTTGTTTTATTTTGGGATAACATTTTTGTGAGATTTACCTATTTAAGTCATGAGATGTGTCACTTCATAGGAAGTGGCAACCATCATTATTTGCCTTTTTTTTTTTTTTATCATTAATTCTAGAATTTGATACTTGATTGTAGTTGCCGGACAAATCCATATCCAGTCTCGTGAAGTACTACTATTCGTGGAAAAAAACGCGGTCCCGCACAAGTCTAATGGACCGGCAAGCGCGAAAGCTGGCGAACCGGAATAATCAAGATGAAAGGTCATTCATTCTTCGAGCTCCGTAATTAGTTTTTAGTCTTTCTAATGTTTCAGGGACTCACTTATTTTTGTATTTGATGTATTAGTGAGGAAGAGATGGAAGAGGCCAACCCCATTGAAGCCAATGACAGTGATTATGACCCCACGAAAGAAGCAAAGAAGGAGGTAATGTCTTTATATAATAACAACATTTCAGTCATGACAACTCGAAATAGTTTTAATGTTAATGTATTTGGTCTCGGTGGACTAGATCTAAGATATGCTGCTGCATAAATCAGGGTGTCCGCGAGGTTGTAAGAGGTTGTAAATTAAATTAAGGGCACATTAGAGTACAATTTTAAAATAGATATCACCATGAAACTTCCTCAGTTGATTACTTGCACAAGTTTATAAAAAAAAATTATTACAAGTTTTTTTAATTTGTATGTTTAATTATGCAAATTAGGCATTATCTCATTAAATATGCGCAATTTTGCATATATTTTCGGTAGATCGATCTGAACATATGATAAAGCCAGGTGCAAAAATTATTTTTTCATTTTGATTACACACAAGATGAAAGAAGATGTTCAGAGGGATTTCAGGATATATGCTTTCATGACCTAGGAAATCTAAATATACTGTCCATAGCCTTAAAAAATAGATTTTCGACATATTTTAGTTGATTAAAATGTTACATAAATCAGGCTAGGAATGATTTATTAACAAATCCCTCTGAACATATCTTCAGAATACTGCTAAGTGTATAACTGGAGAGTTTGGTGTACATCGGCGCTACATCGGCTGAGATGTTTCTACTGGAGAATGACAAACTCATTTTGAGAAAAAGGCATTTAAAGATTTGTAATGTAAAAAATCATACTTTTTTAGTGGAAACAACTATTTACTGACACAAGAGTTAAGAGTTAAATGCCCATTGTACTTTCACGATTGGTTGCTGATAAAAAGGAAATAACCATATTTGGATCGACAGCATAGTACAGGAGAGAGAGAGAGATGTCCAGCGATGTGTGTGATGACAGTGCAGACAGAGATCGCGGATCATGATGATTTATAACGCCAACTTTTGATGAATTTAGGAGAAATCTACAGACGCAAATAGACAAAGTGTAGTAAAATAAAGACCTAAATGTGTATTTCGGACTTTTTTTCACCACACGTCTGAAAGAAAACATGTTATTGAAGACAAATAGCCCAAAATCTCAAAATTGACCAGTGAAAAAAAAACGATGTTTTTGCCTGCCGTGTCTCGTCTTAAGAGACATCAGGGTTTTCCTGCTTTGAATTTTTTTGGCGGCCGCCAAAGGGTATTTTTGTCCCGCCAAAGCCTTATTTGATCGGTGAGTAGCCTAATGTAGATGACTGCTGTGCGCTTGTGACAGGGTGCATGCATGTTAACTGAGAGAACGAGCAGAGAGAGCCCCGGCCGCCCCAAAGACACTCTTGCTCTCTCTCCCTCATATTAATCAAAATCAATTGATGGTAAAACGTCGGAAGACCGAAGTTTCACGTGGCGCATTCGGAGATTTATTTCTTGAATTACCGCTGGGTGTGAAAAGTTGCCTTATCTTGTCTGAAAAGCGTTCCCCACATTCAGCTGACATAGCTAAACCACACTTTCTGTAAACGAAAAAAACTATTTGTTGACAAATTTTGTGCGATGTCTAAGTCCTAACTGCCGGGATAATCACACGTACACGTCCGATTCGCCAACTAATGACTCATTTGAACCGATTCACTTCAATGAATGGTTAAAACAACTGATCTTTCCAACGCTGAACTCATGAGACGCCTGAATCGGTGTATAACAAATCGGTAACACTTTACAATATTGTTCCATTTATTAAAGGGATAGTTCACTTTGAAATTAAATGTTGGTATGTTTTATCTTACCTGAAGTGCATCCAAGATGTAGGTGTCTTTGTCTCCGCAGTAGTTTCAATTTTGATATTTTTTAGGTCAAATCGTTTTTGTCTGACAGTCATATCATGCAGGTCTATGGTCACTGTCTCAAAGAGGATGCAGAGAGTCCAAATTAAAACAATTCCCCATCGTCCAAATTCAACAATCCCCCATCGTAAGTGCACACTGATGGCCTAAGACACGAAACGAGCGGTTTGTGTGAGAAAACGAACGGTATTTATATCGTTTTTACTTCTTGTAACACAGCCAGGTCCAAGTGATCTGAGGGCGCGGGCGCTTCCTTCTGTGTGACGTGTGCGCAGACTGGTGCATAGATGTATACACATTAGATGTCGCATTAAAGACATTCGTTCCAATGAACTGCCGTAGCCAAGGCGACATCTAGTGTATACATCTATGCACCAGTCTGCGCACACGTCACAGAAGGAAGCGCCCGCGCCCTCAGATCACTTGGACCTGGCTGTGTTACAAGAGGTAAAAACTATATAAATACCGTTCGTTTTCTCACACAAACCGCTCGTTTCGTGTCTTAGGCCATCAGTGTGTACTTACGATGGGGAACTGTTTAATTTGGACGATGGGGAATTGTGTAATTTGGACTCTTTGAGAGCATGAGTTAAGTGTTTTTTCGCTCTCTGTTGCTGTGGAGCAGCCTGTGTCCGTCACTCTCTCACTCATCCGGGCACGCACTGCGGTCTCATGAGGAAATGCAGCTTTTTTATATAAAGTTTTTCTAGTTCCCGAATACAAATATTTTTTTAAAGTATTTGTTCGAAATAAGTATTTGTAAAAAACATATTATTTGTGCCTTTCCGAATACCGTATTCGGGTTCGGCTCCACCCCTACTAGACATGCATAAATCCTGTGTCCGATCTAGGCAGGGGGAGGGGGAGGAGTTCAGAGGAACTCTGCAGGACTGGCCCATAGCAAACACGGAACCAGATTAACCAAATGTCTGTAAAGGAGCACTTCCAGGACTCAAAATGTTTGCTTGAGGTTAGGGCTGTAAACGATTAATCATAATAACATGTACATATATAAGAAAAATGTGTTATTTATATATAATATAAATCATATAACAATATATATGCAGTATATAAATGCAAATATTTCTCGAATATATATATACATGCATGTGTGTGTGTATTCATATATACAAAATAATTATACACAATACACACACATATATTATGTAAACACAAACTTTTATTTTGGATTCGATTAGTCGCGATTAATCGTTTACAGCCCTACTTGAGGTGCTCTTTGGATTGGATACACGTATGTAACAAAAATTCAAGAAACTCCAAGGCACTCTCTTTAGAGAAATTAAAAAGCCTTTATTGTTATGGCTTGGTCATTTATAACCTTTAAAACACTCCGACGCGTTTCGGCATTCAAGCCTTCGTCAGGGAGTCCTCACTTTGCATGTAAGGGGGAAAAAAAGTCACGTTTTAGGGTTTTAGTGTCAGTACTACATTAAACTACTATATAATGTTGAATATAATGTATAATGATGCAATGCGGGAATATTTGTGGGCCTGATAATGACAAATGTCTGATGTTACCAGTAAAAAGTAGCTTACATTATTTTAAATATATCTAGTCAGTGACGGAGTGCAAATATATTCGTCTAAAATAATCCTGTATGTTCAGCTCCAGAATCATGAATATTGTTATTCTGGCGTCTCTGTTGTCCTGTGCTTTGGGTTTCAGCACCAAGTCCAACACTATTCATTTACACACACTATGTAATACCAAATTTAGCATTTGAATCAACAGTACATTTTTTGTTACCCTTTTACCCGATGTCCTGGAGTATCGCACTCATATCGTATTGTGAGTTCAGTATCGTGATAAGTATCGAATCATGACATGAGGGCACCGATACACCGCTAGTAATATGTCCCCCCCCTGATAGAGTCAACCAGAGCCTCAGACACTGAGCTCCAAAATGGGTTTGGGCCGGCGAGAGCACCAGACGCTGCAGCACCGGCACCACAGCCAGCGGTCCAAGTGCCGGCCGCCCAAAGGCATGTTCCTGACGCAGGAGGACGTGGTGGCGATCTCCTGCAGCTCCAGCGCGGCCAGCTCCGTCCTGCGGCAGCTCGACACCGAGCTCGTGTCCCTCAAACGACAGGTAAATCTTACAATTACTGCTAACACTGTACAATACGGTTCATGACCATACTTTCCGGAGTATAAGTCGCTTCGGAGTATAAGTCGCATCAGTCAAAAAATGCGTCATGAAGAGGAAAAAACATATATAAGTCGCACTTATTTAGAAATTTATTTCACAAAATCCAAGACCAAGAACAGACATTTAATCTGGAAAGGCAAGTTATTCAGCTGCACAACAGCACACAGAACAACAGCTGAATAGTGTCTGGTGTGTTAGCGTAACACATTAACAGTTATTCAGCTGCACAACAGCACACAGAACAACAGCTGAATAGTGTCTGGTGTGTTAGCGTAACACATTAACAGTTATTCAGCTCCACAACAGCACACAGAACATATACCTGAGGCTGAATAGGCTAAACTAACATTAGCCAGCGAGTCCAACAAGTTACCGGTCAGCAAGTTCACCAAGCTCCCGATCTCACTCCTCAACACTGAATACATTGAGTTCTTCCTCGGTGTCGCTTCTGAACAACTCCGCTAACTAGAGCGCCCTCTCGCGGCTGTAGACGGTAATGTTTCCTCTTGGTTCATCTCAGTCAGTATGAATTTTGATGTATAAGTCGCACCTGACTATAAGTGGCAGGACCAGCCAAACTATGAAAAAAAGTGTGACTTATAGTCTGGAAAATACGGTAGTTAATGTATGAACTAACCATGAGCTAAACATTTGTTAATCTTTGATAATGTTAAATAAAGCTGTTCATGTTAGTTGACAGTGCATTAACTAATTTTAAAGGGATAGTTCACTTTAAAATGAAAATTCTGTCATCATTTACTCGCCCTCAAGTTGTTTCAAACCTGTATGAATTTCTTTCTTCTGCTGAACACAAAGGAAGATATTTTGAAGAATGTCAGTAACCAAACAGTAGTCTGTACCCATTGACTTTCATAGTATTTTTTTTTTTCCTACTATGGAAGTCAATGGGTACAGACTACTGTCTGGTTACTGACATTCTTCAAAATATCTTCCTTTGTGTTCAGCAGAAGAAAGAAATTCATACAGGTTTGAAACAACTTGAGGGTGAGTATATGATGACAGAATTTTCATTTTAAAGTGAACTATCCCTTTAAAATTAGTTAATGCACTGTCAACTAACATGAACAAACAATGAACAGCTTTTTTTCATTTTAAAGTGAACTATCCCTTTAACAAGATTTTAATAAAGTATTAGTAAATGTTGAAATTAACATTAACAAAGATGAATAAATACTGTATTAGTGCAGTTCATTATTAGTTTAACTAATATAATGAACCTTATTGTAATTAGTAAATGACAGTCAAAGCCTTTGAAAGAGATTTTTTTGATGTCTTCTTGCCTCCTGGTTTTCTTCAGGTCCAGAATGCCAAGCAGTTAAACAGCGGACTCAAGCAGAAGATTGAAGAGGGGATTGATGAGCTCAGACTGCCTGAGGTACTCGGACCTTTACTTATGCGCACCGCAATCTGAAATATGCCCGGTTTTGCTTGTGTTGTAAACTTTTCCTTCTTCTAAGCAAAGACCAGCGGACGTTGGAATCGCGTTCAAGCAGAAGTTATTCCTTATTGAGCGTAGCGGCAGGTTCGTCCAAACGGTCTGCTCTAAACAGTATATACCTGGTATTTTTGTAGGCATTTTAGGAGGAGGGACTTCTGGGGGTGGAGACAAATTCAAACAAATCATATGAAAGTAGGGAGGAGTTGATTCTATCAAGCAAAAACCAGTTTGGCAGGTTATCTAGATCAGTGGTTCTCAAACCTGTCCTGAAGGACCCCCCAACACTGCTTGTTTTCTTTGTCTCCCTAATCAAACACACCTGATTCAACTCATCAGCTCATTAACCCATGTGATAGGTGTGTTTGATTAGGGAGACAAAGAAAACATGCAGTGTTGGGGGTCCTTCAGGACATGTTTGAGAACCACTGATTTAGATTGCTCAAGAGAAACAGAGCCAATCAGCATATTCACTCTATTGTATTGCTAATCTAATCAGCATAATGCTTCAACGTCTGAGCCAAGCGGCAACCTCCCTGTCTCTCTCTTGAAACCAACACGGAAGTGAATTAAACGGCAATTCATCGACTGGCCGCTTGAGGCTGGCTGCAGAAGCGAGTCAAATCTGTATCTCCCCCATGTTAAAATCCCCAACTTTACAGCAGAACAACATGTGTACAGCCTGGTTCTCTCTGTGGCTTTGGTCTATACAGCTAATTTTGCCCTTCATAACAACTGTGAGGGGGGTGCATTTTTTTATAACTCACCCGTTTAGTTGATTAATATTTAAAGTTCTGCAAAATTAAGGGTGTGTCCACTTTTGAGTGACGGGTGGATTCCCGCTGATGTAAATGCTAGCCGGTTAGCCGTCACTTCACCTCAGCAAATTCCAGCTGCTGAACTCTTGCCATCTCTGCCGTGTTTGTGCTTTTATTCGGGATTATTTCATATAACGTTAATTTAATACACCCATTACCTCGCCCACGCCTTTGGATTCCGCCGTTATCGTCGAGTGTCGTTCGAGAGAACAACCAGCGCTGTATTCCAGTTGTTCTCCTCTGTGAACATGCACTAATGGATGTCTGACAATTTCGTTGCTTTTTGGAGTTTTCAGATTTAAAAGCGTCTATAGATGTAAAGGCTACACTCGTTCTGCGGTGCCATTGCTCTGGACCAGATTATAACATGCTTATGTACCGTCAGATGAAATCCTGCAGGTGTCTGTGTTTCTCCGTCCATGCACTAAATGCACATCCTTGAATGAGCGCGGATTTCTAGCGCATTTGACGTTACTTGAACTTCACAGGTAATATATCTATGTTTTGACCCATTTGAGAATTGAGATGCGGCCAAAATCAGAAGTTAAAATGAACTGAATAATAAAGCTCTCTACAAACTTGACGAGCAATGCCGCGCTGACGGACCAGAGACTGTAATAAAAGAGTGACTGACATGCACATAATCACGGTCACACACACACACACACACACACACACACACACACTCTCAGAGTAATATTGTAAAGTTACTGCATAATACATTTTCAACTAGCTGAATAGCTGTACAGAATCACGATACACAGTCTCACTTGTAGCTATGTCTTTTAACTATTATAATATTTCGAAGGGCAAAAACAGGACCTTTTAATTGGCATTCTGATTTTAATCATCAACTGTCACTTTAGCGCGAGCCCCTGTGCAGTCGCAGACTTGGTACTGTCAGTAGCATATAGCATTAGCTCCCAAGCCTGCGCTAACCATGGAGCTAACTCCATAACGTCGCGCTAGGTGGGCGTGGCTTCAGATAGCCATGCTCCTCAGCTCCGCCTCTTTGCCCATATTCTGTTATCCGGGAGTGACGAGCGGTGACGCGAGGCCAAGATGGCGACGGCCGGCTCCGCCCACTTTAGGCTTCAAAAATGCTCTTCAGAAACCTACGGGTGACGTCACGGACACTACGTCCATATTTTTTTACAGTCTATGGTCTGAGCTAGGGCTTCGAAAGCCATTTGCAGAACAAAAGGTGAGAGTCTCAATGATCTGACTCATTTACAGGTCTTGCAGGAATCTACTGCTGGAAACTTAATCAGGAATCTCTTGCTAAAATATTCTTCATCGTGACGTTTATGTAAGGAAGCAAATCTGAAATAGATTCTTAAAATGTATTATTCTTCACTTGCATGTTAATATCATTAAAGTGACGATGAGTTAACTTTATTTTCTATAGCGCTTTATACAATACAGATTGTTTTACTAATGAACTAATGATCTTTGCAACGGAAGTGAATCAATCAAAACTAAATTTAGCTGGAAAATAACTTTATTCTAGAGCTGCTGTAAAGCCAAAACAATCCCTGTTACTGTAATCTCCTATTATCACTGTAAAGCTGCTTTGAAACACTCTATATTGTTGAAAGCGTTGTATAGATGAAGGTGACTTGACTTTCAAAGCAGCTTTACAGTGATAACAGGAAACTGATGTATTTCAGCTGAAGTTAGTTCAGTGTTGATTCGGTTCAGTTGTAAAGAGCATAAATTATTAAATTGGTTCATTTTTTTAATAATTTTTTTCATCTTCATTTATATAGCGCTTTTAACAATGTAGATTGTTTTCAAAGCGGCTTTACAGTAGTAAAGTTTAATTTAAGGACTTTAAGAGAATTAAGAGATTGTTTTGGCTTTATAGCGGTTCTTGAATAAAGATATTTTCCAGCTAAAGTTAGTTTTGATTGATTCACTTCCGTCGCAACGATCATTAGTTATTAAAGGTCCCGTTTTTCCTGTGTTTTTGAAGCGTTGATTGTGTGTACAGTGTGCAATATAACATGTTCATGTTTCGCGTGTAAAAAAAACCCAGTATTTTTCACAAACTGTACTTATCTGTACACCGCTGTTTTCACTGTGCTAAAAACAGGCTGATGACTTCCTTGTTCTATGAAGTCCCTCCTTCAGAAATACGTAACGAGTTCTGATTGTGCCAGCGGTTCCTGTGTTGTGATTGGACAGCAGATTAGCGCACGTTGCCCAGAAAGGTCACGCCTCTTACCATAACGTGGAGACGCATGCGCTCAGTGTTATTGTAAAGGTGATCTGACTCCGGGATGAAAATAACAGCGTCTCGACGACATGGCGACACACACTCTACAAACGCAACTCTTCCTCTTCTCTGTAGGAGCGCAACAAGACCACGCCCCCTTTTATGTGTATTTCTGTGGGCGGAGCTTAGTCAAAAAACTGTTCTAGCGACGTCATTAAAGCAGGAAGTAGAGGATGTAGTCCGAACCGGCCGTTCGCTGTAGGCTTCGAAAGGGGACTTATATATCTCGCTTGGCATTGAACTTTGAGCTTTATAATTTTACAGGTATTATTTATGCTCTAGCAGCAACATTACACACTAGCTTAAGTTAAAAAAATGGGATCACGAAGAACGGGACCTTTAAATTAGGGGCCGCTAAGACGACGCCGTTCTCTCTACACAGACTTTAAACTGAACCTGTGAGAAACGCTGATGGCGTTCACGAGCGCATCAAGAATTAATTCTATAGTTATGTGCGTTTGAATATATGTGCGCATGTTTGTAATTCCCTTCAAACCAAGCCTATACAAACTACTTGTATATATATATTGATACAGAATTTTATTTTATCACTACGGGGGAGATACGCAAACTGAATTTCCCACAATGCTTCATCTGTAGAGTGGTACAGGGATCCTCCATAGGGAGAGGCTAGTTGGCACTTCAGCGCTGCGTTGTCGTCGGGTCCAGGCGAAGGTCCTTCCTCAGATCTGGATCCGGCAGGCTGCGGGAAAACCTCGGGATAAACAAAGACACTAATATTAGCGTAGATGCCATTCTTCTTATGATGTAACGAGTACATCAGGATTTAAGGGAAGTGTTCCCAGTTCCGGCTGACCTAATCTATGCAGCCTAACATTGAGTTATAGAAGTCTATAATGTGTTATGTGAATGCTAGGCCGAAGAGATGTGTTTTTAGTCTAGACTTGAACTGACAGAGTGTGTCTGCTTCCCGGACAATGGTAGGAAGACTGTTCCAAAGTTTTGGTGCTAAATAGGAAAAGGATCTACCGCCAGCAGTCGATTTTGATATTCTAGGTATTATTAACTGGCTGGAATTTGGAGATCGCAGTAGACGTGAAGGACTATAATGCGTTAAGAGCTCGCTCAAGTACTGCGGAGCTAAACCATTTAGTGCTTTGTAAGTGATCAGCAATATTTTAAAATTTATACGATGTTTAATAGGCAGCCAATGCAGTGCTGACAGAACGGGGCTAATATGGTCACATTTAATCTATAAAGCGTCGTCCAGCTCAGTTCAGTTCTCGTATAACCGCGTCAGTGCAGGCGGATCAATAATATTGTTGAATATTAAGTGTCCCTAACGGTTTAACAACAGTATTGTCTTTGTTCCAGTGCACCCAAAAGATCAACGCCCGCTGGACCACAGACGAGCAGCTCTTGGCAGTACAAGGTATATAAACCGTGTCCGTTTCACAACTGTTCGTATGCAGAACGTCATTCACTACATCCTTTTTTTGCACCATTCAACCAGGAGTACGCAAATATGGGAAGGACTTCCAGGCTATTGCTGACGTCATTGGGAATAAAACCGTGGGACAGGTAAAGAATTTCTTTGTGAACTATCGGCGGCGGTTTAACTTGGACGAGGTGCTTCAGGAGTGGGAGGCGGAGCAGGGAACCCGTACGCCCAACGGAGATGGAGCCACTTCTGCTGAGGATGGGAAACACAGCAACACCTCCTCCGGGAAGAGCACAGATGAGGAAGAGGAAGAGGTACGGTACTCATACACATGTCCCGGTTCGGTTCTCGATTATTATTTGTTTTGTATTCAATTAACTCAATGATTAAGCTGTCACTGGCCCCACCACAAAAAAAGTTATAAATAAATTAGGGCTGTCCGTTAAACGCGTTATTAACGGCGTTAACGCAAACCCATTTTAACGGCGTAAATTTTTATCGCGAGATTACCGCCTAGCAAACTTTGCCATTTTTTTCACATGCTTTTACAACAACTAGTAACGTTATTAAAACTACAACACCACACCGGATCTAGCTAGAGCAGAAACAAAACAACAGCACGCCGCACACACTTGTTTGGCTTGCGAACCGGCCAAAGAGTGGACGAGAAGCGCAGCGCAGAACCGCGTCTACAACTCGTATCGCACATCGGACGCGCGCTTTCTCAGTTTATGGCCAGCAATAAAAACGCCGGTGTGTGTGTACACTCAGAGAGAATAATGTGTTCGAATTTTAAATAAGAGGCGCTGCACTTCTCGTCCGGTGTGCGACTGCGACCCCCTTTAACGTTACGTTTTGAGCGGATGAATAATGAGCGCGAGACTCCGAAATGGAGGCCAATAGGATTCTGAATGGAAAGTTTACTTTTAAAAAGTTGCCAAATGGTTCAATTGACAAGACCAAAGTGATCTGTGTGTTGTGTCGTTGTGAACTGAGCTATCATCGTCCAGTCTGAAACACCACTCGATGGTCAAGCACACACACACACACACACACACAGATGATGCGTTTCTACGCCCACTCGTCAATATCAGTAACGTTTCCTCGTCAGTATTTCTTTCACCCTTTTATTGATGGACAGTGTTACATTGTGTGAGAGATTATTTACTCCAAGTGAGAATGTTAGTGTGAAATTGAACACGGTATATGTTGTTTTCAATAAAAAACATTTGCACTAAGCAAGACGATCCACTTTTCCATGTTAATAAGAACATTAAAATGAGAAAAAAATAATGGGACAAAAAGAAATCAAGAGACATTTAGAATAGATAAAAATGTGCGATTAATCACGAGTTAACACTGACATTAATGCGAGTAATCGCGATTAAATATTTTAATCGTTTAACAGCCCTAAAATAAATACAAAATGTGTTTGTTTGTTTTTTGGACCCATGAGTCCTTTATTGTAATAAATAAATGCAATAGAGCAAAGATAGAAATGAAATAAACCGCTTTTAAAGGTTTTTCAGGTACAGAAATGGAATAAAGGAATCAAAAATGCTGCATATAATCTTCACTGTACAAATTAAATAAAGGTTCATCCTTATTCAACTTAAACCTGCCGCGAATACATCAACTGATCTCACGATATATGAATGTGACCTAGATATTTTTTGTTGACGCGATATATTGCGGATTTTTTGCGTTCCACTGCGCGGTTTTTCCATTGTTGTTCTATGTAAACGCACATGTTTGACCGACGTCTTTTGCAGCATCTCGTGCGTAACGGCGTCGTAATCATGCGGTGTCAAGTTATTAGAAGTAAACCATAATAATTTAAACACGCCTCTAGAAAAACAGTTTTATCAGCAGTTTTATGTGGCCTGTTGAGGCATCTGTGACCTTGCTCATATGAACATCTGACTACTAAGTAGGGTTTGTGTTTTTCAGCAATAGTGTGCACCCTTACTTTACAGAGACAAGAACAATCTGTGGAAGGAAAAACTCCATATAAGTCCTTTCTGTGCATTTGCAGCTGTTTTTTTTCTACCTCTGCACTTTTTGTTAAATGGTCGTTTATTTTTATTTTTTCAAGCTTTTTTATTTATTTAGGATATACATTTTTTTGACCGCATTTCCAGTATCTAAATATTCTTAAGAATTAAAATGATTATTGACAATAATATAGTTTATCACTATTATTTCAGGGACAATATATTGCGCAACATATAGTATTGATTATTGACAGGCCTTATTAAACTTACAAAAAAGTTATTCAGTGAAGAGCAGGGAGGGATTTCTTTCTTTTGTGGTTTAATTAACATTAAAATCACAGACTGTCACTTTAAGTGCCGCATGGATCTTTCTCTACTGTTTATGTTCATTTAAGCTATAACTGACTATATTTACTAGGATACTATTTTGAGATAAATCTGTGTGAATTTGTCAGGTCAAGCGTCAGTTCAGTTACAATGCTTAAAACATGTGCAAATGCTAAACTTTCGTAACCATGCAGCGATGGCCCGATCGGGACACTGACAGCTCCTCCACCGGTCCATAACTTCATAAGTCCCTGTTGTAACATAGCACTAGGTAAATAAGAGGATCCATGACGTCTAGTGGAGAAGACTAGTAATAAAGATTACTTCAATCAAATATTATGTTCAACGCTTACGGAAATAAATACGCAAAAAATTGATTCGTGGCTTTTAAGAATCACACACACACGTTCACTCTGCGCATCGCCAGTGGAAATCGCTTGAACACGAAGACGTGTCGAAAAACGCTGGCAATAAGCGCGCGTGATAATCGTCCCATGTGCACAAGGCTTTATGCTAATAGGCCTTTCACTTGTTAAAAAGTCTAAACTATCTGTCAGAGGACAGGAGGCACGTAGGAGATTGTGTGTGACCGGTTTTACATGCAAAGTTTTGATCATTTTGCTTTAGAAGCCTTAGAAATTGTGTATCAAATGTACAGTGAGCTTTAAAATGTCAGTTAACACTTTACAATAAGGTTCATTAGTTAACATTAGTTAATGTATTAACTAATAATGAGCACTACATTTGTTACAGTATTTATTCATCTTTGTTGACGTTAGGTGAACAAACAATGAATGACTGTATTTTTATTATGTTAGTTCACTGTGCATTAACTTATGTTATACCATGGTCTGGGGGAATACTCGATTCTGATTGGCTGCAGGGTGTCCGTTAAAAAGTGATGTAGGACACCTAGTAAAGTAGTTCTGGTGAAACTGCCTGTTTACCATTCGAAATTAATAAATAAATGCGCTGCCTACAACAGCTGTGAGGAACCATAGCAACAGGCAGTCAAAGTATCCGTTAACAATTTGTAATATCTAAGTTAGTTAGATATTACATAGCCTACTATTACAACAATGAGCGACTTCGTTATTTCCTTTAACATTTATGGAGAATATGACAACTTTGATGACTGGGATGCTGCTGAAGAAAGAAAAAAATTTAAATAAAACGGAGAAACGACACAAAGAGATAACACCGGGAGAATTGAAAAAAAAAAAAAAAGAAATGGGCAGTAGGCTAAATACACTCAGAGACTTTATTGTTCAAAAAGAAATGGACTCCAGCTTTGAAAATTACACCGCTGATGTAATTGTTTTATGTGTAATAAAAAAATAACTATGCCTACCTTTGTGTTTCATGGGGAAAAAAAATGCATTTTTGAACCTGAAGGGTTCTACAAGCCGAGCGGACTATCAATATCTCCGGTTGCTAAATAAACCGTAAGGCAAGTTATTATTTGTAAAAACTAGATTTAGCCTAATTAAAATATAAACTAATGTTTTAAAAATGTTTTATTTGGCAAGTGACCATGGTATAAGCGGGTTAATGCCCTCCGCTGCGCGTCGGCCGGTTCACCCCTCGCCGTCGTCCATTAAAACCTGACAATGGACACCTCGTCGGGCATTAACCCTTACTTAAATGAGTATTAGTAAATGTTGAAATTAACATTAACAACGTGCTGTACAAGTGCAGTTCATGTTAACTAATGAACCTTATTGTGGAGTGTTACCGAATGTCACATGTTTGCCTGAACGACTCCTTTAATAACCAAGATGAGATGTTTTTGTTTAAACTGTTCTTTTGTAGTTGTGCTCTACGTAAAACCTTGTCTTCTCTTCAACCTTCTCTCACGATTAGGGTCAGGTGACCCCGGCCTCGGGCCCGTCTCCTGTAGCCGCATCATCATCTTCATCTTCATCTCTGCCGGCCTCGCTCCACCAGCCTCCGCCTCTCCTGCGCCCCTCTCTCCCCGCCACCCCGGCGCTACACCGCCAGCCTCCGCCCCTGCAGCAACAGGCCCGCTTCCTGCAGCCCCGGCCCGCCCTGCACCAGCCCCCGCCCCTCATCCGGCCCTCCGCGCCCCTGCCCCCCCGTCTCAACCCCCGGCCGGCCGCGCCCGTGTCCGTCCCGCCGCCCGTGCCGCCGCCGCCCTCTCTGCTGGAGACGCCCCCCTCCTCCTCGCTGCACTGACCGGGTCACACGCCTGTGGCAGTGCTGCGCAAGCTAAGCATTAGCTAGCCGTGCTCATTGTGAATACTAGAAAAAGAGGATTGTTTTAAAATGTATATATTAGTTATGTAACTGTCTATTTATTTGAACTGATTTTCTTTTTGATTTTAGGTTTTGTAATCATGTTGTACTTTAAAGGGATAGTTCACCCAAAAATAATGAAAATTAGCCCATGATTTACTCACCCTGAAGTCATCCTGGGTGTATATGACTTTCTTCCTTCAGACAAATACAATCGGAGTTATGTTAAAAAATGTCCTGGCTCTTCATAGCTTTATAATGGCAGTGATCGGCTGTATATTTTTTGGGAAGTCCATCAAAGTGCATCTATCCCTGATAAAAGTGCGTCTATCCATGATAAAAGTGCATCTATCCATGATAAAAGTGCATCTGTCCATGATAAAAGTGTATCGATCCATGATAAAAGTGCATCTGTCCATGATAAAAGTGCATCTGTCCATGATAAAAGTGCATCTGTCCATGATAAAAGTGCATCTATTCATGATAAAAGTGCATCTATCCATCATAAAAGTGCATCTATTCATGATAAAAGTGCATCTGTCCATGATAAAAGTGCATCTATCCATGATAAAAGTGCATCTATCCATGATAAAAGTGCATCTATCCATGATAAAAGTGCATCTATCCATGATAAAAGTGCATCTATTCATGATAAAAGTGCATCTATCCATGATAAAAGTGCATCTATTCATGATAAAAGTGCATCTATCCATGATAAAAGTGCATCTATCCATGATAAAAGTGCATCTATCCATGATAAAAGTGCATCTATTCATGATAAAAGTGCATCTGTCCGTGATAAAAGTGCATCTGTCCATGATAAAAGTGCATCTGTCCATGATAAAAGTGCATCTATCCATGATAAAAGTGCATCTATTCATGATAAAAGTGCATCTATCCATGATAAAAGTGCGTCTATCCATGATAAAAGTGCATCTATTCATGATAAAAGTGCATCTGTCCATGATAAAAGTGCATCTATCCATGATAAAAGTGCATCTATCCATGATAAAAGTGCATCTATCCATGATAAAAGTGCATCTGTCCATGATAAAAGTGCATCTGTCCATGATAAAAGTGCATCTGTCCATGATAAAAGTGCATCTATCCATGATAAAAGTGCATCTAACCATGATAAAAGTGCATCTATTCATGATAAAAGTGCATCTATTCATCATAAAAGTGCATCTGTCCATCATAAAAGTGCACCTATACATCATAAAAGTGCATCTGTCCATCATAAAAGTGCATCTATCCATGATAAAAGTGCATCTAACCATGATAAAAGTGCATCTATTCATGATAAAAGTGCATCTATCCATGATAAAAGTGCATCTAT
This sequence comes from Phoxinus phoxinus, assembly GCF_949152265.1. Lineage (NCBI taxonomy): Eukaryota > Metazoa > Chordata > Actinopteri > Cypriniformes > Leuciscidae > Phoxinus > Phoxinus phoxinus. Next base: position 4,757,500 of record NC_136895.1, read on the forward strand.
CCATGATAAAAGTGCATCTATCCATGATAAAAGTGCATCTATCCATGATAAAAGTGCATCTATCCATGATAAAAGTGCATCTATTCATGATAAAAGTGCGTCTATCCATGATAAAAGTGCATCTGTCCATGATAAAAGTGCATCTATTCATGATAAAAGTGCATCTATCCATGATAAAAGTGCATCTATTCATGATAACAGTGCTCCATATGACTCCAGGATTAATAAAGGCCTGTTATTTAACAACAATTTTTAAAGATAAATGTGGGCGGAGCTTGAGTTTGTTGCCCAGCGCTGTGTGTTATTTTAGTCGATTAAGTTTTAAATATAGATATTTTCCTTATACAATAAAGGCCTTCTGAAGCGAAGCACTTTTATCATGAATAGATGCACTTTGATGGACATATAAAATATTTATACATATTCACTCCCATTATAAAGCTTGGAAGAGCCAGGACATTTGTTAATATGACTGATTGTGTTCGTCTGAAGGAAGAAAGTCATATGCACCTAGGATGGCTTCAGGGTGAGTAAATCATGGGCGGATTTTCATTATTTTTGGGTGAACTATCGAAACTCAAGTCTTTAAGATATTGTGTTCTGTCTCGGCACTTCTCCTTGTTGTATCTACGGTGTACCGGCGAACCTCTTTAAACATGCGGTCCGCTTGGCATCTTGTTGTTCTTCTGTGTTTGTGATTGTCATGTCATCTTGTTTCATATTTTAATATTTGGTGCTACAGGATGACATAAGATCACCTGTCCTGATTCTTTTCCAGATTCTCTTGCCATCAAAGTGCTCTTAACAAGTAAGAAAATATAATGAATCACTAATGAAAATCATAGAAGAATCTTACTGTCACTTTTTCATGAGTTTTTATTTTATTTTATAGATGACCAAAAACTTTCTTAGTCCCTTGAGTATAAAACACTTAATTTCAACATCAACTCTTTATTTTTGGTAATTAGCATTACTTTAGGTTTCTTTATAAACCTGTTTGACTCGCATAACTGTGTAAAGGATCCACACTTCCCCAGCAGACGTTAAGCTGTGCTTCATTAGTGGTGTGCTGTTGGTTGACCAGAGCATGTAGCGCTGCCCTGTGTTCCCTGTGGGATTGGGATGAACTTCGGATTGTGGATCAGTGGGCCGTGGTTACGTGCACATCATTTTCAAATTAAGGTCTTTATACTGGTTAAAGTTAAACCTTTCTTCTGAAAAGATGTTCACACACTCCACGGCTCTAGATGTTACTGTGTGTACATGTAATGAGCATTATCCGAATAAACCAATGTGCATTCTTTCCCTGTTTATTCTCTTCTGGAAACAATGGTGATTCTCCTGCCATTTATTTGATCTATTTAAAGTCCCCCTGTGATGAAAATCCAGCTTTTAATGTTTATATGTGGTGTTTTTAATATGCAAATAATATGTAAATTCATAAGTCGACATAATTCATATTTTCTGCTTAAAACTGCAGAAAGACGGTCTCAAAAACACGGTGTAAAATCGCTGGTGTTTCTGACGGCACACACTACCTTGTAACCAATCAGATCAACGTGTGATCGTCAACCAGTGGATCAGAGTGAGCGAGTGGAGGCGTGGCTCATTTGCATATTCATAGAACAGCGCATACTAAATGAGGCAAGGGTGTCGAGTTACATTCGAGCTATTTTAAGGCATGGGGATTTTTTTCCTACAGGAAAAACATTTAAATGTGTAATTTTGGTGATCAAAGATGAGTTTTAAGGGATACAATTATTGACTACAGGGGGACTTTAAACAAATAATTTTCATTGTGATGAGAAAAACAAGTTGAGTTTTTTTATTTATTATTATGTTTGAAGAATATTAGTGAAGAAAGTATTTTTTGCTCCAGTAATTTTATTCTAATAAATAGATTGACTTTACACGACGACTGTATAACCCAGTATTGCAGATGTTTGGATAATCGGATATTAAGTCACGGTAAATATTCTGAAAATATGTATTTATGTGACCCGCATTAAATTACGGGTTAAAGGAGACATGCAACAGATTTGAAACTGTCTTGTTCAGATTTTCAGAAACTGAAATGTTGAACTGGTAATGGCAGTCAGGTAAACGCTTCAAGATGACATTTACATCATCAGAATTAATATGGGAATATTCTTGTGCATGGAAGCAGTCACTCACTGTGTAAACCTTTTTTCCACTTGTGTACCATTTTCTCCTGGTTATTAAATCGTTCATAATTTCTCTTTTCTGAATAGTTCCTAAAAATATTTGTGCTGTTATAACCTGATTTTTTATTATTATAAAAAAAAAAACGAATCAGTTATGATATTTGTGAGTGTGGAAATCAAGTTTTTAAAATATTTGTTTGTTTTTTGGTATTGGTTTGATACTGTATGCAGTTGGCTGCGTATTGACAAATGTCGATATATTCCTTAGTATCTCTGCTTTTCTTTTATAAACCCTTCATTTTGAAAAATTATTTAAAAACGGGTTAGGCAGCTCAGAGTGTTGTGGCATTATATGCAAAATAACGAGAAGTCCCCTTAAATGTGTGCCCAGCGCATGTTCATATGTGAAGTGTTATAATCTGTCATATGGAAATATTAAAACATTGAACAGACAAGTTTCATTTTCGTTTAATTCAGTGCCATGATGACGTCTCTCTAATATTTCAGTTTAAAGATGCGTTAATATGCGTCTCGGCATATATTTCTGTAATAATTTCGTTAATAGAAACTTCCTGCAATTTACTTTCCGTCCACACATTTACGAAATCTACTATCTTTTTATTTTTTTATTTATTAGTATTATTTTTAACAAAGAATTCAAATTATACAGTAGCCTAATCATCATCTTACAACAATATTGCTTCAGGATGACAGATATCACGTATCTTTAAACAAATAACAAGTCACAATAAACAAAATAAAAAAAAAGATTTACGAAACCTACTATCGCCAAGACTTAATTTATGTGACCTTACGAGGTAAACATCCTGTGACGGTTCCTGATTAATATTCATGAGCCTGGCCTGTGCCGTAGTAGGATTGGTCAATGCGTTTTCCGTTCCTTTTAATCTCGTGGCAGCGCGCCCGAAATAAGCGTGACGTACACTCCGGTGCATCGGCACTGCGCGCTGAGCAGAGTAACTGTCAAACCGTATTTCTCAGGATTATATCCAGTGAACGCTCAACCACATTAGTCAAAATGAGCTATTAAAGCCGTCAACCCCCAGGTATGTATCCCCATGCATTTTAAAATAAATACTGCGAATAATATTGCTGGTAGTGTAAAGCGAAAGTAAATGTTTCAATGTGAAATGCATTGAGTTATTGACTGTGTTGTGTTTACACGATAACCACGCGAAGCCGGACCAATTCACTCGCTTTATAAAGACATGTGAGAGCAAATGCTTTTTGCTTTAGTTTAGATTCATACATAGATACATAGTGTCATGTTCTTGCACTGGGGATTCCCCATATGTCTCTCTCTCTCTCTCTCTCTCTCTCTCTCTCTCTCTCTCTCTCTCTCTCTCTCTCTCTCTCTCTCTCTCTCTCTCTCTCTCTCTCTCTCTCTCAGGAACGGACTGCGTTGCTTTAAAAGCTGCATTATGTAAAAGTAGTAACGCTTTTGAAAATAATGAACGCTCAAAAAACTTGGCCATAAAAACGGCATCATCCTGTGTGAACACTGCAATGATTTTAATCAGTTTATCTCATGTTTGGGTGAGGTGGTGAATTGATATTTGTAGCACCTTCGCACTTCTAAGAAGCAACATAAGAAAAGTAAAAAAAAAAAAAAAAAAAACGCTGTAAACTTCTCACTTGCTTAATTATGTCCCAAGTTAAGAAATTAGATTGCATTGCTAAAATCTCATTGTGACAAAAAAAAAAATGTATATATATATATATTAGGGCTGTCAAAAGATTAATCGCGATTAATCGCATCCAAAATAAAAGTTTGTGTTTACATAATATATGTGTCTATTGTACTGTGTATAATTATTATACACATTCATGTATATATTTAAGAAATATTTGCATTTATATATTGTATATACATTTATATAATTTATATTATATATAAATATTTTATATATAAATATAACCAATTTTTCTTAAATATACATGATTGTGTGTGTTTTTATATATATAAATAATTATACACAGTACACACACATATATTATGCAAACACAAACTTTTATTTTGGATGCGATTAATCGCGATTAATCTTTTGACAGCCCTAATATAAATATATATATCAATTCATTGCTTAATGGCTAGAAAATGAACAGGATCGACAATTTGTCATTTGTAATTTACTCAAACAAGAGTTGAATGTTTGTGACAATCTAAACATAATAAAAATCCTTTACTGTGAGAGCTAAACAGGAAAGTTAGTCTTTAGTTCAAGTTAAACTAAATTGTACAGCCAATACAATTATAAAACATATATGGACCTTTTATATGAAATATATCATCTTGCATGTAACATCTTTTCTTTTTAAAGCAAATTATAAAACACTAACAGGATGACACTGTGAATAAAACAATTATTGTAATATATTATTAATTTAGTAGTATTATATTAAATATTTTGATAGAAAACTGAACTTTCTGGTACCCGGTTAGATTTATATCCATCTAGCCAGAAATATTTTAAATTGTGAAATGTGAAAATATATTTATACCATGTGTGTCTGAATACTTGATTCTGATTGGCTGGAAGGTGTAAAATACAACCATTCATGAACAGGTAATTCCAAGTCAGTTTAATCCGCATTCTACATTAATCACACACACACACACACACACACACACACACACACACACACACACACACACACACACACATAATCCATGGCTAGCTGTTCTTTCATTTAATGCACAGCTAGCCATGGATTATCCCTTACATACAGACTCATTACATGCAAAGTGAGATATTTCAAGCCTTTATTTGTTATGATTTTGATGATTATGGCTTACAGCTTATGAAAACTTTTTCACAATATTCTAATTTTGAATTTGGGGTTTCATAATCTGTAAGCCATAATCATCAAAATTATAACAAATAAAGTCTTGAAATATCTCACTTTGCATGTAATGAGTCTATAATATATTAAGTTTCACCTTTTAAGTTGAATTACTGAAATAAATGAACTTTTGCACGATATAAATTTTTTTCGAGTTTAACCTGTAAATTACTTTGATGTAAAGATCAACTTTAGAGTTGCTAAACACAAAAGAAGCATTAAACAGAATTGTATTTAACAATTATAAATGATTTTAAGTCTTCTTCTGTCGTGTCAGACCTAACGTTACCTTTTGGTGACGTCACCAGGTTTCCATGGCCACAGAGGAGAACGAGCTTCCTGGGTTCTCGAACTCTGAGTGCATGAGGTCATGGGAGCTGGAATCCGTTCTGACCAATCGCACGCTGCGCTTCGTGTTGAGGCTAGAGCAACAGTTCGTGTGCCCGTCCTGCGGTGGGATCGTCCTGAACCCTCACCAGACGGGCTGTGGGCACATTTTCTGTGCTCAGTGCGTAAAGGCATACATGTAAGATCAATAACTTAGTTCAATTAATTCAACAATTTGTTGTATATTATCAGCAAAGATAAACATGACTTTGAGTAGGGCTGGGTATCGATTCAGATGTTCCAATTCGATTCGATTTCGATTCGCAAGCTCTTAATTCGATTCGATTTCTATTCTAAATTCGATTTCGATTCCCGATTCGACTCAATGAATATAGATTTAATACAAATCCTATATTTATTTTTTAAACGGTGAACATAAGTTTACGAGTGGTTAATTAATCAAAAGAAAAAGAGCCACAAACCTGTATATTAAAGGGGTCATGACATGAGAAACCAAATTTGCCTTGATCTTTTGGTATATAAGAGGTCTTTGTACCATTAAAACGTCCTGCAAGTTTCATAGCTTAAGACGTCCTCCCCATTATAAACGAATCATTTATTTAATCAAGCTCTAAATACAGCTCGTTCTGGATCCATGGTAAGAAGTGACGTCACGGTACGAAGTGACGTACCAGCGTTTGCATATAGACCGCCTCCGGCAAAAGACAACTACGCTTTAAGCGCAAGGCAACTACGCTCATTTCGTATCATCGTCGCGCCCGCGCCTCACAAGTGTTCAGTCGACGGACAGCGAGTGGGTCTGTGTACAGGGAAATTACGATGCCGCAGATGTGCTGTTCCTGGCTGTGGACAAACAACATCTGTGAATACACTGCGAAAGATCCAGTCGTCAAGGAAAAATGGATGCACTTTATTTTTTGCGGACGTCTCAGTCACGGCAGTGTTAGTTTAAGCGTTTGTTCTATACATTTAAGGATGACTGTTTTGAGGAAAAAATCCCAATATGATGCTTGGCTTTGCCAGAAAACTGTTGCTCAAAGGTAAGTCCGTGCCGACTATTCTGGGCTCAACAACGACGACGCAAACTTACTTTTTACCATGGCTAATATAAACACATTTGTATAAGAGAATCTTGAAAATATGTCGCCTTTCTAGTAGGCCTACATGTGATTAGTTAAATAATGTTAAACTGTTAGCAAATTAAGCTATAGGATAATTATGCAACAATAATCCGTTTTCAAGTGTCTCGGGTTAATTTTTTTTTTATTAATTCAAAATAGTTTCACTTTCCATGTGGACACGGGCTGATCCAGTCTTCGTTGTTGTGGTGATGGTTCATTTTCCTCTGATTCTGGCTCAAACATAATAAGGTTTTATCATTGCAAGAGCCATCGCTTCGCATGCATCACCCGCTATTAAACAGTTGCGCCGAATCCCCAAACGTTCTGGCTGGGGGCGTTAATAATTGATGCACAGGCACTGACGTTAGCCAATCATAACAGTGGGCGTTAACACTGAACTCTTAAAGGGGAAACACCCCCAAAACAGACTGTTTGAATCAGAGGATGAGAAACAGGGTGGGAAAAGGTCATAAATCACTACATTTTAAAAGTTTTTTGTAAAAAAAACTATAGTAATACTATAATTGCACCTAAGGAAACATAATAATAAAATAAAAAAAAACATGTCATGACCCCTTTAAACTCTTTTTATTTTAGGTACTCTTGGGTACAATAAAACCCACCTTCAAATGCATACAATGAATAGACAGGATTTTAATGCAAGATGAAAAATTGATGCTGAAACTTAGACGAGTCAGAACAGTCGCATGCCTTGACCGATCAGGTTATTTTATATTTAAGAGAAAACTAACTTAAAATCTCACAGCATTATCTGTAACATGGAGGCTGCAACCCTATGAACACTGTAGGAAAACTAATACTGGCTTTTGGGTGATAGCTATAAATAAATATGGGAAAAAATTGATTTTTGGCCTTTGAGAATCGATTTTGAATCGACCACATTTAAAAAATCGATTAATCGAAAAAAAATTTTTTTTTGCCCAGCCCTAACTTTGAGCCGACATTACTTTCAGCATCCAAAATGATTTGGGAATGTGTAAACTTTCTTCTTTCCAGTGAAAATGGGGGAAGTTCGAAATGTCCTTTAGACAGCAGTCCTATAAAACCTGAGGAGGTGAGATAATATAACTTTTTTAAATAAGTATTTATCCGCACGTATCATGAGTGCAGCTTAATTTTCCGTTACTTTCTACTGAATACTTGCAGGTTTTTCAAGACAACTGCTGTAAAAGGGAACTGCTCAACTTAGACGTCTACTGCACCAATGCCCCAGACTGTAAGCAGAGGGTTACTTTATGTAACCTGCAGGTAAAGGGCAAACCGCAACTTAAAGGAGAACTCCGGGCAATTTTTAAGTTAATCTTGATCGTTACACCTTTGTGAGAACTGTCTATAGAAAAAAAAAAACGAACCGGATTGGTGCTTGCAACACGGAGCTGCTACCGCTAATGCCCAGAGCTCACTCAGCTAAACGGCAGTTATGAGGCATATTCATAAAGAGTGTTTTTGTGCCTCTTAACAGACACAACATGCAATTAAAATGTCTGTCCAACATGAACAGGGTCCTTACATGACAACAAGATGCGTTTAGCAACTTAGCCATTGTTTAAATTCACCTAAGTAGTGCTTTAGAAGGCTAGCTGTAGTCTCGCGCTGAAGTTGTAGCCGGAAAAAAGTAAATAGAAGTGTGCAGGTGGAGGAGCGTCGTGTGTGTGAAGAGTGTGAGGCTAGTTCTTCGACTGTATACTCGGGTTCGAATGAATAAGGACGACCATCAAACTCAAAAGCCTCTTCCATGTGTTCAAAATCTTCTATATTCTCCATAGTTACGTTACGAACCATTTCTTCTTCATTTGTAAACAACTCCGATCATCACTCTTCACACACACGACGCTCCTCCTCCTGCACACACTTCTATTTAACTTTTCCCGGCTACAACGGGAGTTCCCACGGGACTTCAGCGCGAGACTACAGCTAGCCGTCTCAAACACTATTTAGGTGAATTTAAACAATGGCTAAGTTGCTAAACGCATCTTGTTGTGATGTAAGGACCCTGTTCATGTTGGACAGACATTTTAATTGCATGTTGTGTCTGTTAAGAGGCACAAAAACACTCTTTATGAATATGCCCCATAACTGCCGTTAGCTGAGTGAGCTCTGGGCATTAGCGATAGCAGCTCCGTGTTGCAAGCACCAATCCGGTTAGTTTTTTTTTCTATAGACAGAACTCACAAAGGTATAACGATCAAGATTAACTTAAAAATTGCCCGGAGTTCTCCTTTAATATGCTGTACATTTTTTGTTTCCATCATTCAGAGCTGAGTGATATCAGTGCTACCTCTCTTTCTCAGGATCATCTAAAAGCTTGCCAGTATGAGCGCATAAGATGTTCCCACTCAGGGTGCACCGACACTGTGTTACGCAAACACCTAATGGACCATCAGAAGAACGTCTGTTCCTTCCGCCTGGATTCCTGCCACCACTGCAGGCAGTCTTTTCCCGTATCCCAACTGCTGGTCAGAATGTTTCCGCGTCTCACAAGTGCATAGTCATCTTAGGTGTGTTTGTTTCTAATCTTGCCTCTAAACTATGCCAGGCCCATCAGAAGACTTCATGCCCGGAAGTTGAAGTCGCCTGTTCCAACAAGTGTCTGCAGATGATCAAAAGACATAAGGTGTGACTCAGTCAGATACTTTACTCCACGAGAGCACCACTTTTAGAAAGTTCTTATTGTGATGAACGTGCACATAGTGCCCTTTTGCAAAAAACATTTTTATTGCTCTCTTCAGATTAATATGGAGCCTCTAAGGGGACACAGTGATCTCGTATTTTTTCCATTAACATGTTCCCTTAGGGGCTCAGTGGCTTTAAATACATATTTATCTGCACTTATCTGAGTGTAGCTTACATTTCTATTATATTCTACGGAATACCAGTTCCTATCTTTGCATGTTTTTCCAAGACAACCTCCTAGAGAAACCTTTGCGTTCCCTCACCAAACTATTGCATTCCCCCGAGAACCTTTGCGTTCCCTCACCAAACTATTGCGTTCCCCCGAGAACCTTTGCATTCCCTCACCAAACTATTGCGTTCCCCGAGAACCTTTGTGTTCCCTCACCAAACCATTGCGTTCCCCCGAGAACCTTTGTGTTCCCTCACCAAACTATTGCGTTCCCCCGAGAACCTTTGTGTTCCCTCACCAAACTATTGCGTTCCCCCGAGAACCTTTGCATTCCCTCACCAAACTATTGCGTTCCCCCGAGAACCTTTGCGTTCCCCGAGAACCTTTGTGTTCCCTCACCAAACTATTGCATTCCCCGAGAACCTTTGTGTTCCCTCACCAAACTATTGCGTTCCCCCGAGAACCTTTGCGTTCCCCGAGAACCTTTGTGTTCCCTCACCAAACCATTGCGTTCCCCCGAGAACCTTTGCATTCCCTCACCAAACTATTGCGTTCCCCCGAGAACCTTTGCGTTCCCCGAGAACCTTTGTGTTCCCTCACCAAACCATTGCGTTCCCCCGAGAACCTTTGCGTTCCCTCACCAAACTATTGCGTTCCCCCGAGAACCTTTGTGTTCCCTCGCCAAACCTTTGCATTCCCCCGAGAACCTTTGCGTTCCCTCACCAAACTATTGCGTTCCCCCGAGAACCTTTGTGTTCCCTCGCCAAACCTTTGCGTTCCCCCGAGAACCTTTGTGTTCCCTCGCCAAACTATTGCATTCCCCCGAGAACCTTTGTGTTCCCTCACCAAACCTTTGCATTCCCCCGAGAACCTTTGTGTTCCCTCGCCAAACTATTGCATTCCCCCGAGAACCTTTGTGTTCCCTCGCCAAACCATTGCATTCCCCCAAGAACCTTTGTGTTCCCCCGAGAACTTTGTGTTCCCTCACCAAACCATTGCATTCCCCCGAGAACCTTTGTGTTCCCTCACCAAACTATTGCATTCCCCCGAGAACCTTTGTGTTCCCTCACCAAACTATTGCGTTCCCCCGAGAACCTTTGCATTCCCTCACCAAACTATTGCGTTCCCCCGAGAACCTTTGCGTTCCCCCGAGAACCTTTGTCTTCCCTCACCAAACTATTGCGTTCCCCCGAGAACCTTTGCGTTCCCTCACCAAACTATTGCGTTCCCCCGAGAACCTTTGTGTTCCCTCACCAAACTATTGCGTTCCCCCGAGAACCTTTGTGTTCCCTCACCAAACCATTGCATTCCCCCGAGAACCTTTGTGTTCCCTCACCAAACCATTGCATTCCCCCGAGAACCTTTGCGTTCCCTCACCAAACCATTGCGTTCCCCCGAGAACCTTTGCGTTCCCTCACCAAACTATTGCGTTCCCCCGAGAACCTTTGTGTTCCCTCGCCAAACTATTGCGTTCCCCCGAGAACCTTTGCGTTCCCTCGCCAAACCATTGCGTTCCCCCGAGAACCTTTGTGTTCCCCCGAGAACTTTGTGTTCCCTCACCAAACCATTGCATTCCCCCGAGAACCTTTGCGTTCCCTCACCAAACTATTGCGTTCCCCCGAGAACCTTTGCGTTCCCCCGAGAACCTTTGTGTTCCCTCACCAAACCATTGCGTTCCCCTGAGAACCTTTGCGTTCCCTCACCAAACTATTGCGTTCCCCGAGAACCTTTGTGTTCCCTCACCAAACCATTGCGTTCCCCCGAGAACCTTTGTGTTCCCTCACCAAACCTTTGCGTTCCCCCGAGAACCTTTGTGTTCCCTCACCAAACCTTTGCGATCCCCCGAGAACCTTTGTGTTCCCCCGAGAACCTTTGCGTTCCCTCACCAAACTATTGCGTTCCCCCGAGAACCTTTGCGTTCCCTAACCAAACTATTGCGTTCCCCGAGAACCTTTGTGTTCCCTCACCAAACCATTGCGTTCCCCCGAGAACCTTTGCGTTCCCTCACCAAACTATTGCGTTCCCCGAGAACCTTTGTGTTCCCTCACCAAACATTTGCGTTCCCCCGAGAACCTTTGTGTTCCCTTTGCGTTCCCCCGAGAACCTTTGTGTTCCCTCACCAAACTTTTGCGTTCCCCCGAGAACCTTTGTGTTCCCCCGAGAACCTTTGTGTTCCCTCACCAAACTATTGCGTTCCCCCGAGAACCTTTGTGTTCCCTCACCAAACCTTTGCGTTCCCCCGAGAACCTTTGTGTTCCCTCACCAAACCTTTGCGTTCCCCCGAGAACCTTTGCGTTCCCTCGCCAAACCATTGCATTCCCCCGAGAACCTTTGTGTTCCCTCACCAAACCATTGCATTCCCCCGAGAACCTTTGTGTTCCCTCGCCAAACTATTGCGTTCCCCCGAGAACCTTTGCGTTCCCTCGCCAAACCATTGCATTCCCCCGAGAACCTTTGTGTTCCCTCGCCAAACTATTGCATTCCCCCGAGAACCTTTGCGTTCCCTCACCAAACCATTGCATTCCCCCGAGAACCTTTGTGTTCCCTCGCCAAACTATTGCGTTCCCCCGAGAACCTTTGCGTTCCCTCACCAAACTATTGCGTTCCCCCGAGAACCTTTGCGTTCCCTCGCCAAACTATTGCGTTCCCCCGAGAACCTTTGCATTCCCTCACCAAACCATTGCATTCCCCCGAGAACCTTTGTGTTCCCTCACCAAACCATTGCATTCCCCCGAGAACCTTTGTGTTCCCTCACCAAACTATTGCATTCCCCCGAGAACCTTTGTGTTCCCTCACCAAACCTTTGCATTCCCCCGAGAACCTTTGTGTTCCCTCACCAAACCTTTGCATTCCCCCGAGAACCTTTGTGTTCCCTCACCAAACCTTTGCATTCCCCCGAGAACCTTTGTGTTCCCTCGCCAAACTATTGCATTCCCCCGAGAACCTTTGTGTTCCCTCGCCAAACCATTGCATTCCCCCGAGAACCTTTGTGTTCCCTCACCAAACTATTGCATTCCCCCGAGAACCTTTGTGTTCCCTCACCAAACTATTGCATTCCCCCGAGAACCTTTGTGTTCCCTCACCAAACCTTTGCATTCCCCCGAGAACCTTTGTGTTCCCTCACCAAACTATTGCATTCCCCCGAGAACCTTTGTGTTCCCTCACCAAACCTTTGCATTCCCCCGAGAACCTTTGTGTTCCCTCACCAAACCTTTGCATTCCCCCGAGAACCTTTGTGTTCCCTCACCAAACCTTTGCGTTCCCCCGAGAACCTTTGTGTTCCCCCGAGAACCTTTGCGTTCCCTCACCAAACCTTTGCGTTCCCCCGAGAATCATTGCTTACAAAGTTAAGCTAATTTCTTGAACAATAACATGTGGACGGACGCACACTCATGAGGGTTTAAACTTTTATTTTGAAGTCGCGATGAATGTACAGTTTGCATATTTAGAAACACATTGTACACATATTTAGAAACACATTGATATATTCTTCTGTGTTGGCGTGGGTTTATATATTATGTATGTTACCAATCTGGTGAAATGGCGCAGATTGCGTTCCCATATGAACGTCATAAGCAACCCAAACTCTCAGCATAAGCGGAGATAGCATTTGTTAAACGAGCTGCATCGAAGACCCATCTACTGTTCTACTTTTCTCATCTACTGAAAATGTTCTCATATAATGTCAGGGCACTTCTTCATTTCATCCCCCCACCGGGTGTGATAAATATTAACCATTACGGTGTTTAATAGTGTTTTGGGCGTGCTCCCTTAACATGGCTTCTTACCTACCGGCTAGCGAAAAAGGAAGTCTAACACATTAAAAGGAAATACATAATCATATTTACTTCCGCGTTGCAAAATAAGGTGGATAGAGCCGACTTACCTCTGTTCCACAACAGTTTCTCCAGCACAACTCCTCAGTCTCAACTATTCCTATACTAGGAGTTATCTGTGTTCGGGCCAAATTCAGAGCTCAGAGCCCTTTCCTCGGATAGCACACCAAATATGCATATTTTATACTATTATCTGATTTCAATGTGAACTCGTGAATGTTATATTTCCTCCCAACTCATATTTTTCCATCACCATGTCCCCTTTGGGGCTGTGTATAAAGCTGATTATCAGACTTTAGATATTTTTTAATTTGCTCATTCCTGCTTTTTGATCCCATCGCAGCTGCAAGCGCATGCTGATGAGTGTCCTGAAGTGGAGACGGACTGCATTTATAAAAACTATGGCTGCACAGTCAGAGTAAGAACACATTCAAATTCAACACTCAAACAAGTGAAAGTGTCTTTTTATCAGTGTTGTCCTGTTTAATGAACTAGGCTGCATTTCTCAAAAGCATCATGAGCTAAGTTGATTGTAGAGTCCATTGGTGGCAGTGGTTTTACGATCTACTTAGGCTTACGATGCTTTTGGGAAATGCTGCCCTGGTGGTTAAATACATAGGCTTTGGAGATCTCAGCCTTTGAACTCTGTCTTTCCTCCAGGATAAAAGAGGGAAAGTGCAAATTCATGAAAACACAGAGTTCAGTTCTCATGTTCGGCTTGTCCTGGAAAGTAACACCAAACTTGAGAAACAGGTATGAAAGCTCAATGCATGTCAATGCAAAATACAAAATGAAAAAGAGAAATTCTGGTTTATCAAACATTATCTCTAAGTACATCTCATCAAATGTCATTATAAAAGGGATAGAAACAAATGAATGAAAATGTGTGTTCTTTGTAATTTCATTACTTAAGAGATGCTGAAACACATCGAGAATGCAAAGAATTACTTCAAGTTTGTCTCTTGTAGCTTATTGCTTAATTACAAATCTTCAATATAATATAACAATGGTCCTGGTTGTAGGTGGAACAGTTGCAGCAGGATATGATAGTCCAACAGGGGGCGCTGAAGGACAAAAGTCTTGTGGTCAGCAGTCTGGACAGGGATGTCACCATGTGTGACAGCACACTTACTACCTTACAGGTAAAGAGTTCAGTCAAGCTACTAAGTAGAAAAACAGCTGATTGTCCTGTAATTTTAGAATCAAGCAAGTTAAAGGAACAGCTCACCGACCAACCCCACTCCCCAAGTTGACCTGTTATCTAAACATATAGCAACAATAATTTTGTGTAAAAGTGTAAATTATGGTTGTTATTTAGGAAATCAAGTAATCACCATTCACCATACGTTAATTCATTATTGCCACTATTTACTGTATTTGGTCATAGTGGTGATTAAGAGCTTGACTAGCTCCAATATTTAAATTCAAATGCTGAACATGCATACCTGTGGAGGGAGATATTTTGGCATATGGTCAGAGTTTGCTGTATGATCTGTGTGTGTGTGGCAGAGGTCTGTGGAGGAGCAGAGGCTGCGGATCTGCAGTGTGCAGCGTGAACTGCGGGATTTGCGGGGCGTTCTGGGGTCTGAATTAAGCGAAGAGCTCCCGAGCCTTCGGGCATCACTGGACTCGCTCAGACAGCAGGTGGCCGTCACAGAAAGCCTCAGGGAACATCTGGGTGAGTCAAGTCTGATTGGCCAAATGAATGCTGACACTGTTTACTTGTAGAGAGCTACTGAACAAGATGGGTGAAACTTGAAACGCACTCTTCTACGTTTGTGAATGCAAAGGTTTTTGGCTTCACAAGTTCAGTTTCACACATTGTGTTCAAAATGTGCATGACCTTCACGGTGGTTCAAAGAGATGGGACTTGACTAAGAGATTGTGTCTGGCTCCCGAACACTAAGAAGGCTGTTCCTGACTCTAAATTGCCCATAGATGTGAGTAACCCCTGTGATGTTAGAACAGGATCCAACAACCCCATGACTCAACATAGGACAAGCAGTTTGGGAAATGGATACGAGGAGAGATATAGTGGGCATTAGAGTAAACCAGGGATGGCTAACCCAGCTCATAGAGGACTACCTTCCTGCAGACTTTAGTTCCAAAACACCTGGCTGTTGTTACCAAGCAATACTGAACACTTTTTTGTTTGATTAGGGTTGGAAGTAAGTTCTGCAGGTTGGTAGCACAAATTGTCCACTATAGCCAGCTTTACCTTTAGGCCAAAGGTCAGCTCATGTAGTTTTTCCTGGTTTAGACATTTGAAGGCTACTATTTTGCCCTTTTGAGGTTTGCTGTTGTCACAGTCATGGCTGGGGGAAGATAATCTGGCGCTCTGGGCAAAATAGGAATATGCCGCCCTCTACGTTCAAATTTTTAAGAGAAAAAAGGCCAATTAATCACATATTGACCCCTACTGTTGACTTAAGACACGTGTAATGAATTAATACAGTTGACTCACCATTTAAAAGACGACGTTTCTTGCTTTAGCTGCTGCAAACTCTTCAATTATCTTGGAGTAATCCAATTTGCGACAGATTTGGTGCTCAATTGATATTTTGGCTAATCCATTCAATTGATCTTGTGACACTGGCTATGTTTACAAGCACACCTTTTGTTTCAATTGGACTGAATTGATGAATCCGAATATAAAGTTTACATGAAACACTGACACACCAAACCAACATCAAAGAACCAGTGGTTTTGAAAGCTGACTCGTGTTGCCTCATGTCACCTGAGTCTGGACCAAAAGTTTGCGCTTGAAACCAGCAAAAACTACATTCAATGTCCAACTAGCCTGTATGCTCTAAATAAACTCTCCAAACCGGTAGTCTGTATTCACCCATCAAAAAAGGGAACTGGAAAGCTAGGACTTCGGATATACAAATAATTTTTACACCAATCTCACTCACCACAGGCGGAAATAATCAAAGATGATATGAAGATGAAAAATCTGTGTGCCCTCATGACTTCAACATTTACTTGCTTTTGCACTGGTTCACTATGCCAAACAGCTAATCAGAATGATCTTAATTGGCCGAAAAGCCACTATTGAGTGTCCAACTAGTGTTAACGGTGCAGAACAAAAACTAAACCTTTAATGACAGCTGTCCAACAGCCAACCATTGGCTTGGTGTGTCACAGCATATACAGATTCAGAACAATAAGATGAGTAAATTACAGAGTTTGTTTCTAGTCTGAAGCCCTATTCGGACGGGATTAGTTTAACAAGGGTAGATGGAATAATACAATTTTACCACAGGACGTCTGTAATATTAATGGCCAATTTGCACGGGATAAGAAATCTCAGTAAAAGTAGCGTAATGGGTTACTCAATTTGCACACCACCGCCACCCTACTGTCGTTATGTGCGTATTACGTTGCTTACTGATATCATGTGCGCAAACAACCTTATATAAATAAAACAGTTAGGTCCAGTCAAACGATGTATTAATTAAATTTAGACTGGTTTATATTGGTAATAGGCTAACATAGCTAACATTTAGCTAACGCTAAAAGTGTCGTGCCTCTAACAAGTGCTTTCGACCTTCTCTTTGATCTGAATGGTATGTGGAAAGCACTTGAGTATTGGCACAGATTTGTCCCAGCGTCTAGAACGCAACTGAATGCTTCTTCAAGCACATCCATACTAAAAAAAACCCGCAGAAAACTACTTTTAAACATGAAATGACGGAATATTTACGTACATATTTACAGCGGGTCTATTCGCACGGGATTAGCATTACATGAGATCCTTTTTCCGGACCTTTTTACAGAAGGTAAAAGTCGCCTTAATCTTTACTGACATTGTTTGTAATGATTACTGAGATGGCACATTTGAACATGACTAAAATCACTCGTAATAATAACTTTACCCCACCTCTCCATGCTAAACTAATCCCGTCCGAATAGGGCTATAGACTTATTACCAGCCTCACACAAAACAATAATATCCAGATGTATCCTCTTTATAGAGCTGTAACAGTAGCTGTGTATGTGTTTGTGTCCCTCAGGTGCGTTAGAGCAGGCGTGTCAGCGTCACACACGTTTGTTAGACATCCACGTGGAACAGCTGCAGTGTAACGAGCAGCGTTTCCGCCAGCTTGAGTCCACCTCCTTTGATGGGAAGCTCATCTGGAAAGTGCGTGACTACTGGCACCGGAAAGAAGCTGGCATCGCCCTCAACTCGACCCCCTTCTACACCAGTCGTAGCGGCTACAAGCTTAGCCTGCGGGCTTACCTTGGCGGGGACAACTCAGGGAGAGGCACACACATGTCGCTCTATGTCACAATAATGCGCGGAGACTTCGACTCCCTCTTACCATGGCCGTTTCGTCAGAAGACAACGTTAACATTGCTGGATCAAAGCGGCACTAGGAACCACTTGAGCAGTACTTTCACCCCTGATTCCAGCGATAGCTTTCGTCGGCCAACATCTGATGCTAATGTGGCCACAGGATTCCCACGATTCATATCCCACAGTGATCTGGAAGTCGCTCGCAACGCTGTTTATGTGAGAGACGACACACTGTTCATCAAAGTGAAAGTGGACACAACTGGATTAGAGGACTTGTAGCGCTCCCAAAACAGTGTCCTGGAGTCACTATAGCAGGATTCCTCAAATCCTGCCCTGCTGAGTTCAGCTCAAACCCGGATAAAACTCACTCACCTGTAACTCTGAAGAGCTTGTTCAGGTGTCTTTAACTGTGTTTCCACTGCAGGAGCTTCCCTCAGGAACTAGGGACTTTGTGGTGGGACTCTGTGTGTTTCGACCGCAGGAACCAGGATCTAAATGATGATCCGGGTAAATATTTCCCCCTCAGAAAGTCCCTGCTCACGAGGTAGTACTTTTTCAAAGTTCAGCAACTTTCGGGGGTGGGATTGGGTGCTGAACATGCTGATTGGTTGAGTCCACGCAGCATTTTATATCAACCACCATTTTTAAAAGTCTGTTGCGGTGCGTTCAGTGAGAGTTGTTTGCTATTGGAATCAAAACAAGGGAGCTTAAAAAACACGACTGGGATGAGCAGTCGCACGCAGTCCTATGTCACCAGATCAATTTTCCTAATCTTCACGGTACTTTAGACCGCGATGGAAACGCAACAGCAACAGGTCTGGGGGAAAAAGTTACTGTGAAAAAAGTTCCTTGGACAAATCGTTCCGGGTAATTTTGGTGGAAACGTGGCTTTTGATTAGGGTTGGATCTAAACTCTGCAGGACAGTGGCCCTCCAGGACCGGATTTGAGGATTCCCTATAGTGTCACATAATATTCGGGTGAAGACATTTGTTGTAGTAACACTGGTCATGTTTACATGCACAGATTTGAATCTGAATGTCTGAATCATTTCAAATCAACTGAAGGTTCTGAATGTACTGCTCATATGTGCCATATTTATAAAAATATCAGTTTGCATGTGCATGAATGAAATTCTGCACATGAGAAGAGTATGAAGTGTTTCCAAAAGACCCAAAGTATAATTGTTTATGGAGTTATGACGGTTACTGGTCATCTTGTCATAGTGATTGGTGCAGATCGTAGCGCACTGGCCCGCAACACGTTTGGAGACCCGGGTTTGATTCATACCTGGGTCATGTCTTGATCTCCTATCCCAATCTCTCTCCCCTGTTTCTCTGTCTCTACAACATACATTGATGAATCATTCAATAAGGTCAATAACACAGGTTGAATTTGCATCTTTTTTACTTGCATTTTTTCTCCCCTATTTTGTGTCCTGAAGACAGCAGTGCTGTAAATTATTGTTTTTGACTTACCACTTGAGTTAATAAAGAAAATCTGGACTCTTCAAACATTGGTTCTTGATGCCTGCTGGATGCTATCCTTACAGCATTTGTTGTGGAAAAGGGACAGCAGTTTTAAGCTTCTGGTCATGGCTGTTATTGTTTTCAAGTTAAAGTTAGTTCAGCTGACAATATTTATAGCTAGCTGTCTGAATTGCTTGCTGGTTTAATAAGGCATCCCAGTGTATAACATAGCTAAAAACATTTGCTTAACTTTACAAAGGAGACAAGAATCAGAAGCGAAGTGAATTCTTATGGAGCATTTCTTGCCAAATAGGTAGTCCTTTCTACCAACCAGTCCCTGACTCACTTTGCCATGTTAATTGTAAATGTGCTGTGTGGGCCTGTGCACTAAACACATATGCAAGGTCATTTTGAATCAAATTAAGAAATAAGTTTTCATGGCAACTATTTTTCAACTTAATGGATAGATCTTTCATTCAAATCATTAGACAATTGACTTTTGGTAATCGTTGGACAACTGACATCATGCAATGACTTTTGTAAGAACACTTCATATAAACGTCTATTTGCAAACAAGTGTTACTTTACCTCTAGTGGACAAAAACATGGACCTCTTCACTATTTTGATTCCAAGATGGATGATGGTTGTTGTTGTTGTGCACTTCTTTTTTTATATATATATATTTTTTTATATATTTTTATTTTATTTTGCATTCGTTAACACTTTATTTTGATGGTCACATTCTATAAGTAACTTTGAAACTGTGTGTCACTAACTCATTAGAGTATTAGTAGACTGCTAATATCTGCTAACTCTTTATTTTGATTCTCCTTAAACAGACATTCAACTAACTATATTAGTAACTTTGCAACTACATGTCAACTTATTCTACTAACCCAACCCCTAACCTAACATAGTCTACTAATACTCTACTAACCCAACCCCTAACCTAACAGTCTACTAATACTCTACTAATCCAACCCCTAACCTAACAGTCTACTAATACTCTACTAACCCAACCCAACCCCTAACCTAACAGTCTACTAATACTCTACTAACCCAACCCAACCCCTAACCTAACAGTCTACGAATTCTCTACTAACCCAACCCCTAACCTAACAGTCTACTAATACTCTACTAACCCAACCCCTAACCTAACAGAGTCTACTAATACTCTACTAACCCAACCCCTAACCTAACTGTCTACTAATACTCTACTAACCCAACCCCTAACCTAACAGTCTACTAATACTCTACTAACCCAACCCCTAACCTAACAGTCTACTAATACTCTACTAACCCAACCCAACCCCTAACCTAACAGTCTACGAATTCTCTACTAACCCAACCCCTAACCTAACAGTCTACTAATACTCTACTAACCCAACCCCTAACCTAACAGAGTCTACTAATACTCTACTAACCCAACCCCTAACCTAACTGTCTACTAATACTCTACTAACCCAACCCCTAACCTAACAGTCTACTAATACTCTACTAACCCAACCCCTAACCTAACAGTCTACTAATACTCTACTAACCCAACCCAACCCCTAACCTAACAGTCTACGAATACTCTACTAACCCAACCCCTAACCTAACAGTCTACTAATACTCTACTAACCCAATCCCTAACCTAACAGTCTACTAATACTCTACTAACCCAACCCCTAACCTAACAGAGTCTACTAATACTCTACTAACCCAACCCAACCCCTAACCTAACAGTCTACTAATACTCTACTAACCCAACCCCTAACCTAACAGTCTACTAATACTCTACTAACCCAACCCCTAACCTAACAGTCTACTAATACTCTACTAACCCAACCCCTAACCTAACAGTCTACTAATACTCTACTAACCCAACCCCTAACCTAACAGTCTACTAATACTCTACTAACCCAACCCCTAACCTAACAGTCTACTAATACTCTACTAACCCAACCCCTAACCTAACAGTCTACTAATACTCTACTAACCCAACCCCTAGTTGCATATTAATGAGTTTGTTGACATTAAGTCACAAAGTTACGTATAGTTAGAAGAATGTCTAAAGTAAACTACTGAAATAAAGTGTAGCCTTACATTTATGTTTATTAGTAAAGTAATCCCTGTTATATGTTGCAGTTGTTGTGATCAAATTACGAAATATATTTTGTAATAAAGAGCAAGCGCATTTTGAAAGTCCAGAATTCACACCTAGATCACATGTGCACATATTGTGTGTATCTGTTCTCAGAGCATGCAATCTTCATATCTGTTATATCACACACATTTCTTCTCCACTTGTCCCCATAATGTACAGAAATACATTGAAAGTGTTTGTACCCAACCCTCAAGCTTCAATGTGAAGTATGATACTGACACAAGCATATAAATAGGTACATTATTACAGGCAGGCAACATGACACTGGCACGGGTGCTCGTGCTTTGTGTGGTGGTGACGGGACAATAGCCGCTCATATGACGATGAGCTAGCTATTCATAGATATTGTCTACAGCTACGTCTAGCTGTTGTCGGCTGGAGTCTATCTGTACGTGTGCAAGCGTTTTCAGAGAAAAAATGTGGATGATTAAGCGTAAGTGTCACATTTTGGATGCATGGAGTGCCATAGCTTGTGGTGGAGATAAAGTGAACATTAGTCCTTAACCACTAATTTTAGATTTTAAAAAAAGAGACACAAACAGAATCGTTGTGTGGAGGTATTTGAGACTTGATGTTTCATGTGTGATTTGTGTTTCAGCACCTACTGAGCACCCAAAGGAGTCGAAATACAGGCCTGTGCTGGAGGTATTCCCCTTCACAAACACACCAAACCCATTTACACCCAGCTCGTGGAAAGTCCCGTACTCTTGTCTGTTTGCGGATGAGAAAAAAAAAAACAGTGCTGCCAGGGAGTTGCATTGTTCAGTGATCTTGAATGGATCGCCACAACCACGTCCTCTCTCTGCACAACCTTGACCATTTTTGGCAGGTTTGGGATGCAGTTTAGTTCACAACAAAGCAATGTTCATTTCTAATGCACTGTGAACTGTTGCTATCAGCGTTATTTCAGCGTTTAGAACTCAAAATACAATCATTAAAAAAACAGTAACACTTTACTTAAAGCCTTTATGTATAATGCATTATAATGGAATTCATAAAGAATGTTATAATACAATATATCTGTACATGAAAAATTGTAACCAAAGTTGAAATGCATTATAATATATGCAGATTCCTTGTTGCGTCTAAAATTGGTTGTTTCCCGTGTTTTTTTAATGCATTAAACTTTCTAAAAGCGTAATAATGAATAGACAAGTATTATAATGTTTTAGCTACAATTATTAATTAAATAATACAATGCATTAAAAGGTGCATTACAAGGCGTAATTAATGCATTAAAAATAAATACTTAAATAATGCATTATGAATAAAGGCTTTAAGTAGATTGTTACCCAAAAAAATGTGTTACGTGAAATAAAACAACTGTTAACTGAAGTAAAATAAAATATATATTTTTATGACTCTAGTTGTCAAGGCAACATTTGTCATTTTCATTTAGTTAGTATTTATAGTAGTAGTTATATCTTGATAGTACAATAACTAAAGCTGAAATAAAATTAAGAAACCATATAAAGCATCAAAGTAAAGAGTTAGCAGACATTAAGCAGACAGTCTCATACTCTAATGATAGTTAGTTGACATGTAGTTGCAAAGATACTTATAGTCAAGTCAAGTCACCTTCATTTATACAGCGCTTTTTACAATATAGATTGTTTCAAAGCATCTTTATACAGTGATGATAGGAAATGAATGAAATGGAGATTGTTTTGGCTTTACAGCAGCTCTAGAAGAAAGCTATAGTCCAGCTTAAGTACGTTTTTGATTGATTCATTTCTGTGTAGAAAATCATTAGTTATTCACTCAGGGGCCGCTTAGACAACACCGTTTTCAACTGAAAACAGAAAACTTTTAATGCATTCTGGCCGTTCATTTACACATCAATGATGTTTAGTGGCCTGAAAACACAAACTTTGCAATAGGTTTTTTTAAATAACTTTGAAACAAGGTTTGAAACCGATACCATTATCATCTCCGTGTAAACTTCAAAAACGTGAATCTGTGAGAACAGTGACGGCATGCATATGCGTATTAAGTGTTTAGTCTATAGGTATGCACTTTTGAATGCGTATGTGCGCAGGCGCATAGTTTCTTTATAACGTGACATTGCCAAATTACAAGTTTCCACAGATCCATATGAATGGGAACAATTTGGATAATGTTTCAGAGGGAAAGGGAAGGGGAGGAGGCTGAAGAGGCTTTCACGGGGGAGAGTCTAGTTGATACAGTCTCTGTTGACAATTCAGGGATGTGTTGTGGACGTGTCCAGGCGCAGGTCCTCCATCTGATCTGGATACGGCCCGGATCCGACTGACTACAGTAAACTTCAGAATAAACGAAAAGATTATTATTATCATAGATGCCATTCTTCTTATAGCCCGTTATAACTATATTAGCCCGGTTCTGTCAACACTGCATTGGCTCCCTATTAAATATCATACAAAATTTAAAATATTGCTGATTACCTACAAAGCACTAAACGTTTTAGCGCCGCTTCGGGATAATTCCGGTTCACGTGGCTATGCGGAAGCAAATTTTTTTTCTTCTGTATTATACATTTTTCAAGGCTTGTACCTTGGAACTTATTTCAGGTTTAACAACTTAGGTTTGCGTTCTCGAGACACCAGGCACTGTTTTGTGCAAATGAGTGGCCGGATCGCATTAAGGGTTTTCTGTTCGACCGGTGTCGTGTTAGCGGCCCCTAAGTTAATAACTAATGATCTTTGCGACGGAAGTGAATCAATAGCTGGAATCTTTAGCTGGAAAATATCTTTATTCTAGAACTGCTGTAAAGCCAAAACAATCTCTGTAACTTTAATTTCCTATTATCACTGTAAAGCTGCTTTGAAACAGTCTATATTGTTAAAAGCGCTGTATAAATGAAGGTGACTTGACTTGACTTATGATGTTACGAGTACATCGGGTGTTATAGGAAGTGTTCCCGGTTATGGCTGACCTAATTTATGCAGCCTAATAATCATTTAACTGATTTATATAATAGGAATGTATACTTGTGTATGCCAGGTTAAAGAGATGTGTTTTTAGTCTAGATTTGAACTGACAGAGTGTGTCTGCTTCCCGGACAATGGTAGGAAGACTGTTCCAGAGTTTTGGTGCTAAATAGGAAAAGGATCTACCGCCGGCAGTCGATTTTGATATTCTAGGTATTATTAACTGGCCGGAATTTTGAGATCGCAATAGACGTGAAGGACTATAATGCGTTAAGAGCTCGCTCAAGTACTGCGGAGCTAAACCATTTAGTGCTTTATAAGTAATCAGCAATATTTAAAAATGTATACGATGTTTAATAAGCAGCCAATGCAGTGTTGACAGAACGGGGCTAATATGGTCATACTTCCTGGTTCTGGTAAGAACTCGAGCTGCTGTGTTTTGAACTAGCTGTAGTTTGTTTATTAAGCGTGCAGGGCAACCACCCAGTAGAGCATTACAATAATCTAGCCTTGAGGTCATGAACGCATTAACTAATTGTTCCGCATTTGTCATTGAGAGCATATGGCGGAATTTAGATATATTTTTAAGATGGAAGAATGCGGTTTACAGATTAAAAATGCAGAAAACAGAAAATTAAGTGTCACCCATCCTGCTTCAGTAGAAATTATATCAGTGCATGCATGAATAAATGAAAATATGTTAATTGCAATATCTGATGTTGTGTTTTGCCCAGAGTTTACTCCCCCGTGACCCTATGAGCAAGTTCAATCTGAAGAGAAGTTCCCCTAAAGATGAGTTCCCAAACCTGGACAGAAACTGCACCCTCATGGGCCGGATCCTCGACCTGCACATGTACACGCGACAGTTCAACCGGGCAACGGAAAGCGGGGTCATTTTTGATGATATCATACGCCCTGGACTCGAGGATTCGGGTGAGTTATTCTCTGACATTTACTGGATGTATTTTCAGAAATACAGTTTTTGCACATTTCACACAAACCGTCAATTCATATAATGAGTCATGATCTCCACTGTACGGTTAGCAGGCTTGCAGACTGCAGACAAACGAAACCAGAAGCTCAACAAACACTTCTCTGAATGAATGATTCGAGCTATGAGAATAAAACAGATGTGCAAATACACAGATGACACATGATCCACTAAATCACGTGGTTAAGACTTTAAACATGTAATAATGCATTATTTATTTTTCCATTGATTTCTATTGTGTTTACATTACATGTTTGCCATTATCCTCACAGAAACGTTTTTCTTTTAGTACTTTTACATCTGAAGGCATCATTAATATATTTATTTAGACCTTTTTCTCATGGGAACCCTTGTGAAAAAGAAGTACACTTAAGAATACTTTTAAAAAGATTACTTATTACAGAAAGAGTAATAAGTACTGAAGCGAGTCGAGTGAATATCAGGTCCTGGTACATATATCTGTGGACCCCTGTGGTTTCATGAAGGTACTTCATTGTTTGGTGTTTAAATTATGTGGACTTTTAAAAAATATTATTATTGTTTGGGGTCCCTGTGAGGGAAAAGGTTGACAATATTTTTAAGTCATGCCATACATGTCCTACCACTGAGAACGCAAAACACAGTCGTGAATTCACTTTTCGATGGTTACCTGAACCTTTAGTCTAGAGTCACACCTTTCTCTCTGAATAAAAAATCGAATAAGAATAATTGACAAATATGAATCATGCTTTGCATTTGTATACCCTGTCCTTTTATGTTATATTTTAGATCTTGTGTGACTTTGTCTGACAGGGCAGTCCATAGGACCAAAAGCAGTCGGCTGTTTAGCTGGAGATGCTCAATCATATATCCTGTTCTGTGACTTTTTTGACCGTATTATTGAGTCTTACCACGGCTACAAGGTCACCACCGACACTGTGCAAGAGAGCGACTTCAATTATGACAACCTGAAGGTACGAAGAAAAGAATATCTAGTAACATCTCTTTAATGTCTCAACAGTGAGATTAAATGGAGACCAAATGGACACTTTTGCTAAAGGATCCTGATGTTTTACCTGAGAAAAAGATTTTCAGAGATCTCAACCATGTCAAAGTGCAATGATAAGTCAGATATAAACTCTGCTATGCTCCATACTAGCTGTGCCAGTAATCTTGCTTACATTTTACATAGTTTTAGGAAAAGCTTCTCCATTAAGAATCTTTCCTCTCAGGGTATATTTTGTGATTATACTTATATATGAGAGATAGCGCTGAATCTGTAGAGTCCGCATGCTGTGGAAGAGTAAAGTCTGTGTTTATGTGTGTAGGGAGGTGATGACTTTGACCAGGCATATGCTTTGAGTTGTGAGGTGACTGTGAGTCGCAGCATAGAGGATTACTCCTTCCCTACACACTGTAGCAGAGGCGAGCGCAGACAGCTCCTCACACTGGCCAAAACAGGTACTGCCGTTTAAAACATGATCATGGGTCTACTGGGTGTGTCCAATCCTGCTCCTGGAGGGTCACTGTCCTGCAGAGTTTAGCTCTATTCCCAATCAAACACACCTGAAGCAGCTAATCAAAGTCTTACTCGGCATACTAGATACTCCCGGGCAGGTGTGTTGAGGCAAGTTGGAGCTAAACTGCAGGACAGTGGCCCTCAGGAGCAGGTTCGGACACCCCTAACTTAGATATGCTTTATGCTAATTTATTACACAGCTCTGTGGAATGCTTGATTCTGATTGATCAATCGCGCCATCCAGTGGTGTGTTATTCCTAGATAATAACCGCTAAAAACTGATAACACAGGCTCATCCGGGTTACTGTAGCAGTAAATAATTGATCTTATCAATCAAAAGTTCAGTATGGCGTACCACAAGGCTCAGTACTAGGACCGCTGCTGTTCACTCTGTACATGCTACCATTAGGAGATATCATTAGGAAGCATGGCATTAGTTTTCACTGTTATGCTGATCATACTCAGCTCTATATTTTTTCACGCCCTGACAAAACTTACCAATTCACAAAATTCACAGAATGCATAGCTAATATAAAAAAACTGGATGACTAGTAATTTCCTACTACTAAATTCAGAAAAAACAGAGATTCTAATTATTGGACAAAAAACGTCCACGTAATAACCTAGAGTACTGTCTAACACTTGATGGCTGCTCTGTTAAGTCTACGTCGTCGGTTAGGAACCTGGGTGTGCT
This sequence comes from Phoxinus phoxinus, assembly GCF_949152265.1. Lineage (NCBI taxonomy): Eukaryota > Metazoa > Chordata > Actinopteri > Cypriniformes > Leuciscidae > Phoxinus > Phoxinus phoxinus. The sequence goes on from NC_136895.1 coordinate 4,784,707, forward strand.
CTTTGATACCAATCTTTCATTTGAAAGTCACGTGTGTCTAGTATCTGTAAACCCGCATTTTTCTATCTTAAAAATATATATCTAAATTACAAATGCGGAACAATTAGTTAATACGTTCATGCACATTTATTTAATTATGCCATCCAGTATCGTGGACTCACTCTCTCTTTTACACAAACGCAGCTGCTGCCATTTTGTGAATATTGTTTTGTACACTGTTGGATTATAAGATAACAAACGGGTACGCTTTTAAAACAGTTTAATCTAAAATCAATATCTCTTATCTCCATAATTATGTATGTGTGTAAATGTTGTGTAATAAGTGGTACCGTATATATCTTAAATGTTTGTATAGTTTGAACTTGCCGCGCTAGCAACTGCTCTCTCCACGGAAGCTTTGCATTTTAAGACCTAATAAAATATTTACACTCATATTAATATTTTGTATCTAATTATTTACTTACGTGGCAAGTAGCCGTGTAATAAGCAGGATAATGTACATCCAGTCGGTTGTTATCTCAGAATAAACCCATTCAGGCTCCGCTTCGCTTTGGGGTCCTCATCACCCTGTCGGGGGTTTATTCTGAGATAACAATCGGCTGGATGTACATTATCCCTTACTTAACTTGTGTTGTAGCTTTGGAGCAGTTGGCTGAGGATCTGCCAGGAAAGCTTTACTCCATAGATGAACTCAGCCATGAGAGTGAAGACCGAGGGGTTGTGATGGACGCTCCACCATCTTCTCTGATAAAGATCGGTGTGGCTCGTGACTGGCCTGATGCGAGGGCCCTGTGGTTGGTCAGGGTTCATAAGTTGTGGTTAAATAATGTTAAGCAATTTGATTTTTGCTTATATGTTTTTGCCTTCTGATCAGGTTGAGCAAGGATGGGACCCTGGCTGTCTGGGTTAACATGGAAGACCATCTGAAACTAGTGTCTTACAGAAGTGATGCTTGCTTACAAGAAGCATTTAAAACTATCTGCGTCAATGTGCTGAAGGTTTATATCAATCCACTACCTTATACAATATCATGTTGATATGTTTTCTATGAGAAGACAAAAGGTCTATAAGGGATGGTTCGGAGTAAAATCAACCTAGGGTCCTTTGCACCGTGACCTCGAGCCAAACCATCCCCCCCTTTTCCCCCTTGGTGGAACATTATTAAAGGTGGGGTATGTAATTCTCTTTTTTGGCCATTTTTTCAAAATCACTTAAAATCCTATTCCTAACCCACTTACAGCCACTGAGTTAGAAGCACTGAAATAAAAATTAAGCAATTTAATCATCTGTGGAACGGGCAGGACTCGAAAAACTCCAGCCAATCATTTCCAAGTCCAGCTAGAATCATTGGACAGTAAGTGTGTCAATCAAACGGTCGTACCATCCCCCCCTCCCCCCATCCATGTCCATGTTCTTTGAATGGGTGGAGTCAAAGGAAAGAAGGTAGGACCATTTGAGTTGTGTATTTTCAAAATCTGCCGGCCGTTTTGCAAATCACATACCCCACCTTTAAAGTTAGAGCGTATTTAGAGATATCAGCGAATGGCTTAGTGCGGGCGCTAACGGATCCAAGGTTGTATCTGGTAAATTACCGCACTAATAATGCCCGGGATGGCACCAAACTTCTACAGTAGTGCAAATATGTTCTGTACTCATAAAACGAGGCATTGGGAAGTGTGTAAGTACATCAGGAGTTTATTTAAATAACACTTTCCTGATGGCTAATGCTACCGCTAACCCGGACGTCAAGGTCACTTCCGTGATTTGGGAAAAGCCAGTAAAAGTCCTGGCAGAAAGCGATGAATGAGGATGTAGTGTAGCGACGCCCAGCTCCAGGAATGCACTGATATTTTGTTGGTAGTACCAGTTTGCCACAATTTTAGTTAACACTAAAGGTCCTGACTGAGGCACACTGAGTCCGAAATTTTCGTATGCGTTTTTTCGTATTCGTGATTTGGTGGCTCTGAATTGTCAAAACGCCATTCAAACACCATTCAAACTGCTTGCTACGGATGCGAAAAACGCAAAAAATCAAACCCGATTAAAAAAATGTATGACAGGCGAAAGTTTCGGAGGCAGTGTGTAAGCATGATTGACATAACGTGAGGTCGTATTTATTTTTGAACGAGCAAAAATTTCGGACGTGGATTTCGGACTTTTTCCGAACTATTTTGTGTGCGAGGGCCTTAAGTTGTCAACACTTCGGAGAAAAAAATAAAAAAAAACTTGGATATACCAAAAAACTGCCAGGACTTTTACGGGCTTTTCCCAGATCAAAGAAGTGACCTCGACGTCCGGGTTAGCGGTAGCATTAGCCATCAGGAAAGTGTTATTTAAATAAACTCCTGATGTACTTACACACTTCACAATGCCTCGTTTTATGAGTACAGAACCTCTTTGCACTACTGTAGAAGTTTGGTGCCGTCCCGGGCATTATTAGTGCGGTAATTTACCAGATACAACCTTGGAGCCGTTAGCGCCCGCACTAAGCCATTCGCTGATATCTCTAAATAACCTCTCACTTTAATAATGTTCCACCAAGGGGGAAAAGCTTCTGGGGGTGTTTGGCTCGAGGTCACGGTGCAAAGCATCCTAGGTTGATTTTACTCTGAACCATCCATTTAATATTGAACCATGAGGCATGCCATATTCTATAGTCGATTATGCCATATTTTGTTTTTAGATGGAGGCAGTATATAATAAGCGGAGACACCCATTTATCTGGAAGCCTCACCTGGGCTGGGTGATCAGCTCGCCTGCGGAGGTGGGCACGGGCCTGAGGGCGAGTGTCACGGTGAAACTGCTGCATCTCGCTGAGAACAAGCGCATCGACGACATCTTGGACAGACTACGACTGCAGATGGAAGCAACAAGTATGGCAAAACTCACTCGTGTAAAATCACACATGATATCAGCCACAGTCTAACATGAAAATGTAATTAGGCTGCATTAAAATGTGACTAGTTATATACAGTAGGCGAAAACAGTGTGTAAAAATGAACACTTTACAATAAGGTTCATTAGTGAACTACGGACTAAGAATGAACAATACTTCTACAGCGTTTATTCATCTTAGTTAATATTAGTTTCAACATTTACTAATACATTATTCAAATCAAAGGTTGTATTTGGTGTGAGCTAACATTAACAAACAATGAACAGCTGTATTTTTATTAACAAAGATTAATAAATACTGTAACAAATGTAATGCTCATTGTTAGTGACTACATTAACTAATGTTAACTAATGAACCTTATTGTAAAGTGTTACCAAGAAAAGTAAGTCTGAATTTTCAGTACTCGTAAAAAAAGTAGGCAAAAAGCACCCGGATGACCGAATACTTCCGGCAAGATTCTGAAATGCGCAATCTACTATAATAATAGACACTTAGATAATAGACAATAGATATAGTAACAGACACTTTACTATCCCATGAGGCAACAGCAGACGGGCTGTGACCGCCAGTGAAGTGACTAATGCTGCGGGTCACATTACAATGACAACGTGGCGGATGCATCACGTCCAGATTACAGTCATACTATATAGGACTTACTTTAGTACTTACTCTAAAGATGAGTGTTTTTGGACACAGCTTTATTTTTCCACATTAAAGGTTGTGAAATTTAGGACACTAATCGGGGTTGGTCTCAGCATTCCTGGGGTAGATCTCAAATGTTCTAGAGCCACAAACAGTCCAAAACATTTTAATAACTTTTTGTTGGAAATACTGGTTAACTTATGTTTTTTTTCCTTGATATTTTGTGACTTTTTCTCATTTATCATCATGAACATGCAAAGTTTCAACATGCTGATGTGTTTTGACATATACAAACAAAATTACTATTACGTTCGTGATGTTCGCGGGTCAATTTGACCCTCATATTTTAACGCTCTAAGGCAACTGTACCGACCCAAAATAATAACATTTATTGGTTATATTTTGTTATTGTGGCTTTTTACTACCTTATGAAGCTAAAAAATAGCTTTTCCATACTTATTTCAATACAGAAAAATATTTTGTCAGCCAGATTGTTAAAATTAGCTATCATTTATTTTTTCAAGCTCCCTGAAATAAAATTAAACCTTTGTTTTTTTCTCTTGATATTTTGTGACTTTTTCTCATTTATCATCATGAACATGCATGCAAAGTTTCAACATGCTGATGTGTTTTGACATATACAAACAAAATTACTATTACTATTAATACTGTGAAGCTGCTTTGATACAATCTGTATTGTGAAAAGCGCTATACAAATATTCTTGACTATTACGTTCATATTATTACTAATAGTGTCAATTTGACCCTCATAGGCAGCTATTCAAAAGAGACTGTACAGACACAAAATAAAAACATGTATGTTATGTATGGCAGGGCACTTGTGATGTGAGGTGTGTGTGCCCATCCGAGTGCGAGAGCAAAACCAGCAGCGTGTGTGAAGTGCAAGACATTAATATGCAGAAAACACACACTTGCTGTGTGCTCATCATGTCAGAAGTAAATTCTTGACTTTATGAAATGAGTCTACAAAACAAAAGTTGAGCCAACTTAGGAAAAGTAAACATTATTTTCATTATACAGCTAAATGTAATTGTTCAGTTATGATGTTCTAAGTATAAAATGTAAAAAAAAGAAAAAAAAAGAAAACGTAAACGTAAAAAAAAAAAAACAGTATTCTGTTAATCAATAATAATATTTTGTCAAAACAAAACTGTTTTAAAAAATGGTTAAACATGTTTTCCATAAATCATGTTCATTTTTTTGTTTTTTTTTGTTTTACAAATGTTGATATTAAAAGTTTACAATTTGTACCTGAATCGTTGTTGTTTTTCATAGTGTGATTTTTGAGGAATTGAGGTCAATTTGACCCGCACCATAAAGGGTGTACACAGAAATCAAACAGTGCACAAGGGATATACAGATATTCACATCAATAATCTACATGATTATATACATATCACAACAATCCTCCATTCCCCCCAATTTTTTTTGGTACATTTTTTTGTTATTTTCTGAAGTACTTTTTGAATCTACGCACCGCAAGACGATATCACTCATCAGTTTGGGACTAATGTTTGGCGCTACGCTTGTCCATCTCCTTGGCCATGTCGAGCTCAATGTACTCAGTGGTTTCAACGTCCACCGTTTTCATTAAATACATTTTTGCCATTCCTTCTTCAAATTCAATGCAACATTAATCAATGTCTGCCCAGATGATATTCACACCAAGCTTGTAAAACAAAACCATCTGTTAATCAAAGCTCCATGAGGATGATGGCAAGTACTACACATATTTTAATGTCATGTATAAATGAGAATGAAGCTGCCACTGTTATATTTGCATGATTGATCTACTAACCTGATTGTTTAAATTAAAAAAGGAACTACTCGAAACAAACTTAAACGGTTGCATTGTTTTTAATACACAGGCTGTCCAGGCGTCTACAAGATCAGCAACCTGCAGACCATTGGGTTTAATGAAGTGGGGCTGACCCAGCTAGTGGTGGATGGGGTCCAACTTCTCATCCGAATGGAGAAAAGACTGGAGAACAACAGCGGCATTGATGACCTGGTGCCGACTCAGAAGTGAAGCAGCCGTCAGGAGAACTGAAGAGCCATTTCTCCGAGGACAAGCCTGCTGGTCTCACCAATATTATGATTGAAAAGGGACACTTTTTGCTTTGTTTGTAAAATATTTTTTTGAAGCTAGTGGTTTATTCGCCTATGGTTTCTATCATTAGGGTGAATCTCATGGAAAACACCCTGGTAATATTTCACCCAGTTCTATATAGCTATTACATCCACACATATTTTCATGAAAATGTCAAAATTTTCCGCAAAATGCAATTGATTTGATTTCTTTCTTTCGATTTTGGCCTGAAATATGAATACAGGGAATTTTTTTGTACTGTTAATGAAATTGTTATTCATGTTAATGAAATTAACATACAGGTGAAACTCGAAAAATGAGAATATGGTGCAAAAGTTCATTTATTTCAGTAATTCAACTTAAAAGGTGAAACTAATATATTATATAGACTCATTACATGCGAAGTGAGATATTTCAAGCCTTTATTTGTTATAATTGTGATGATTATGGCTTACAGCTTATGAAAATCCCAAATTTGTGAAAAGGTTTTCATAAGCTGTGAGCCCTAATCAAAATTATAACTAATAAAGGCTTGAAATATCTCACTTCGCATGTAATGAGTCTATATAATATATTAGCTTCACCTTCTAAGTTGAATTACTGAAATAAATGAACTTTTCTATTCAAATTTTTGAAGTTTCACCTGTATATAATTTTTTTGTTGCGTTTGCATTTCCAGACTCAGCTAGCAGACAAGCATATTTACTATATCATAAACATAGATGATCATGTGCAAAACACAAGAACAGTTCGGTTTTCCTTTAAGAACAACAAATGACTTGATATAATTACTGCAATGATGTTAGTGGGGGAAAAAGGACACAAAACTTCTCAGTTCAAAGACTCATTTCAAGTAAGCTTTAATGTGCTCCAGTGGGACTGAAGTTGAACCACAGTGGCCCAAGGGATTTTCCGCAGAAATGTACAGTACAATGTCGAGAGAATAAATGGGAAAAGTGTGTGGAAGGACGAAATGTGTTGAAGAGTTAATTGCATTTTTTTTTTTTTGGAGATCCTCAGCCTTCAGCTTCCTTCCCAAAGAGTTTCACTTTGAAAAAAGAAAAGAAATTTGTCCTGGAAATGTACCGTCACAAAATGCAACATCACAGTTGACATTCGAACATTCAATGCCTCTCTGAGCTTTAATCACAGCTTTACCCTTTTAATATCGTAATATTCTCAAACTACGGTAACTTGACCTCCTCGTCCCTCAAACGTGTGCAGTCACAACCTCTTTACTCAGCATTACAGTAATACAACATAGACAGCATTGCACATTTAACCTTCAATACTTCAGTACAAAAGAACTAGTAGAAAGTACCAGTACGAGTGGTTGTAATCCATCATCATCATCATCATCTTCATCGTCACCACTTATTACAAAACAAATTACATTTAAAAAAAAAGTCATGCATTCTCTGGATGAACAGTTTCTACAGGTAATAAAACAAGGCATAAAATGGCTTAATAAATAAATTTCTTGTAGTTATTAGTTGAAGCTTTTCACGTGATTCTGAAAGTGTGTTCACACGCGCCACACACACACACACACACACACACACACACCTATCTTTATGAGGACATTCATTGACACAATGAAATCTCTAGCAGTTTACCCAAACCTTACCCATCACAACTAAGTGCCTAACCCGAACCCTGACCCTAAACCGACCCTTGACCTCATAACCTTATTATCCCTAAAACCAAGTCTTGACCCTCAAACCGGCCTTTAAAGAGGTCTCAGAAAGTGAGGACTGGCCAAAATGTCCTCACTTTACTCTCTTTGTCCTCACTCTGATGGTTTAAAACTCAAACTGGTCCTCACAAAGATAGTTGTACAAGCACACACACACACAGACACACACACTGCAGTGTTTCTGATGATGTTAGTCTCAGTGTGTGTTCTCTAAGGAATGTTAATGTAGACGCTCGTGTGCTATTTTCTAGCTGAGCTGTACATCCATGCGTCCGCTTCTGGGAAACACACCGCCTGCTCTACACAACACTTCTCTGATGTCGTGATCACGTCTAATTCTCACTCTGAACTAAAAGGAGAATTCACACAAGAAAAGGAAAGTTCTGGCATTATTTGCTTACCCTCATGTCCATCCATGCATGTTGTTACTTCTCCATAGAACACAAAAGTAAACTAAACGCATTACCAACGTACAATTTTGGATTAATGCATGGCTATTTAACTTTATGGTGGTGTTTTGTGTCATTTTTGGAGCTGGTCATAATGGAAAAATCAAAATGTTCTTCTTTCATGAAAAACAACAGCATGCGCGCTTGAACGCAGGAGGGTGAGAAAATAATCGAATTTCAATTGTTGCATAAACAAGTGTTGAGAACATATAAAAGAACTGTCAAAACTGGGTGGTGTCAGTCTAAAAAAAGGGGAAAAGCAACAAACTAAACAAGTATGACACATTGAACATCATTTTTCTGTACAGAGCTCAACAGTGACTGTACAACACCTCCACATAAGTAGGCTGACAGTCTCTATGATCAATTCAATACAACAAAAACATTCTAAATCTTAACTGTACATGTGGAAAAAGTCGGTTTGAAGTTCGTTACGATAATTAGCTCGACAGATTGTGTGTCCTGCCGACCCTGAAAGGGTTTCGATATTATTGCAAGATGGTTGTTTTAACCAGGCGTATAATGCTAGAGGTCACGGAGATCGGGGCTAGGGCGCTTTTTCATCGTTTCGCATTCATATTTTTTGTCTCCACTAAACATTACAGCAGTAGCTTACAGAAGCAGGAACTCAAAAACGGCGCTCAAACTTCCTGGCGAAATTCCTTTTTAGTGTTGCCTATAGTTTTGTATTTTCTCGAACCCTTCGCCTACAGCTTGAGCTCATTGGCAATTTTGGAAGCGATGTTCTTGAAGGCGATGGAGGTCCCCGATATGCGCTTGAAGCGGACCCCGTTGAGGGACAGGCGGGGCAGTTTGCAGACCTCCATCTCCCACTGGACGAGGCTGTCCTGCCGCGCGTCTCCGTGAACGCAGAAGAGCAAGAAGCGCTCGCGCTGCTCGTAGTCGCAGTTGTTGGCGTCCAGCACCTTGCGGATCTCTCTCATCATGTCTCCCGGCTCCATGGACGAGGTGGTCTTCATGCTCCAGGTGAAGCGCAGCGATCTCGGCTTCGAGTCGCGGCCGTCCTCCTTGGGTTCCCCGGATCCGCTCCTGATGACAAACACAGAAGCGTTCAGAGCGTCAGGTTTAGCTTCATAAACCACGAGCTCTGCTGATCGTAGAGTTAAGACCAGTGGTCGGTTGCATAAACAGCTTAGACTAGTCTTAAAAGTTCGTCATCTCAATTTTTTCATCAAGACAGCCCCTAACTTTTAAGTCAGTTACATAAATTGGTAGATTGGTCTAATTGACCCTTCGCAGGGAGTTTGATTGACAGGCGATCTGACCAATCATAATCCGCCACCCGCCGAATCCTCCATTTTGTCCGACAAAGCCGTCAGGAGAGTCAGTAGATTACCGTTGGAGGATTTGAACTTGAGAAGCGGAGTGTACTGACGCCTTTTAAACAACATTCCTTCTGATGTTCATCCATGTTTATTTGATGCTATAAATGAACTAGAAGGAAGAGATGATCGGTTCACGAGCAGCTTTAACTGAGTCTACAGCGATCTGTCACACACATTAAAGAGTCACAAAACGGGATTTATTAATAAAAATGACCAAATCTGAAAGTTGAGACTTTGTTTCATATCAATAGTAACCTGGTCTGTGTTTGTCAGTGTCCTCTCTGCTCCGCGTGTGTTTTCAATGCGTGTGAACATGGTGTGGCGTGAGAGTGGGCGTGGCTTGTCGGACATAACTAAAGGGGGCGGGTCTTTGCGAACGGTCAATTAAAATTGTGAAAGCAAGACTGATTAACTGCTAATTGGTCAAACTGGTTCTTAAGACAGTCTTATCATAGTGGCTAAGTTTATGCAACTGGCCCCAGGTCACACCAAGAACATCCGCTAGAAAGATAATGATAGCTATATTAGCGTCCACACCTGCAGACGATTCCGCTCAATTTATTCTAAGCGTTCGCTGCAATTTTGTCGCCTGTCACTTTAAATGCTCAAGCTCCCTGAAGTCGTTCGATTCTGATTGGCTGTCAATGTTTTTTTTCTTTCATCAGCTAGAAAAAAATCATTCTGAAAGTGATTCCAACGATATCGTTCCTCTGTGACGTTATCGTTATAGTTGTGTTGTGGACTCGTTCAACTATATACTATATAGTATAACTATAACGATAGAGTTTTAATAATCGGTCAAATTTACTAATAGTAAAGTCTACTAATCCTATCACGAAACGCAGAAATTATATCGCTGGAATCACTTTCAGAACTATTAAAAAAAAAAAAAACTATAAAAACATTGACAGCCAATCAGAATCCAGCCGACTTCAAAACGCTCACGCATTTAAAGCAGCAGACGACAATATCGCAGCGAATGCTCATATTAAAAGCAATGTTACCGTGCGTTAGTTTGTACGCCACTTTAGTTATCATTATTGGTGTGAACACTATCAACGCTATTATCCGTTCACACCCAGAACGATAATTATATAAAGTTTTAATAATCGTTCTAATTATGAGAAGAGGGAAGTCCACATCACAACTACAATATAACGATATCGTGGGAATCACGGTCAGAGCAATTTTTTGCAACTGATTAACAATAAAATCATTGACAGCCAATCAGAATCCAGCTGACTTTAAAGAGCTTGAGTATATAAAGCGGTACACAACTTAACTGCAATGCTCCAATATAAAAATCTGTTGGTTTGTTTCATATTATAATTATGATATAAATATCGTTATTGGTGCAAACAGACGTTTAAGGGCCACCGTTCACACCAAGACCATAAAGTTATCGTAATCATTCTAAGTCTGTGAGAATAGGGAAGTGAACAACCACTATAATGATAATGGCGCCTCCAGCGTTTTATAAAACATTCGCCAGATTGAGTCCATCAAAGCTCGCAGTCGTTTCCTCTTCTTGGGTCGACTTTACATTCGGTGACGTTAGGCAGATTTGATTTATAAGCTGTTCAATGTTTGATGATGGCGTTAGCTTACGTGTGCGTACGCAATGCGTCTGTGGTTTGCTTTTGGATCCGCAGATTCTGTATTTCAGAAGATGTGTAATAGCGCCCCCTACCGCATAACAATGACAGTGAAAACATGGAAAGAGTTAGAGTTAAAGAGCTGTATAAATCTCCATATGAAATAACCAGTGTATGCTTATAAGAAGCAGAATGTTATCGTCTATCGGTGTGGCTGGTAATATATTGTAATAGTTATCTTCATATTAGATGTTCTCGGACTTCACAAAAATTAATAAGGTGCATGGGGGGGAAAATCTGTGCATGGGAAAAAAAATCTGGAGCAAATAAAGCTAAAGCATAACATACAAATTAGGCACACAATATATAGCGTACATGTTTGAACGTCTGCTTCTGCTTTTTTGAGGTACTAAGATTTTCAGTAACGGTTCATCACTACTATAAATGGACTGGCAAGTGAACATGGTTGTTAAAATCTATATTAGAAAGACAGAAGACAGTTCTCATTGCTTAGAAAACATGCAAAACACACATTATCGCACACACACACACACTGTACAGTCGTCATCTCAACACTTGGGATCAGCGCTGACTCTTGTCGGCTGAGCTGGAGGGGCAGCAACAAGCTACAGTTTCACAGAAGACAGAGTCTAAGGGAATCAGAGGACCAATAGAAACCTCACCTCAAACTGTACGCCCGACCGCGGGCCTCTCCTTCACTGGGTAACCTTGGGAAATATCAGAGGTCATATTGAGAAAGCAGTGGACAACTGAACTGTAAAACCACAGCTGAGTATAAATCCGCTGTTCTGACAGAAACAGGATTCTAGGCGACCTAACTGCTTATATTTAAGGCCTGTTCACACCAGAAACCAGAACTATAGTGATAACTATATCAGCGTCCACACCAGGAGACGAGCGCTTTCTGGTTTACATGCTAAGTGTGCGCTGCATTTATATCGTCTTTTGATTGGCTGTCAATGTTTACACCTCAGTGGTCGACTAAGGGTACGTTTACACGACGTACTGAGTTTTTCCATGTGCAGACGGCAATATTGTCAAAGCGATCCCGGTTCACACGGATGCGTAAAACTGACTAGAAACGCTGTATTATTCCTGGCAGGCCAGTAGGTGGCGACGTCACTTTTTAAAGAAACACTTCTACAGACTGACCACGTAATACACAACATCAGCGCTTTCACAGATTCATGTTTTTGTAGTTTACACGGAGACGATAACGGTATCGTTGTTAAAAACTTGCACTTTGAATCCTGTTTTCAGGCCCAAAACGCCAACGCCGTGTAAATGAACGGCCAAAACCCATAACAAGTTTTTGGTTTAAAACGGTGTTGTGTAAATGGACCGGATTGATCTGATCACGACAGTAATGCCATCTATCAGGATGTGCTACCAATGCCACACGGAGCTGAAGTTACGGGTTTAGATGCAGGTTAAGGGTTAGTATTTGTTTTAGCGCCTTGTAAGGCAATTGGCATTGTGATTGACAGGACCAATTAAATCTTTAGAATTGGCTGAGAATGGGCTTTGCGGAGAAAAAAATCACTCTGACAGTATCGGTCTTCTGTCGTTATTGTTATAGACGTTGTTTAGACGTCACTATTTTCTTACAATGAGCAAATTTATATGCAACTCACAAAAACACAATTTTATGATATTTTTCTAAATAGTCTGAGTGTGATATAACTCGCAAGTTCTGTCATTATCGTCATAGTTCAACGAGTCGCCGTTTCCCGAAACCATCGTTCCGCGAACAACATCGCAGAGTTGAGTGTTTGGAGCGACAGCTCTCGAGCCGTGGTTAGAAGCAGAGTTTCTTGTGTTTTTTTTCACCTATGGACTCAATCAATCCTTATCTTGAGCAAAATAAGCAAGCTGATATTCAGTACAATCTATATCTTTTATTTAGAATACATACAAATGTCATTCACGTGTTTTAGCGTGGCATATTGTGCGTACGTGCTCTAGTACATAATCTGTAAATAGAGCAAAATATCAGAGAAAATTGAGAAATAGTCGCCAGATGACATGTCTGTAATTTACAGCAAAACATCTAGCGTTAATACGATCTCAAACTGATTCATTAAAGTAGTTATTACTCCACTCCTGCGTGACGTCATTACCCAACGCGGGTGAACGAGCAGTTTGCGATGTGCAGATTCGGGAAACAGTCGTGACTATAGTTGACTTCTTCAAGGTTCCCCGTGGAGATTTTGCTCATGTTCAAGTTGGTGACGTGAATTTTGCCAAACTGACGACAGAATCAACAGCTGATTGTGTCTAGTGTGTGAGCTGTGCTTCATACATCGCTACTCTGTTGACAATAGACAATCTTTTTTGCCCGCCGATATCGCTGAAATATTGCTAATATGACCTCGCCGTGATGCTTTCCTGTCACAGGTTACTGCGTTTACTCGCCAGGCAGAATCACGGTAATGGATAAAAATCTCTCAATCGGTGTATGCTTAAAGGATAATTCCGGTATTTAACACCTTGAGTCTTTATTGTAGTTTGTTTTGGATGAACAAGAGTGGTGGACAACATTTTTTTGACAATGGTTCCTCTCTCGAGTTTTTGACTATAATAGAATTGGCCATGGACCCATTTAACATTGGAGTCAATGGGCATGTCCGAAAATGTCATTAACAGTTTTGTAAACGAACATTATTGGCTGTTTTAAACTCACCGAGTGGTTAGTGGTGTTCGTTGATGATTATAAACAATATATCGTCGCAATATATGATTCCGATCCGTTTATTTTGCTATAGTGGAACTATTTTTTCAGACACTTCACAACCGTGTAACTTCCGCTCAATATTTGAATCTGAAGCGTTAGCACACTCCCGACCACTTGATGGCGATAACCGATGTTTATGTCTCGCGGGACACTCACGGTCACAGTCGAGTTCAACTTCATATTGCACTGGTCAGTGGTCACGTCTTTCAATATGTTCAAGGTTTTGTTTGTTTATTTGGCTTACTCCCCCGGAGCACAGTTGCTCTGCTCGCTAGCCTTATGAGAAACGGAAGCGAGCAAAAAGACTACATCGACCAAATGTAAACAGCCCCCTTTCCGTTACCGGTAGCGCATTTATATTAACGAGCACTCAGTCCTTCAACAGAATTCAATGGGATTTTACAAAATGACGAATAAAACACGACAGAAACTGTATTTCGCAACACTTTTTGTTTCTGGAACATCAACGAACACCACTAATCACTCGGTGAGTTTAACAGTTTTGTAAACGAACATTATTGGCTGTTTTAATTACATTTTCAGACATGCCCATTGACTCCAATGTTAAATGGGTCCATGGCCAATTCTATTATAGTCAAAAACTCGAGAGAGGAACCATTGTCAAAAAAATGTTGTCCACCACTCTTGTTCATCCAAAACAAACTACAATATAGACTCAAGGTGTTAAATACCGGAATTATCCTTTAAGCGGTTTATGACTGTCATACAGGAAAACACGTTAAATGACCACACGCATTGTCGACTTATTCTGCATAATCGGGTTAAAAACGTTGTAAACTCGCTCACTGAAGATCTAAATGTAATGCTTAAGTTTTTGTTTCTGCAGGATTGGTTTGTGGGGAGAAATAATGTGAAGAGTGATTCCAACGCTATTGTTCCTCGGACGTTATTGTTAAAGTTGTGGTGTAGACTCTGCTACTCTCGTATAATGAGAACATCTTTATGGTTATAGTTATCATCCTTCATGTGAACAGACCTTTAGACTTAGGAAGATTAACTCTAATTTATACCAATACCTCCGGCTGTTGACGGTTTCATCATGTTGCTGTTTTTATGAAAGCCGTGAGCCGTGTGTTACGGTGATTTTACCACAGATTGCTTGACATGCCATTTCTAAACCGTGGGAAACTCACAGTAACACACACACGGCCTCTTATTCCTTCATTACATCCGTCTTACGGTGGAAGAGAAGTGAACAGGTGTTACTGTGGGTTTGATAGGCTGGCGAAGGACACACTTTCTTTTGACCAGTAAAATACATTTCAAATGGAGGAAGGAGGACAGATCACTACAGGCCGTCAGCATTCAACATGTGCAACAGCGAAACACTTCACAGGTAAAGTCTGAGGACACACGGGTGGGGGGGGGGGGGGGGGGGGTATCATCATCATCAGTCTGCAGGCCGTGCAAACATTCACAGAGATGCACAGATCATTAGTGAGAAACACACGGTTTCTGAGGAGAAGGGTGTGTGAGGACACAGCTTCATGTGTAAGTCTGAGGGGAAAGGTCAAACGATTGAGCCCTACCTCGCCGTTCTGAAAGACAGAGTTCTACAACACACACACACACAAACAAACAGCGAATCAAAGCAGACCCGAGACCACTGGGCCAGCCCTGGAGTCTGAGGAGCAATGCATGAAACTGAAGCTGACCATACATATTATGGAGGATTCATTAATCTGCAGTTATGAGACCCCTGATAGGGTGTGTGTGTGTATATGTGTGTGTGAGACTCCTGCAGACTGACAGTAGGGGGCGACTCTGAGACTGAGCTCACTTTACCCAGTGTCCTTCACTGACTGCAGCACTCTCAGAGTCACTGCATGCTCAGCACTGCGGGTGTGTGTGTGTGTGTGTGTGTGTGTGTGTGTGAGGCCACCTGGCTCTCTCTCCTCCATACACACACACTGCAGCAGGGCTGGGCATTGACACAAATGTCCCGATTCGATTTCGATTCACAAGCGATTCAATTCAAATTTTTGATTCAATTCGACTCGATATCAATTCTTTTGGATGTATATCAGTAACAGTACGTCAATTTTTTAAGGAAAATAAATAAATAATTTGTTTACAAAACAAACTTTGCATCACTGCATTACAATTGCATTAAAATCATCACTTTTTAATGACATAATTATGTTTCAATTAGTTTTCTGAAATATAAACATTTAAACGCTGGCTATCATAAAAACTTGTGATAGAAGACAAAAAGTTTTTAAAAAGATGTAATGAATATGTAATATAGTGCACTTAAAGGTTGGGTAGGTAAGGCCGTGTGTCCACCAAAGCGGCTGGCTTTATTTTTCAATTGTTTTCAATGGGAACGCCGCGTTTTTAGAACGCCAGGAGCGTAACGAGCGAGTATTTAACGCTCAAGTGCTGAGCGCTCGGCGTTTTTTACAGGTCGCCGAGAGTTGAAGAATGTTTAGGCTCATCACTGTCACTTTTTAGCCAACCGTCCAATCACAGTGGAGGAGGGGCGGGACTAATACCACACGGACCAACGGATATTCTGTATCATAGCAACGATGCGTCTCAACTGAAAAAAAACTCATTAATTCCTACCGGGACGAAACAAGTGATTGGCTTGCGCGACTGTCATTCTCCGTCGCCATGACTACCGCCGCTATTACTGGCTCCGCCCGCGTGCGCGCAGTCGCAGTTTGGTGGGAGTGAATGGAATTAATGAGCTGTGTTTATTGAAGATTAAATACACTAGAGTCACTCAGTTTTTTATACTCTCTTTCAAAGTACTTGCATTTTAATTATGTATTGGTATATAAAGACAGTTTAAACAAATTTGAATAAAAGTTTTTTTTAGACAATTCTGACCTACCCTACCTTTAATTATCACAATGCTCCTCTCTAGAGTTATTTTTCATTTTGCTGTAGAAATCGTGATATTGTTTTCAGGGTTTTTCAATGAACAGAAAGTTCAAAAGAACAGCATTTATTTGAAATAAAAATCTTTTTTTAACAATGGCTCTCAAACATAATGATCTTGACAATACTCTGAGGTCCTTATTATTTTCTCTGGCACTTCTGCTGGTGACAAAGATGATGACAAAGGTTATTTTTTACTAAGAGAAACTAGACATGTCAATACATTACAATCAAATGAAATGGTAAAATAAAAAGTATATACAAAAGTATATAAGTTTTGTTTTTAAAGAAATTGATATGCATGCATTAAATTGATCAAAAACAAAAGTAAAGACTTTTACACTGCTTTAAGGGAATGTGCACGTTTGAGAACAATATGAACCACAACTCATGTTGCATTTCTTTAAGCAAGTAACTCCTTTTTATTCACTCATCAAAGCCAATTTTTCTTATATTAGATCAATATTTTTTCATATTTGGTGAATGTTAATCCATCTTGTGACTAGCACTTAACACGCCATAACATCCTCCTTTTGGATGTCTAGTAGAAGCACTGGCAAATCAACAGACATATGGAAATGGTCTTTAAAGGTGCAGTGTGTAAGTTTTAGCGGCATCTAGTGGTGAGGTTACGAATTGCACCCAACAGAAGTTACGGTGCCGACAGGAAGTGATGTCGTCGTCTGAGACAGCAGAGAGTAGCCAGTTCAGCAATGAGGTTTCCTTGTTTACTTAATTATTCAGTAAAACGATACGTTATTGCGAATATAATTGTGACTTGTTCATCATTGTGTCAGTGTTTTATTCGCTAACTTTAGCTAGCTTCTTTGCACGGAGAACATAGTGACGAAACGCGTTTGTCCGTTCAGGGCCACTGTAGAAACATGTGGACCCGCAGGTGTGTGTAGAGAGAAATGCTCATTCTAAGGTAATCCTTACATAATGAACCGTTATGTTTTTATTACCTTAGAATGAGCATTTCTCTTACGCAATACACCTTTAAGCCAATTAAAGGTGCCAAGTCAATCAAGTCACCTTCATTTATATAGCGCTTTTAACAATATAGATTGATTCAGGACCATTGATTCATGGATTCAGGATCACGGTTGCCTCGTGTTGGAGATCTTCAATGGTACTGAACCACAGGCCATTATGCAGAATAATATGACTTGACTTTCATACAAACCCCAGGAGACTGTGAAGGAAAAGCATGAGGCACTGAGAGATGGACCTGGAGACTGACCTCCGCACAAACTTCGAGGTGATCTTGCTGATGAAGCCCGAGGAGGCCCCGCGCCGGGCCTGGGCGAGGGCGCCGGTGTCGTGGGACAGCGTGGGCGAGGCGGGGGGGCCGTTGTAGGTGGCGCTGCGCCGGTCTCTGAGCTGCGCCCCGTGGAAGGTGCTCCGGCTCGAGGTGCCCCGGGGGAAGCGGGTCCGGTCCGGGGTCATGCTGCTGATGCTGTGAGCCGACGGAGACGTGGACGGAGCCCTGCACACACACACACACACACACATTAAAGTGATTAAAACAAACTAACAAGTGGAACTGCACTCAGAATGAATAATCAAAACCACAACCGTTTAACACCGTGTCCTAACCAGACACGATGCAACAAATAATTTGTCTGTCCACACTAGACGCGACGCAATTGTGAGATGCGTCAAAATCAATCTAAACCCACAACCATTCAGAACAGCGTGTGGGTGGAGTCTCGCTACGAGTGCACAGCCAATCAGAACAGCGTGTGGGTGGGGTCTCGCTACGAGTGCACAGCCAATCAGAACAGCGTGTGGGTGGGGTCTCGCTACGAGTGCACAGCCAATCAGAACAGCGTGTGGGTGGGGTCTCGCTACGAGTGCACAGCCAATCAGAACAGCGTGTGGGTGGAGTCTCGCTACGAGTGCACAGCCAATCAGAACAGCGTGTGGGCGGAGTCTCGCTACGAGTGCACAGCCAATCAGAACAGCGTGTGGGTGGAGTCTCGCTACGAGTGCACAGCCAATCAGAACAGCGTGTGGGCGGAGTCTCGCTACGAGTGCACAGCCAATCAGAACAGCGTGTGGGTGGAGTCTCGCTACGAGTGCACAGCCAATCAGAACAGCGTGTGGGTGGAGTCTCGCTACGAGTGCACAGCCAATCAGAACAGCGTGTGGGTGGAGTCTCGCTACGAGTGCACAGCCAATCAGAACAGCGTGTGGGCGGAGTCTCGCAGCGAGTGCACAGTCAATCAGAACAGCGTGTGGGCGGAGTCTCGCTACGAGTGCACAGCCAATCAGAACAGCGTGTGGGCGGAGTCTCGCAGCGAGTGCACAGTCAATCAGAACAGTGTGTGTGCAGAGTCTCGCTACGAGTGCACAGCCAATCAGAACAGCGTGTGGGCGGAGTCTCGCAGCGAGTGCACAGCCAATCAGAACAGCGTGTGGGTGGAGTCTCGCTACGAGTGCACAGCCAATCAGAACAGCGTGTGGGTGGAGTCTCGCTACGAGTGCACAGCCAATCAGAACAGCGTGTGGGCGGAGTCTCGCAGCGAGTGCACAGTCAATCAGAACAGCGTGTGGGCGGAGTCTCGCAGCGAGTGCACAGCCAATCAGAACAGCGTGTGGGCGGAGTCTCGTGGCGAGTGCACAGCCAATCAGAACAGCGTGTGGGCGGAGTCTCACGGCGAGTGCACGGCACCAGAGAGTAATCTTGACGGCACTCGCAAAAAAATGGATAAGTACATTATCAAATTCACAATTATTACACCATTTAAACATTATTAAAAACACATAGGCTACTGAGTTACTAAAACAATCTTTGTCAAAGAATACACTTGTTTACAGTTTGAACATTCTTGTTTCCATTTGTTTAATTTCAAGATCTGAGGTGAATTATCCATTGTTGCTTTTACAGCTACAAAGCTGGAGCACTAAATGATATTCAAAGTCACATGACACGCTTTTAACATTAAATAAAGCACATAAACAGTGCCTGAGATTATCATTTTTGGATATTTTATAATAAAAAATCTTACATATTGTACCTTTAACATGGAAAATAGGCATTTTATCGCACGTTGTGTGTAGTTAGGACACGGTGTAACACTTCACATAGTTTATCTATAAACCCAGCTGAATCTCTGAACAGGGTTATCATCAGTGCTTTAATAATAATAATAATACCTTTTATTTTTAGGCGCCTTTCAAGGCACTCAAGGACACCTTACAACATAAAAGGTAAATCAGTAAAATACAAAGCTATGCAAAAAGACAGACAAACAGATCCAACATACAATCAACAAATCAAACAATCAAATCACTATAAGCTATTCTAAACAGATGCGTTTTAATCTGAGCTTTAAAAAGGGAAATTGTAACTATTACAAGTAATGTTAGATTACTTTACTTTTGCATTACTTTTTTTGGACCACAAAACCAGTCTAGAGACTCACAGGTATATCTGTGGCAATAGCCAACAATACAGTGTATGGGTCAAAATTATAGATTTTTCTTTTATGCCAAAAATCATTAGGATATTAAGTAAAGATCATGTTCCATGAAGATATTTAGTAAATGTCCTACCGTAAATATATAAAACATGTATTTTTGTGAGTGAATGCAGCACAATCATGAACATAAACGCACAACTTTAAAGGAGATTTTCTCAATGTTTTGATTTTTTTGCACCTTCAGATTCCAGATTTTCTAATAGTATATCGGACAAATATACATCCTAACAAACTATTCAATTTCAAAAACAATTTCGAAAAATGTGACCCATGTGACTAGTTTTGTGGTCCAGGGTCACATGTCTCATTCTCTTTCAGGCCGTTTAACGTTTAACAACAATATAACATACACCTTCTTTTTCTTGGAAATATGCATGTAGAATATTATAATAGTCTGGCCACTGTGAATATTTCCTGAGCCCTAGAGCGAAGTATGCCGAACAAAAGATCTCTTAACATTGCGGTTAATATTACCTACTGTACAACTCTTCTTATTGAAAGTTTAAGGCGAGACACTAGAGACAAATAGCATTTTATCTACTTGCGTATGTAGGTTTCAATCACAGTACACATCTTTAAAGGCATGTTTACTCAAAATTAGATTTTTGTTTTCTCCATGTTGTTGTTCATGTATAATTTGCCTGATTTTATACAGCATTTTATTCCTAAAACATGTTAATCCTTTTCTCTTTGTGGCTGTTGAGAGTATTTTCTGATTTATGGAGTGATGAAAAGAGATTTCCAAAATCCCCTCAGTAAAAACCTTTAATATAGCAAAAAAAGACACAAGAATTCTGAACCCGACTTTATCCAGTGTTCAGATTTTAGTTCTAGAAATGTATGCAAATGAGTGCATATTTAATTCTGTTTATTTTTTTATTTTTTATTTAGAAGGGACAGTGCATATTAATGAGCGTACAATCGAAATTGACGTAAATACGCCGGATTTAGCACAGTGCTAGTTTCCATCCGTAGTCCCAGACATACAAAATTTTAAAAAAGAAAAGAAAAGAAAAAGCACAAACATACATAACAACGAATACACATAAAGCTACAAAACATTAAGAGTACCTATCGTAAATGCCTGTGCACAGACATCCCATGCTTATTACTATATAAAAATATACATAAATCTACTTGTTACTGTATAAAAATATAAATAAATCTACTTGTTACTGTATAAAAATATAAATAAATCTACCTATCGAAATCTACATTTTTACCTAATGTTCACATTTTTGATTATTATCCAGCCATCTTTTTAGCTGTTTCTTAAATGATGCAAAGGTGGGGTTACCTCTAATTTCCGAGGGCATACTGTTCCAATTTGTGCAGCCTTTAATAGAGAGGACATTTTATTAAAAGTGTTTGCCACGATCGTAGGATCTTTAACCAGGGCATTATTCACAACTAACTCAAGAGCTGTAGTTTCCTTTTTATTGTGTTTGTGTCTACCTAATAGTTTATTTAAAATTTGCCATGTTTTTTTCCCGTTACCTCTTGTACTTTCTATAATGGAAACAAAAAAATCTGCTTTGGCTTTTCTTATAGTTTGTATAGCTTTATTACATGCATGTGTGAATTTTTCCCTGTCAGTGGACAAACCAGATTTCAGGTATTGTTTGAGCAGCACATCTCTTTTTTTTAATAGATGTTTACAGGTTTGATTTAACCATGGTAGATTATTTCCCTTCTTGGCCCCATAGCTCCTCTTACGGGTGAAGGAGGACACCACCTCTTTGAGTTTGTTGATAAAATTGTTACAACTGCTTTCTATATTTTTTGACAATAATGTTTCCTCCCAATCAACCATTTTCAAGGCTGTATTGAGGTTCAGTGTTTGATTTTTAGGTATAAAGTTTAATTTAACATCGGAGGAATGAGGAGCACTATTTAATTTTAGATACCTCTGTTTTGAAAGCTTCCTAGAAAATAAAATCATGTTGTGGTCTGATAAACCATTTAACTGGATAACACCTCATTTGCATATTTAAACATAACACTTAAAAAAAATTGTAATACAAAAAATGTTTGCAAGTCTTAATGTAATCAATCAACCGTGGAAGTTTGGTGACAACTATTAAATAATTTTCTTTACTTTGCATTCAAGTAATGCGTTTTGTTACTTTTCCTCACATGAATGCCAAGTCTAAGTGACTACGTTACGGAGAAGAGAGAGAATTTGAATATAATAGTTTTAAAAATGTTTAAGCATATTAATTAAACTAAAAAATAATGTGCGTTACCTCTTTAAAAAAGTACAATTATTAAGTAATGCGTTACATCAAAAAAGTTATCCGATTATGTAATACATGTTTACTAATGCTTTACCCCAACACTTGTTATTATAGTTAACAAAAATTCTAAACAATAATAAAAAAAGAAATTAATTACTTTATTTCATCTAGTAACATTTCTAATTTAATTTAGTTTAACTTGAAGATGTACTAAAATAACTCAAACTAAATTAAAACTATACAGATTAAAAAAATATATAATAAAATGACAAAAACACAAAAAATGTATTGAAATTGAAAATCGAATAAATATGAAATTCAAAACATGAATAAAACTATAATAGTATCTCAATGACAGCAAAATCTCTGAAACACCAGAGTGTGTGTCCTCACCCCTTGAACTCGGTGTTGTCCTCGATGGGCGGCAGCGGGGACTTGTTGGGGTGTCCCGAGGCGGACATGGACTTGACGTGCCGCGGGCGAGTGGAGGCCCCGGCCGAGGACCCGCCGGGAGACACCGAGGAGGAGGCGCTCGCAGAGCCCGACATCTCCGTCAGACTGAGATACACACCACACACACACACATTTGCACATCAGCATCAAGAGAGCCACTGAACAGTTTTGCGTATCGAGTTCTTCGGGGGTAAAACAAATGTTTTGCAGATCCTTTCACACCAAGAGAAATCAAACTTAAAGGTTGTGTAGGTAAGAATTGTCTAAAGAACTTTTTTTTAAATTGGCTTAAACTGTCTTTATATACCAATACATAATTAAAATGTAAGTACTTTGAAAAAGAGAGTATAAAAATTGAGTGACTCTAGTGTATTTAATCTTCAAAAAACACAGCTCATTAATTCCTACCGGGACGAAACAAGTGATTGGCTTGCGCAACTGTCACTCTCCGTCGCCATGACTACCGCCTCTATTACTGGCTCCGCCCACGTGCGCGCACCCGTTTTTAGGTGGGAGTGAATGGAATTAATGAGCTGTGTTTATTGAAGATTAAATACACTAGAGTCACTCAGTTTTTTATACTCTCTATTTCAGAGTACTTGCATTTTAATTATGTATTGGTATATAAAGACAGTTTAAGCCAATTTGAATAAAAGTTTTTTTTAGACAATTCTGACCTACCCTACCTTTAAGCTTAATTAATTTTGCATGTTTTTTTAATGTATAATGAAACCAAAGACCAGACAGAACTCATTTTGGAGGGAAATGTGCAGGATTTTGCATAATGAATTTGAACATGGTAAAATGTGTAAGTTTTTCAACTGCTTATAACTATAAATAATCCACGGAAGTGCAATTATACTGTAAATCGATAAAAAAAAACGAAAACGTATTGATCACAAATTGTTCTGTAATTAATCGCGATTAATCGAATCTAACATTAACATTTTTTATATATTTTTATGTTGAAATACTTTCACATTGAATTTCCAAATTAACGTAGAAACAACATAAAGACGGTTTATTTTAAAAGGGGTGATTAAATATGATTTGACTTTTCTAACTGTAGTTAGTGTGTAATGTTGCTGTTTATCATAAACAACATCTGCAAAGTTACAACGCTCAAAGTTCAAAGCAAAGGGAGATATTTGCTTTTACAGAAATAGTTTTTAAATACTACAACAAACGGCTGGTAGGAACTACACAACATTCCTCCCGGGTTAGTGACGTCACCAACCCTAAAATTTACATAAGCCCCGCCCCCAGAACACGATTTATAGATTATCATGACAGGATATGCTAATCAATGACTAGAAGATAACTCCACATAAGCTTCATAAATTCATCAACTAACTATTCAGAAATGTCCTTGTTGTCACTTCTTCTTGAGTCTCTCCATGTTTCTGACTCCGGTTTGAACATAAAAGGCTAAAAGTTTTTTAAATTTCAGTGTGTGTGTGTGTGTGAGGTAAAAGGACACAAGCTCTTGAAGCTCCGCCCCCTGTGAAGCTCCGCCCTGGAGCAGCAGCTCATTTGCATTTAAAGGGATAGTTCACTTTAAAATGAAAATTCTGTCATCATTTACTCACCCTCAAGTTGTTTCAAACCTGTATTAATTTATTTCTTCTGCTGAACACAAAGAAAGATATTTTGAAGAATGTCAGTAACCAAACAGTAGTCTGTACCCATTGACTTCCATAGTATTTTTTTTTCCTACTATGGAAGTCAATGGGTACAGTCTACTGTCTGGTTACTGACATTCTTCAAAATATCTTTCTTTGTGTTCAGCAGAAGAAATAAATTAATACAGGTTTGAAACAACTTGAGGGTGAGTAAATGATGACAGAATTTTCATTTTAAAGTGAACTATCCCTTTAAAGGGACACACACAAAATGGTGTGTTTTTGCTCACCCTCAAAAAGTGACTTTAACGTGCTATATAAAAATATCTGTGGGGTATTTTGAGCTAAAACTTCACACACACACTCTGGGGACATCAGAGACTTATTTTACATCTTGTGAAAAGGGCATTATACCCCCCCCCTTCAAAATTGTGTTTAATGTTAAATTGTTTTACTGAGTGGCAGGGGAAAAATGGATGCTGTGTTAATTGGTAATTATTTTTAACACGGTAAACAGAAGAAGAAAAAAAAAATCTTCTTTTTCTTCTAAATCTTCTTTTTTTTTTTTACATTCAACAGTTCTACAAGCAAACGTTTTTTTTTTTTATTAACTTACATTTCACAACCAATATGGCCAGATTTAACAATTTTTTTTTGCTCTGTTAAACAAACATCATCAATTTCCCCATGAGGATGATCAAGTAGTCAAGTCAAGTCTTCTCTTGTTTGCTATCATCACGGCTGGAATGACACGTGACCCAAAGGCTGCCCTCTCATTGGTCTTTGCGTGGAGAGGTCTATGTGAGTGTGATTGTGAACACTGTGGTGTGAATGAGGAAGAGGAGCGTGAGACTGCGGTCACCTGCTGTCTTTGCCGTTAGGGATCGCCGAGTGCCGCTCTGTGCTGGATCTGTCACACACATATGTGTTTCTCCTGGTCATTCCAGCAGCGCTGTTCTGCTCACACAACACACACACACATTACTCACACACACACACCGAGAGCGCGTGGCCTGCTGCTAGTCATGTGCCAGCTGCGGTGAGGCCTCACCCCTGAAGCGGAGGTCTTCCTGCGCTCCTGGGCCACCAGCGGAGAGACGGCCACGTCTGCTTTAGAGCCGGAGGACGCCAGCTTACGGGACGCGTCCCACTCCTCCTTCTTCTCCCCCTCCACGCTGTTGGCCTGCGAGCGCTTGGTGTAAGACACGGTCGGGGGGATGGACGGGGCAACTGCAGAGACAGCACACCTTTACACCCATGCAGCTTTGCGGATCAAAACATGTCGGCTCACAATCGCACATCAGCAACTTTGGGTTCTTTTCAAATATGGACAATCAAGTCTAATATTTTCCCATAATAATATATTCATGCCTTATAGTTGCATAAAGCTAGGCGATAATATAGTTTACATATTGCAAACATACAAGCGTATAAGTAGGGGTGGGCGATATGGCAAAAATATCATATCACGATTCACGATTTTATCACGATTCCTTTTCATGTTGGTTTTACTATTTTGCAATTGACTGAGCATCACAGCCAAACTAATGTCCTTATTTTAAAAACAAAGCCTTAGGTAACAACATATAAAATAAAAAAGAATGGCAGACATTTAGGCCAAAGTGGCGAAGATAAAAAATATTTGTCATTTTCTTTTTTATTAAAAATTAATAACAAAGATACACATACACAACTTAATATACAAATGAAATAAACATTTTTTTCAGCTACAGGTGTATTTAACAGCATTGAAGAAAGTAATTAAATAAACAAATATGAAAAAAAAAACACAACATAGACTTCACTGTATAAATTTTACATTGATTCTTATTAAAGCTACTATTAAAGTTCTCAGTCAAGAGTGAGTGAGATGCTCTTTGTATTTTGTTGTTTTATTAACGGGGATAGTTCTCCCAAAATTTTTAATTGTCATTATTTACATTTCAAACCTGCATAAGTCTCCCTCTTCTGTTGAAAATAAAAGTTATTTGGAGGAATGTGGGTAACCAAACAGTTGATGTACCCCAGTGACTTCCATAATAGTTTTTTCCTACTATGGTAATCAATGGGGACCAGCAACCGTTAGCCACACTCCTCAAAATATCTTCTTTTGTGTTCAGCACAAGAAATAAATTAATACAGGTTTGGAACAACATTAGAGAGTGAGTAAATAATGACAGAATTTTTATTTTTGGGTAACTGTCCCTTTAAGGACAAGCGGCAGCATGTTTACTATTAGGGCTACTGTCACTTTAAGATCTGCGCGCAACGAGTCTCCACGCATTTGACAAGCAGATTTTTTCTATTGTTCTTTCACTTTAGACATAACCAACTTTGTTTATGTAAACCTTGTGTGTATTTGACAGTATTAGCGCAATAAGACTCGAAAGATAACTTAGTCCAGTAACAGGGGCTGTTATACAGGCTTTTAGTGCATGTGTGCGTCGGGGTGTAACGTTATTGCGCTCAGAAAAGCGCCCGTTAGAACAGCGCATCAGCAGCGAATGGCATGTTTAACCGGCAAGGCTTTAAAGCACATGCAAATAATACATTTTTATGAACTACAGTGTCCCGTTCCTCTGCATTTCATGTGGATATACGTCGCGCTGTACAGTATGTTGAGACGGAGGCGCCAGAAATGCAAACTGATAAAATGGACGATCCTACGATATTTCTTCAAAAGCAGATCGTGGAGACATTTATCGTCCACGATCAAAAATCGTAATATCGCACACCCCTACGTATAAGCGCCCTACGCTAGTGTACTGTATCGCCCTACGCTAGTGTACTGTATCGCCCTACGCTAGTGTACTGTATCGCCCTACGCTAGTGTACTGTATCGCCCTACGCTAGTGTACTGTATCGCCCTACGCTAGTGTACTGTATCGCCCTACGCTAGTGTACTGTACCGCCCTACGCTAGTGTACTGTATCTCCCTACGCTAGTGTACTGTATCTCCCTACGCTAGTGTACTGTATCTCCCTACGCTAGTGTACTGTATCTCCCTACGCTAGTGTACTGTATCGCCCTACGCTAGTGTACTGTATCTCCCTACGCTAGTGTACTGTATCGCCCTACGCTAGTGTACTGTATCGCCCTACGCTAGTGTACTGTACCGCCCTACGCTAGTGTACTGTATCTCCCTACGCTAGTGTACTGTATCGCCCTACGCTAGTGTACTGTATCTCCCTACGCTAGTGTACTGTATCGCCCTACGCTAGTGTACTGTACCGCCCTACGCTAGTGTACTGTATCGCCCTACGCTAGTGTACTGTACCGCCCTACGCTAGTGTACTGTACCGCCCTACGCTAGTGTACTGTATCGCCCTACGCTAGTGTACTGTATCGCCCTACGCTAGTGTACTGTATCGCCCTACGCTAGTGTACTGTATCGCCCTACGCTAGTGTACTGTATCGCCCTACGCTAGTGTACTGTACCGCCCTACGCTAGTGTACTGTACCGCCCTACGCTAGTGTACTGTATCGCCCTACGCTAGTGTACTGTATCGCCCTACGCTAGTGTACTGTACCGCCCTACGCTAGTGTACTGTATCGCCCTACGCTAGTGTACTGTACCGCCCTACGCTAGTGTACTGTATCGCCCTACGCTAGTGTACTGTACCGCCCTACGCTAGTGTACTGTATCTCCCTACGCTAGTGTACTGTATCTCCCTACGCTAGTGTACTGTATCTCCCTACGCTAGTGTACTGTATCTCCCTACGCTAGTGTACTGTATCTCCCTACGCTAGTGTACTGTATCTCCCTACGCTAGTGTACTGTATCGCCCTACGCTAGTGTACTGTATCGCCCTACGCTAGTGTACTGTACCGCCCTACGCTAGTGTACTGTATCTCCCTACGCTAGTGTACTGTATCGCCCTACGCTAGTGTACTGTATCTCCCTACGCTAGTGTACTGTATCGCCCTACGCTAGTGTACTGTACCGCCCTACGCTAGTGTACTGTATCGCCCTACGCTAGTGTACTGTACCGCCCTACGCTAGTGTACTGTACCGCCCTACGCTAGTGTACTGTATCGCCCTACGCTAGTGTACTGTATCGCCCTACGCTAGTGTACTGTATCGCCCTACGCTAGTGTACTGTATCGCCCTACGCTAGTGTACTGTATCTCCCTACGCTAGTGTACTGTATCGCCCTACGCTAGTGTACTGTATCGCCCTACGCTAGTGTACTGTATCGCCCTACGCTAGTGTACTGTATCGCCCTACGCTAGTGTACTGTATCGCCCTACGCTAGTGTACTGTATCGCCCTACGCTAGTGTACTGTATCGCCCTACGCTAGTGTACTGTACCGCCCTACGCTAGTGTACTGTATCTCCCTACGCTAGTGTACTGTATCTCCCTACGCTAGTGTACTGTATCTCCCTACGCTAGTGTACTGTATCTCCCTACGCTAGTGTACTGTATCTCCCTACGCTAGTGTACTGTATCTCCCTACGCTAGTGTACTGTATCGCCCTACGCTAGTGTACTGTATCGCCCTACGCTAGTGTACTGTACCGCCCTACGCTAGTGTACTGTATCGCCCTACGCTAGTGTACTGTATCGCCCTACGCTAGTGTACTGTATCGCCCTACGCTAGTGTACTGTATCACCCTACGCTAGTGTACTGTATCGCCCTACGCTAGTGTACTGTATCGCCCTACGCTAGTGTACTGTATCGCCCTACGCTAGTGTAGTGTATCGCCCTACGCTAGTGTACTGTATCGCCCTACGCTAGTGTACTGTATCGCCCTACGCTAGTGTACTGTATCGCCCTACGCTAGTGTACTGTATCACCCTACGCTAGTGTACTGTATCGCCCTACGCTAGTGTACTGTATCGCCCTACGCTAGTGTACTGTATCGCCCTACGCTAGTGTACTGTATCGCCCTACGCTAGTGTACTGTATCGCCCTACGCTAGTGTACTGTATCACCCTACGCTAGTGTACTGTATCTCCCTACGCTAGTGTACTGTATCTCCCTACGCTAGTGTACTGTATCGCCCTACGCTAGTGTACTGTATCGCCCTACGCTAGTGTACTGTATCGCCCTACGCTAGTGTACTGTATCGCCCTACGCTAGTGTACTGTATCGCCCTACGCTAGTGTACTGTATCTCCCTACGCTAGTGTACTGTATCTCCCTACGCTAGTGTACTGTATCGCCCTACGCTAGTGTACTGTATCGCCCTACGCTAGTGTACTGTATCTCCCTACGCTAGTGTACTGTATCGCCCTACGCTAGTGTACTGTATCGCCCTACGCTAGTGTACTGTATCGCCCTACGCTAGTGTACTGTATCGCCCTACGCTAGTGTACTGTATCGCCCTACGCTAGTGTACTGTATCGCCCTACGCTAGTGTACTGTATCGCCCTACGCTAGTGTACTGTATCGCCCTACGCTAGTGTACTGTATCGCCCTACGCTAGTGTACTGTATCGCCCTACGCTAGTGTACTGTATCTCCCTACGCTAGTGTACTGTATCTCCCTACGCTAGTGTACTGTATCTCCCTACGCTAGTGTACTGTATCTCCCTACGCTAGTGTACTGTATCGCCCTACGCTAGTGTACTGTATCGCCCTACGCTAGTGTACTGTATCGCCCTACGCTAGTGTACTGTATCGCCCTACGCTAGTGTACTGTATCTCCCTACGCTAGTGTACTGTATCTCCCTACGCTAGTGTACTGTATCGCCCTACGCTAGTGTACTGTATCGCCCTACGCTAGTGTACTGTATCGCCCTACGCTAGTGTACTGTATCGCCCTACGCTAGTGTACTGTATCGCCCTACGCTAGTGTACTGTATCGCCCTACGCTAGTGTACTGTATCTCCCTACGCTAGTGTACTGTATCGCCCTACGCTAGTGTACTGTATCGCCCTACGCTAGTGTACTGTATCTCCCTACGCTAGTGTACTGTCTCTCCGTACGCTAGTGTACTGTATCGCCCTACGCTAGTGTACTGTATCGCCCTACGCTAGTGTACTGTATCACCCTACGCTAGTGTACTGTATCTCCCTACGCTAGTGTACTGTATCTCCCTACGCTAGTGTACTGTATCGCCCTACGCTAGTGTACTGTATCGCCCTACGCTACGCTAGTGTACTGTATCGCCCTACGCTAGTGTACTGTATCGCCCTACGCTAGTGTACTGTATCGCCCTACGCTAGTGTACTGTATCACCCTACGCTAGTGTACTGTATCTCCCTACGCTAGTGTACTGTATCTCCCTACGCTAGTGTACTGTATCGCCCTACGCTAGTGTACTGTATCGCCCTACGCTAGTGTACTGTATCGCCCTACGCTAGTGTACTGTATCGCCCTACGCTAGTGTACTGTATCGCCCTACGCTAGTGTACTGTATCTCCCTACGCTAGTGTACTGTATCTCCCTACGCTAGTGTACTGTATCGCCCTACGCTAGTGTACTGTATCGCCCTACGCTAGTGTACTGTATCTCCCTACGCTAGTGTACTGTATCGCCCTACGCTAGTGTACTGTATCGCCCTACGCTAGTGTACTGTATCGCCCTACGCTAGTGTACTGTATCGCCCTACGCTAGTGTACTGTATCGCCCTACGCTAGTGTACTGTATCGCCCTACGCTAGTGTACTGTATCGCCCTACGCTAGTGTACTGTATCGCCCTACGCTAGTGTACTGTATCGCCCTACGCTAGTGTACTGTATCGCCCTACGCTAGTGTACTGTATCGCCCTACGCTAGTGTACTGTATCGCCCTACGCTAGTGTACTGTATCGCCCTACGCTAGTGTACTGTATCGCCCTACGCTAGTGTACTGTATCTCCCTACGCTAGTGTACTGTATCTCCCTACGCTAGTGTACTGTATCTCCCTACGCTAGTGTACTGTATCTCCCTACGCTAGTGTACTGTATCGCCCTACGCTAGTGTACTGTATCGCCCTACGCTAGTGTACTGTATCGCCCTACGCTAGTGTACTGTATCGCCCTACGCTAGTGTACTGTATCTCCCTACGCTAGTGTACTGTATCGCCCTACGCTAGTGTACTGTACCGCCCTACGCTAGTGTACTGTATCGCCCTACGCTAGTGTACTGTATCTCCCTACGCTAGTGTACTGTATCTCCCTACGCTAGTGTACTGTATCGCCCTACGCTAGTGTACTGTATCGCCCTACGCTAGTGTACTGTATCGCCCTACGCTAGTGTACTGTATCGCCCTACGCTAGTGTACTGTATCGCCCTACGCTAGTGTACTGTATCGCCCTACGCTAGTGTACTGTATCTCCCTACGCTAGTGTACTGTATCGCCCTACGCTAGTGTACTGTATCGCCCTACGCTAGTGTACTGTATCGCCCTACACAAAAGAATATATTTGGAAGAATGTGGCTAACCAGACAGTTGCTGGTCCCCATTGACTTCCATAGTCTTTTCCAGCACTTTAGACACAGTTGCTCCGCTGCGCTTAAAGAAGATTAAAGAACATAGTCCAACGCCGTGGCACAACGAGCACACTCGGGCCCTTAAAGGAACACTCCGACTTTTTGGGACTTTAGCCTATTCAACGTATCCCCCAGAGTTAGATAAGTCCATACATACCTTTTTCATCTCCGTGCGTGCTATAAGTCTGTTTGACGCACCCACCGCTAGCCTAGCTTAGCACAAAGACTGGATGTAAATGGTTGCAGCTAGCATACTAATCCAAATAAGTGACAAAATAACGCAAACATTTTCCTATTTACATGTTGAGATTTATATAGTCACAGAGTGTACAAAAAACAAAGTCACATGAGACACAGACATATTTTAACCGTATAAATACTGGGAACTATATTCCCTGAATATAGGGCGGAGTGATAACCGCAGCACCTGAGACGCGCTCTGAACGAACTCTCTGCTCCTCACCACGGCGCGTCTCAGGTGCTGCGGTTATCACTCCGCCCAAGTAGCAGTGCTTCGCCTTAGGAGAATATAGTTCCCAGTATTTATACGGTTAAAATATGTCTGTGTCTCATGTGACTTTGTTTTTTGTACACTCTGTGACTATACAAATCACAACATGTAAATAGGAAAATGTTTGCGTTATTTTGTCACTTATTTGGATTAGTATGCTAGCTGCAACCATTTACATCCAGTCTTTGTGCTAAGCTAGGCTAGCGGTGGGTGCGTCAAACAGACTTATAGCACGCACGGAGATGAAAAAGGTATGTGTGGACTTATCTAACTCTGGGGGATAAGTTGAATAGGATAAAGTCCCAAAAAGTCGGAGTGTTCCTTTAAGAGAGCAGCCAGAAAAATGGAGCGCAACTGGAAGAAAACTAGAGGTATTTCGGATTTCATGGAAGGAGAGCTCGATTGCTTACAGAGAGGCTTTAAAAGCTGCTAGATTTGCTTATTTTTCAACCCTATTAGAAGAAAATAAACACAATCCTAGGTATTTATTTGAAACAGTGGCTAAACTAACGAAAAAGAAAGCTTCAAGCCCAGAAGTTTCCAAACAACACAGCAGTAATGACTTTATGAACTTCTTCACTTATAAGATCGATAATATCAGAGACAAAATTATAACTATGCAACCGTCTAATACAGTATCGCATCAGGAAGTGCATTGTAGTCTCCCTGAGGGAAAATTTGATTCATTGCTATAGGAGAGGAAGAATTTTGCAAACTCGTTAAATCATCTGAATCGACAACGTGCATGTTAGACCCTATACCGACTAAACTGCTGAAAGATATGCTTCCAGATGTCATAGATCCTCTTCTTAATATCATTAATTCATCTTTGTCTCTAGGATACATACCAAAAACCTTTAAGCTAGCTATGATTAAACCGCTTGTTAAAAAACAGCAACTTGATCCTACAAAACTAGTCAATTACAGGCCGATCTCTAATCTGCCTTTTCTGTCAAAGATATTAGAAAAAGCAGTGTCCTCACAACTGTGTTCCTTTCTTGAAAGAAATGATATCTGCGAGGATTTTCAGTCCGGATTTAGACCGTACCATAGTACCGAGACAGCTCTCGTTAGAGTCACAAATGATTTGCTCTTATCATCCGATCGTGGTTGTATCTCTCTATTAGTATTACTGGATCTTAGTGCTGCATTTGACACCATTGACCACAACATCCTTTTAAATAGACTCGAACATTATGTTGGCATTAGTGGAATTGCACTGGCATGGTTTAAATCATACTTATCTGACCGTTATCAGTTTGTAGCAGTAAATGAAGAGATGTCTTATCAATCACAAGTTCAGTATGGCGTACCACAAGGCTCAGTACTAGGACCGTTGCTGTTCACTCTGTATATGCTACCATTAGGAGATATCATTAGGAAACATGGAATTAGCTTTCACTGTTATGCCGACGATACTCAGCTGTATATTTCTTCAAAACCTAACGAAACCTACCAATTCACAAAATTAACGGAATGCATAGCTGATATAAAAAATTTCCACACAAAAAACTTCCACACGTAATAACCTAGAGTACTGTCTATCACTTGATGGCTGCTCTGTTAAGTCTTCGTCGTCGGTTAGGAACCTGGGTGTGCTCTTTGATACCAATCTTTCATTTGAAAGTCATGTGTCTAGTATCTGTAAAACCGCATTTTTCCATCTTAAAATATATATAAATTACGTCATATGCTCTCAATGACAAATGCGGAACAATTAGTTCATGCGTTTATGACCTCAAGGCTAGATTATTGTGATGCTCTACTGGGTGGCTGCCCTGCACGCTTAATAAACAAACTACAGCTAGTTCAAAACGCAGCAGCTCGAGTTCTTACCAGAACCAGGAAGTATGACCATATTAGCCCCGTTCTGTCAACACTGCATTGGCTGCCTATTAAACATCGTATAAATTTTTTAATATTGCTGATTACTTACAAAGCACTGAATGGTTTAGCTCCGCAGTTCTTGAGCGAGCTCTTAACGCATTATAGTCCTTCACGTCTACTGCGATCTCAAAACTCCGGCCAGTTAATAATACCTAGAATATCAAAATCGACTGCTGGCGGTAGATCCTTTTCCTATTTAGCACCAAAACTCTGGAACAGTCTTCCTACCATTGTCCGGGAAGCAGACACACTGTCAGTTCAAATCTAGATTAAAGACACATCTCTTTGGCCTAGCATACACATAACACATTATAGACTTCTATAACTCAATGTTAGGCTGCATAGATTAGGTCAGCCGGAACTGGGAACACTTCCCTTAAATCCTGATGTACTCGTTACATCATAAGAAGAATGGCATCTACGCTAATTTTAGTGTCTTTGTCTATCCCGAGGTTT
The DNA here is from genome assembly GCF_949152265.1 of Phoxinus phoxinus. Taxonomy (NCBI): domain Eukaryota; kingdom Metazoa; phylum Chordata; class Actinopteri; order Cypriniformes; family Leuciscidae; genus Phoxinus; species Phoxinus phoxinus. The sequence goes on from NC_136895.1 coordinate 4,819,176, forward strand.
TCACGCAGCCTGCCGGATCCAGGCCGTATCCAGATCTGACGAAGGACCTTCGCCTGGACCCGATGACAACGCAGTGCTGAAGTGCCAACTAGCCTCTCCCACTATGGAGGATCCCTTGACCACTCTACAGATAAAGCGTTGTTGAAAATTCGGTTTTGCGTATCTCCCCCGAAGTGATAAAATAAAATTCTGTATCAAATGTATAGGCAGGACAAGTAGTTTAAGGTTTGGTTTGTAGAGAATTACAAACATGCGCACATATATTCAAACGCACATAACTATAGAATTAATTATTGATGCGCACGTGAGTGCCATCAGCGTTTCTCACAGGTTCAGTTTAAAGTCTGTGTAGAGAGAACGGTGTCGTCTCAGCGGCCCCTAATTTAATAACAAATTATCCTTTCGACGGAAGTGAATCAATCAAAACTAACTTTAGCTGGAAAGTAACATTATTCAAGAACCGCTATAAAGCCAAAACAATCTGTTACCTTAAATTATATGTTTATCTCTTTAAAGCAGCTTTGAAACAATCTACATTGTTAAAAGCGCTATATAAATGAAGATGACTTGACTTGACATAGTAGGAAAGAAAAATACTATGGAAGTCACTGGAGACCAGCAACTGTTTGGTTAGCCACATTCTTTAAAATATCTTCTTTTGTGTTCAGCACAAGAAAGAAATTAATACAGGTTTGGAACAACATTAGAGGGAGTAAAGAATGACAGAATAAAGAATTATTTTTGGGTGATCTACCCCTTTAAAGCCGCTCGTAAACCGATCATCTCTTCCTTCTAGTTCATTTATAGCATCAAATAAACATGAATGAACATCAGAAGGAATGTTGTTTAAAAGGCGTCAGTACACTCCGCTTCTCAAGTTCAAATCCTCCAATGTTAATCTACTGACTCTCCTGACGGCTTTGGCGAACAAAAGGACGGATGATGATTGGTCAGATCGCCTGTCAATCAAGCTCGCTGCGAAGGGTCAATAGCTGTAGGAAGGGAGTGATGTGAGCTGATTCTGTGGTAAATGTAAGGGCGTGAGCAGCTGAGTTTTGATGAATGGTTATGGAAGAGTTCCAGTGGTCGTGTGAGCGTGTGTGTCGTACCGTGGTCGCTGAAGCGGCGCTGCTTCTGCGTGGCAGAGATGCTGCGCTGGACTTTGGAGTGAGCGGGAGACTGCGTGGAGCTGTTGTTCAGGTCACTGCTGGGTCGGGACCGTTGACACAGGTTTGTGGTGGACAGCGAATCGCTCCCTTCAAACTGCCACGAGCAAACAAACCACAGGAGCACAGTTATTACAGTCACATTATTATTACATATGCAACTAAAACTCATTTGAAATATAAAGTGCGATACTAAAATCACATCCGTCATTACGACTCGCCTCTGGAGGTTTCCTGCCCAGCAGAAGATACGTGGCCATGACCTCATCATACTTCTGCCCCACTAATGCCTCTGTGATCTCGTCTTTAGGGAAACCCATGGTGATCATCAGCTCTGGAAGAGTACACACACAATTACTCTTAATGCGTAAAAGGACATGTCTTTGCCATGACCCAGAGATTTATAGTTTTGACCGTTATGAGAACTGAAGGTCCAGACCTATGCGTTTGGTGTCGCTGAAGTCGGGCTCGGGTTCTGTATACGGCTTTAGTTCCTCTTCCTCGTGGCCTACATTCATCCAGCGGTCCTTCATGATTTGCTGTGCGAGATTGGCAGATGTTAAACTACACATTTGCACATGAATCAAATGTTTTTAATTCTTAACACTGATGTAATGATGCTAAAAGAACAGTAGACAGCCTTTAAATGCATACTTTGATACAAAATTTGTTTTACAAGAAGGCAAAAATTTGAAAGAAAGGCGTTTTTTTCCCGATTAATGTTGTAACTGTATGTTCTGCATGATTAATGTTGTAACTGTATGTTCTGCATGATTAATGTTGTAACTGTATGTTCTGCATGATTAATGTTGTAACTGTATGTTCTGCATGATTAATGTTGTAACTGTATGTTCTGCATGATTAATGTTGTAACTGTATGTTCTGCATGATTAATGTTGTAATATGTTGTAATTGTAAATGTCCCGTAACTGAATCTCAGTCCTAATATTACTGCACAGTATTGAGCATCAGATGCTTCTAGCACTTTTTGTTTATACATTTGTTTATACTTTCCTAAGTTAGGCTTTTACTAAGAACTATGAAATGAATTGATGAAATTAAACCATAAGTAAATTAATAATTAATATACCTATTATGAAACGTTTTATTTTTACAGTGTAGTTGTACTACAATAGCAATGCATTCATAATAAATAAATAAATTAATTAATTAATTAATCAATAATGCAATTATTAATTACATTTCCAACTCAGTATTACCAGGCCTGAGGAATCTCAGACAGAAGAGTTTCACTTGATAAGAGAATACTTTGACTATGGGTCACAAGAAAGACACTATACTTTTTTTTGCCATTTATGCTGTGGCAATGTTTCCCTGTGGTATAAAAATAGAACTGAATGTACAATTTTTCAAAGTATTGTATAAAAGTAAGTAATTCCAGCATCTAGTATCCTAATTCTAGTATTTTAGTCTGCTGCTGCACAAAAAGGCACGTAATGTCCTCAGTAATAGATTTAGACAGGTGGAGCTGGGGAGGTGGAGGGTCTCAAGAAACTCTTTAACACCGAGACCGGTCAGCTTACGCTATCTAGAGTTTTCTTAAAGGGATAGTTCACTTTGAAATTAAATGTTGGTATGTTTTATCTTACCTGAAGTGCATCCGAGATGTCGGTGTCTTTGTCTCCGCAGTAGTTTCAATTTTGATATTTTTAGGTCAAACCGTTCTTGTCTGTCAGTCATATAATGCAGGTCTATAGAAACTGTCTCCAAAAGCATGCAGAGAAAAGTCCAAATTACACAATTCCCCATCGTAAGTGCACATTGATGGCCTAAGACACGAAACAAGCGGTTTGTGTGATAAAACGAACAGTATTTATATTGTTTTTATCTCTTTTACACAACCACGTCCGAGTGATCTGTTTACACCCCGGAAACTAATCTAACCGCCTTCGATTGGACGTTGCATTTTTAAACTCAGCAGAAACGCGTGTGATTGGCTGTACGGCTCAACGTATGCCTTTGATTGACCGGAACAATGAAGCGAGTAGTGCGTCAAGATAGAAGGCTTACAAATTGGGAATAAGTGAAAACTCAACACTCCCGGATGAGTTCGCGCGAGCTTAGGCCATCAATGTGCACTTACGATAGGGAATTTTTTAATTTGGACGTATCTCTGCATGCTTTTGGAGACAGTACCTATAGACCTGCATTATATGACTGACAGACAAGAACGGTTTGACCTAAAAATATCAAAATTGAAACTACTGCGGAGACAAAGACTCCTGCATCTTGGATGCACTTCAGGTAAGATAAAACATACCAACATTTAATTACAAAGTGAACTATCACTTTAAACAAGAACAATGTGTGACAAGGTGTATTGCTTACAAGCATGGATGAGATTTGAGAGTTACAACAGAAGGGGAGCCATCACAGGATTTATAAGATGAACAATATAACTTTATATATTACTTTTATGAAACTTTAATGGTGCTTTTTGTCCTTTTCTGAGTCTACAGTTGCCCTGTTCACAGTATGCTTTCATGTGAGGTAAAGAGCAGTGAGAACATTCTGTGAAACATCTCCTTTTGTGTTCAACAAATACGTTTTTTTCTGTTAAGAACTGTGAGGTGTGTAGAGCAGTCTCACCTCTAGACTTCCCCGTTTGCCTGGATTAAGCACCAAGAGCTTCTTCAGCAGATTCTCACAGTCTGTGGACATGTAGAAGGGTATCCGGTACTTCCCTCGCAACACTCTCTCCCGCAGCTCCTGTGTGGACCAACATTCAGAGTAAGGGCGATGAACAGTGTGTGCTTGTAGTCAGGTGACCTTGAATGAAACAGGAAATGACCTTCAGATTCTGTCCGTCGAAGGGAAGTGACCCGCTGACCAGCGTGTAGAGGATCACCCCTAGACTCCAGACGTCCACCTCGGGCCCGTCGTACTTCTTGCCCTGGAAGAGTTCGGGAGCCGCGTACGGAGGACTGCCGCAGAACGTGTCCAACTTACTCCCGATCGTGAACTCGTTACTGAAGCCGAAGTCTGCAATCTTTATATTCATGTCCGCGTCTAGCAGCAAGTTTTCAGCCTTACAGAGAGGGACGCAAAAAGAAGGTAGCAAAGCGGTCAGCATTGTTTACGAACATGTGACCCTGGATCACAAACCCAGTCTGGAGTCGCACGGGTATATCTGTATCATATATCATATTGCATGGGTCAAAATTATAGATTTTTCTTTTATGCCAAAAATCATTAGGATATTAAGATCATGTTCCATGAAGATATTTTCTAAATTTCCTACCGTAAATATATAAAACATGTATTTTTGTGAGTGAGTGCAGCACAATCGTGAACATAAACGCACAACTTCCAATGTTTTGATTTTTTTGCTCCCTCAGATTCCAGATTTACAATAGTTGTGTCTCGACCAAATATACATCCTAATAAACCACACATCAATGGAAAGCTTATTTATTCAGATTACAAGTGATGTATAAATCTCAAATTCAAATAATTGACCCATGTGACTGGTTTTGTGGTCCAGGGTCACATATTAGAAAGGTGACCAGATCTACGCCACAGGCTTAACCCGCTTTGAGTGAGTCTCACCTTGAGATCCCTGTGGACTATTCTCTTCTGGTGGCAATATTGCACTGCGGACACGATCTGTAGTCACACACACACACACACAAAGTCACATTAGCATGGCAATTAATGCGTCATTCAACAAACCAGACCTTTTTATCAGCAAATTAAAGCTGAGAAAGTTTGTAAATTGTACACGTGCTAGACGGACATGGCATTTTCACACCTGCAGATCGTTTGCTTCGTTCCGAAACAGAAATTAAAATTGTTACAATGTTGCAATTTCTTCCTGGTTTGGTTCGCTTTCACATGGCAGCACTTCTAAACGGACCAAAATACAAGTAAGCTGTCCTCTCATTGGTCGAGTTCCCCTGTTTATTGATAGAGGATGGATAGACAACATCTCCGGCGGCTAACTGTGGCTTTCTTTGTAGCCGTCGTTATCATTGTGAGCAAGAATTAAGCCTTCGTCTGTATATTTGTGTGTTTTGGACAGTTGTTCTGAAATGTTTGTCCGACCAAATTTCGTCTTTAATCGAGATCAACCCATGATTCATTTAGCAAAGCAAACACTGCGTTTTTTTTCCACAAAATGTAAGTGATGACCCATCATACATTGCGATACAGCCTGGTTTGTTGTTGGTCCGTTGGGTCGGACTGCTTTCTCATCACAAGCGAGCCGCTCCCGAGTTCGTTTTCACGAGGACCGAGACCGCCGCGATCTCAGGCCGATTGTTTTGGTGCGGATCAGAGCGAGTTATGCCTAAACCAACCCAACTAATGAAGACACTGCGTCAGATTCTCCCTTGGTTCGGTTCGTTTAGGCATACGTGAATCACTCCTACACCGCCTGAACGAGGTCGCCTCGGCATGGGACGGTTCGCTTGAGGCGTGAAGGGGGGGTATAATGCCCTTTTCACAAGATGTAAAATAAGTCTCTGATGTCCCCAGAGTGTGTGTGTGAAGCTTTAGCTCAAAATACCCCACAGATATTTTTATATCGCATGTTAAAGTCACTTTTTGAGGGTGAGCAAAAACACACCGTTTTGTGTCTGTCCCTTTAAATGCAAATGAGCTGCTGCTCCCGGCACAGGGGGCGGAGCTTCAAGAGCTCGTGTCCTTTTACCTCACACACACACACACACACTGAACATTTCAAAAACTTTTAGCCTTTTATGTTCAAACCGGAGTCAGAAAGATGGAGAGACTCAAGAAGAAGAGACAACAAGGACATTTCTGAATGGTTAGTTGGTGAATTTATGAAGATTATGTGTAGATATCTTCTAGTCATTGATTAGCATATTCTGTCTTGATAATCTATAAATCGTGTTCAGGGGGCGGGGCTTATGTAAATTTTAGGGTTGGTGACGTCACTAACCCTGGAGGAATGTCGTGTAGTCTCTATCAGCCGTTTGTTGTAGTCCTTAAAAAACTATTTCTGTAAAAGCAAATATCTCCCTTTGCTTTGAACTTTGAGCGTTGTAACTTTGCAGATGTTGTTTATGATCAAACAGCAACATTACACACTAACTACAGTTAGAGAAGTGAAATCATACTCAACCACCGCTTTAACAGTGGGAATGACGTCTGCATTAGTGTAGTGTTTGCGTGTGTCTCGACGGCTACAAATAAAGCCACAATAAGCTCGCGGAACGGACTTGTCAATCATCTTGATGGATGACGCAGAGGAAACGCTGACCAATAAGAGGACAGTTGTACTCACATGTGACTTGAATAAACACATTGTGTTATTAAGTCCCTGTTTCGGGAACAAAACAAACGATCTATAGATGTGAAAACGCCACAACATGCCTTTATGCCACTGTAGTTGAGAGAGACAGATATAAAGAGAGTCTCTGAGGCCCGGGGCTTGTGTTTGGCTTCGTGAGCAGAGCCTGACTGTAAACGGCCAGCTAATGATTGTCCGGCAGCGGCGGGGTTTAATCACATGTCTGTTCATTTACAGTTCTCATCACAGGAGCAGCTGATCCGAGGAAACCTGACGACGCTTCACTCCACTAGAGGGTGTGTGTGTGTGTGTGTGTGTGTTCAGTGAAACTAGCTAACAGTGTGTATTTACTGATCAGGATATCAGTTCTTTTTAAAGGTGCCATTAAATGTCAAATACTACATCTGATAATCTACACACGCTTGTTTCTTCTCAAATAGATGTTTTAGGAATCATCATAGCAATAATCTTTCCAACCAAGTAGCCATTGTTAATCAGAATCTAAATGAAATAAATTATGTTATATGTAAACCAACATAACAATACATATTAATAAACAGCAATATCATTGAGTATGCTAAATTAACATGTAGGGACTTTTTTTTGTTCAGATATTTTGAAAGAATTCAAGAAAGAAGCATTAAAAGTTTAAATCAGAGATGTGTTAAATAACACTTTACGAAACTTAACTGCACAAAAATATGCATTGAGATTTTCTTGATAATTGTATATTGTTATCAAAAATAATGCATATATATTAAATATTTCACTACAAGCAGTGTTGGGGAAATGCATTACAAGTACCTTGAGTTATGTAATCAGATTACTTTTCAAGTAACGCATTACTTTTAAAATTTACAACAAAATATCTCATTACTTTTTCAAATAAGTAACGCAAGTTACTTTGTTTTCCCATTTATTGACTGACAGCTCTCCTGACAAATCAAAGTGCAGAGGTGTGTGTGTGTGTGTGTGTGTGTGTGAACATTATGTTATGTGAGCATTTACTCATCTCGCTTGCACAAAAAAATATTCAATATTCCTCAAAATTAATAAAATCAGTGAAATGCAGAATCAGAATACGATGCAAACCTCCAATAACTTAATATGTTAAATAAAACATACATTTTTATGCATTTAATCTCACTTTATTCAAGTTTCAAGTTTCAAGTTTACTTTATTTATAAAGCACATTTAAAACAACCTTGGTTGACCAAAGTGCTGTACAAGATAAGATACATCTAAGATAGAATCATTACAAAAATTTAAATCAACATTCACAAGACATTGAACGCAGACGAGTACAAATAGGTTTTTAAAAGTTTTCTGAACTCAGACACTGTGGACGCTGTTTTGATATATACTGGCAGCTTGTTCCATAGCCTGGGTCCAGATATCGAAAAGGCTCTGTCACCCCTGCATTTCAATCTGGATCTGGGTACTCGTATCAGATAATTGGTCTGTGATCTGAGCAATCTGACTGGTTTGTGTTCCATAACCAGCTCAGTAAGGTATAGAGGAGCGAGGTTATTTAATGCTTTATACATAAACAACAAAACTTTGTTTATTGACCAATGTACTTGCTTCTGACCTTCGATGATGCAGTTTAATAAGCAGAAATGACTGTAGATAGATAGAAAGGTTTGCTGGTGTGCTTTCCTCTACTGTACACATGTCCTTCAGCCTGAGGATTATTATTTCACTTTTGGTGTGAAAGGGTCTTTACATTTGCCCAAAAATATTATAAAATAAAAAACGACCCAGCCCAGATGAAAAAAAGTAACGCAGAAGTAACGTAACACATTACTTTTAGAAAAAATTAACTAAGTAAAGCAATTAGTTACTTTTTAAGGGAGTAACGCAATATTGTAATGCATTACTTTTCAAAGTAACTTTCCCCAACTCATCTCAAGCCTCACCCTGGCACACTTAAACTCCTCAGTAAGGCAGGACACAGGTAGCTCTAAAACACCTTTTAAAGTATTAAAAAGGATTAATAACTTTAAAATAATTGTTACTCAGGGTTGGGGAAAGTTACTTTGAAAAGTAATGCATTACAATATTGCGTTACTCCCTTAAAAAGTAACTAAAAGTAATGTTACACATGACTTTTTTCCCATCTGGGCTTGTTTTTTTATAACACAAAAGTTATATTTTTAGGCAAATGTAAAGACCCTTTCACAGCAAAAGTGAAATAATAATAATCCTCAGGCTGACGGAAGTGCAGATCTCCTCCTGTACAGTAGAGGGCGCCGCTCAAACAAACCTTCTGCTGATATTCTGGATAACAGAAGAATAGATGCAGGAGAAGAAAGCTTAGCAATAAAAACTAAAAGTTCTATAGTATTCTGATTCTGCATTTCACTGATTTATTCATTTTGAATATTGAATCTTTTTTTTTGTGCAAGTGAGATGAGTAAATGCTCACTTTTAGTCTAGAACTACAATAACCATCATGTACACACACACACACACACACACACACACACACACACACACACACACACACACACACACACACTCTCTCAACATGAGGACAGGAGAGCTGTCAGTCAATAAATGGGAAAACAAAGTAATGTACGTGCCTTACTTATTTGAAAAAGTAATTTTGTTGTACATTTTAAAAGTAATGCGTTACTTTACTAGTTACTTGAAAAAGTAATCTGATTACATAACTCAAGTAAATATCCCAATATTTAAATATTTACAATGTAAATATCGCAACATCTAGTCCTTTACCTGAGGTTTAATTTACTTAGTTTTGTTTGCTAGTAACTAATATCCCTCAAATTTAACTGGTAACACTTAATTTGACACTAGAACTTATTCATTATATATTGTACATGTAACTAGCTATATTTTATTTCTTTATTATATTTTTACGTAAATCAAAAATGTACATTTATTTTGACCATTTTAAGGTGGTATGCCAACCTTTACAAACCCTGGTGTAGGAAAATAAAATGGCCACATCCGTAAAGTTTGTACGTACACATACTTATTAATATTTTGAACTAAACAGAGTTATGAAATCCTGTTATTGGAACAAACATACCTTGTAATTTTGATAAAAACATACGTGTCTCACCTGCCGAAACTTGGCTCGCGCTTCCTTTTCCTTCATCCTCCCATGAGCAACTAAGTAGTCAAACACTTCACCTGACGTAAACAGAGACATTCAGAGATGTGTGTGTGTGTGTGTGACACGAGGCATATTAAATATGTATCCGCCTGTCCATCAAACTCACCTCCACTCGCATACTCCATTATTAAATAAAGCGTCTTCTCTGTTTCAATGACTTCGAATAACTTAACTGAAAGAGAGGCAGACATAGAGAGCGGTTAATATCACATTGATATTTCACACGGCACTGAATATGTATAAACATTAGAACAATTTCCTGAAACTAACAGCATTTAATTTCTTAATATGCAGAATATTGGCATTAGCATGTCGCTAAGCAAATGAGTAGTACATAACTTCCTGTTCAACTTATTCATTATTATTGGGAAATGTTGTTAATGTTTTTAATGAATATTTTTCATCCTGTATCAAGAATCTTAAATACCAGGGGAAAGGAAATCATAGAAGAGTAGAGCGAGTCTTGTGTGACGGTTAGTTTTAGGACACAGTCTAGGCTCAGCTTATGCCACTGGCCCCAGATCTGTGCTCGCACTCTCTCATCAATGACACGCCGGGGACGCTTGTTATGGAGATATGAAGACACACACACACACACACACACACTAGGGGTGGGGAAAAAAATCGATTCTTAGATGCATCGCGTTGCGGACGTGGACGATTCTGAATCGATTCACAAATGCCAAAAATCGATTTTCAAAAAAAAAATCGATAATAAAAAAAATTTTTTTTTTTTTTGGAAAATCGATAATAACGTAATATTGACGGAACGCAAAAGACGGAACTCTGAAGCGTGGAAACAATATTGTCAAAGCTTCCACCCGGCTCGGAAAGGGCAAAGCGCATTACACAATCAATCGCTACTTTTATTGCCAAGGATTTGCATCCAGTCGTTGAGAACCAGGGCTTTCGCGCTATGTTGCACACTTTGGAGCCGAGATCCAACGTCCCATCTCGGAGATATTTTACAGACACAGTGATCCCCACACTCTACAACAAGACCAAAACCGAAGTCATGGAATCACTGAAGAAAGCGGGTAGGAGCTGTAACATGTGATGCGTGGACATCCGTATTTTATGTTAATAGAGATTCAGAATATGTTGAAGTTTGTTATAATTTGTTATTGTTGTGATTTTTACTGTAGTGAATTTACTGTTGTGAAATGGAAAATCAATAATCGAGAATCGAGAATCGTTAATAATCGAAAATCGACTGTAATCGAATCGGGACTTCAATAATCGTAATCGAATCGAATCGGGAAATCAGACAGATTAACCACCCCTAACACACACACACACACACACACACACACACACACACACACACACACACACACACACAGTTTCTTTCCACTTCATAGCGATGCATCACTGTGTGTGAGGAGCAGACTCGAATAACGCCTGACTGCTTCCTGCATGCAGTCTTCAACGTTTGTGTGTAAGTGCGTGTGCGAGTGTGTTAAAGTTTGTATGAGTGTTTGTGAGTGTGTATGCGTTTGTTTGTGTGTGTGTGTGTGTCTGTGTGTGTGCGAATGTGTGTGTGTGTGTGTGTGTGTGTGTGTGTGTGTGCGCGAATGTGTGTGTGTGTGTGTGTGTGTGTGTGGGCATTTGTGTGAGTGTGTGTGTGTGTGTGTGTGCGAGTGTGTGTAAGTTTGTGTGAATGTGTGTGCGTTAGTGTGTGTGTGTGTAAGTTTGTGTGAATGTTTGTGAGTGTGCATGCGTTTGTGTGCGTGTGTGTGTGTAAGTTTGTGTGAGTGTGTGTGTGGGCAAGTTTGTGTGAGTGTTTGTGAGTGTGTGTGTGTGTGTGCGCGTTTGTTTGTGTGTGTGTGTGTGTGTGTGTGTGTATGCGTGCGAGTGTGTGTGTGTTTGTGAGTGTGCGCGTGTGTGAGTGTAAGTTTGTGTGAGTGTGTGTGTGCGTTTGTGTAAGTTTGTGTGCGTTTGTGCGTGTGAGTGTTAGTGAGTGTGTGTAAGTTTGTGTGAGTGTGTGTTTGTGAGAGTGTGTGTGTGTAAGTTTGTGTGCGTGTGTGTAAGTTTGTGTGTGTGTGTAAGTTTGTGTGTGTGTGTGTGTGTGTGTAAGTTTGAGTGCGTTTGTGTGTAAGTTTGTGTGCGTGTGTGTGTGTGTTTGTGTGCGTGTGTAAGTTTGTGTGTGTGTGTGTGTGTGTGTTAGGAAAGTGGCAGCAGGGATAGGTGTGTGATCACAGCTTTTAGTTTGATTAATCTACAATCCAGCTCAGTCTCAGCCAATCAGAAGCCAGCGCGGACACGCATGCGGGCCGGCAGCAGAAACCGCCAGTCACGCGGATCGATAGCGGAGTGAACACACAGTCTGGGGATGTTCAGAGAAGAGCTGAGCTGGTCAGACGCCGCAGAGCTAACCGTGCTCGAGTCCGAACGACTCTCCGGCGACTCCCTTCCATTAGGAGTATAAATAATCCAGTTATCCGAGGAAAGAGCGGGAAAGTGCCGCGTCATGGAGGAGACGGAGCCGTGAAGCACCGTCCTCTCCAGAGCCCGGGCTCGAGCGGTGTGTGTGAAGGCCATCGCGGGGCCTCACACCAGTGCTGATATTGTTAAAGGGAAACATCATAAATAACAATATGATCGAGCGGCTTAATCCAAGTGTGTGTGACGAGCCGCACGCTTGAGCTTCCGGTCACCGGATCCGATCCGATCAAGATTATTAAATGTGTTCATCATATAAAGTGTGTCTTCAAAAGATTTGGATTATATGGATTTGATTAATTTTAGCATCTGTTTATGAATGTTTTGAGTGTTCGGGGGAATAGAGTTTCAATGGAGGGACAGAAATCTCTCATATTTCATTACAAATATCTTCATTTGTGTTTCAAAGATGAACTAGAGTCGTATGGTTGTGGACTGACACGAGTACATCATGACAGAATGGATATTTTTAGGAGAACTAGCTCTATAAATTAAATTAAATAAAAGTTAAATAAAAAAAAATTAAATTAAAATGAGAAAATTACAAACAAAAAAAATCTATCTTATGTTAAAATGAAAATATAAAAATAAAAGCCAAAATATGAATAAATACTACTACTAAAATAACACTGCGTTGGGTTGCCATCCATACAAAGGCCATTTTTACAACCTAAACGATTCACTTTAGTGTGATATCATTATTTTTTGTCATATAAATGCATTTATATGATTCTTTAACACTTCTCCTAATGTAACATAGGCACAAAAAAAACATTTAAAAGTATTTTGCATTTGAATTTTGCATTTGATGTGCAAATATGTGAGCCAATCATAACTGGGGTCCCCGTTTCAAAAGGGACAAATGCAATTATTGCCTGATTTTGTGGCAATAAACAAGAATTTGCAGAATATGGTGTAGTGATCATGAACCTGAATATGAGAATGATGTCTTACCTATATTAGGATGATTTAAGACCTTCATAATCCTCACTTCACGAAAGAGCTGTGGGAACAAACAGAGACAGAGACGTCAGATAAGATGCATATATTCTGCAGTTTAACTTTAAACATACAGTACTGGTCTAATATCAAAATATCAGTCTCTACTAACAAAAACTTACAATACCACTATTCGTAATAAATAATCCCTGAGCTTCAGCACTAGTAGTGACTCAGAGCATCTCCCGGTTTTTGACTCATTTTGAGTCATGAACAGTCCAGTGAATCGTTCTGAACAGTTCAGTGAATCGTTCTGAACAGTTCAGTGAATCGTTCTGAGCAGTTCAGTGAATCGCTCTGAACAGTTCAGTGAATCGCTCTGAACAGTTCAGTGAATCGTTCTGAGCAATACAGTGAATCGCTCTGAGCAGTTCAGTTATTCGTTCTGAGCAGTTCAGTGAATCGCTCTGAACAGTTCAGTGAATCGCTCTGAGCAATACAGTGAATCGCTCTGAGCAGTTCAGTGAATCGTTCTGAGCAGTTCAGTGAATCGCTCTGAACAGTTCAGTGAATTGTTCTGAGCAGTTCAGTGAATCGCTCTGAACAGTTCAGTGAATCGCTCTGAACAGTTCAGTAAATCGCTCTGACCGGATCACTGAATCAGTGACTCGACGAAAGCAGCAATCGGATCAGTGCGATCTGCGAACCGATTCAACATGATTCGATTCAATTGAACAGGTTCATTGAAAAGAATCAGCGTGTTCACGAATCTATCTATCGCGGAGCGGGGTTGATTTCTTTATTTCGAAATAATAATTTTAAAAAATATATGTTTTTATAAAATAAACTGAAGTAAAAATGTCCCTAAAAAATAAATACTAAAAAAAAAAGTTCAGATGTACAGTAACATACCGTAGTAAAATACTTCCTTACTGTCCACCACTGCAAACATGGCAAGAGCTTTCAATTTTAAAACCTTTTTTCATTTTTAAAATCAAATTTAAGGCTTTTTAAGACCTGCACAAATAAAATGTAAAAATGTATGGTTACTAAACCATAAAATGACTATAAAAACTACTTTACAGTTCAAAAACAGATCTGGACAAAATTAAAGACCTCTTAAAATGATAACAAGGAATGTTCTTATACCATTCAACACATTTAAAGGTCCCATGACATGGGGTTATTATATTATTTTATAATGTGTCCTGGGTTGCCCTTATAATGTTAGTATGTTTTTTAGATAGAAAATAGTCATAATTTAGAAACAAAAGGCCTTTTTCCTAGCCTGATTTTAGCCTCTGATTTGAACGCTCTGTTTGAAGGGGCGTGTCTGTGTGAGACTTCAGTGTAACCGGCCACTGCTGTGATTGGCTGACATGCTTGCATATGAAATAGCTACTTATTACATGTGAAACTCTCTCGAATACTTTTACTACAGTTATTATACGTTTTTACTATTACAGCTATCGAGATGAACAAATCGTCAGAAGCTTTTAAAGTATTTAGATATATTCCCATCACATAAAATGTTGCCGTGATGAGCATTGCGCAAGCAGATGAAAGTCTGTTGTTGATCGCGAGAATGAAGATCTTATCATTTCAACGCAGTTTCTGCACTCTCTCTGCTTTCACCAATGCAAACACCATGATGTAAATACAGTAAGAGCTTGTGCAGTGTAACGTGTGTCATTGATTTCATAACGAGTTTGACTAGTGTCCAGATAAACTCGATCGCGCTGTGTCCATGAGAAAATGAGCTAGGAAGTAGGAACGCGTGCGCGCGATTCCTACAAAGATTGTTCTTTGATCGCTTTCTGTATATAATTTATTCACAATTTAAATACGATTATTTTCATCCTACTAAAAGAAACGATGTGAAGTTGATATTTTAGTCACTGGCTTGACTTACTGAGGCATAAACAGCAGTATTGAACGATTTGAGAGAAAGATTACCTGTCTGAACTTGAACAATTACACATCAGAAATTGTTGCTCGGCTCGATCGATTTATTTTCAGACGTTCGTCGAGGCCAGCTCTGTAGTGATCCAAGTTGAGGAAACAGTCGTCGGTGAAATGTAAGTTATGCCGCAGACATGCAAAACTTTGGGGAGTTGTGTCGGCGCATTTCCAGAGAAAATGAAATTAATCCACTGGTTCTTCTGGGGCTTGGATGAAGGAACTAAAAAAAGGCTTCGGTGTTCATTTGTACATCCAATTATTGAGCAATTATTATGCTTCGCTCGCTCAAAAGCCATGATATCTCCGTGGACAAACTAAAATCGCGCGCACGCGTTCCTACTCCCTCATTTTCTCAGGGACTGGAAATATTCTCCGGGCGGGCGAAGCAGAGAAAGGGGAGGTAACATTTCCTCCGTATGACGTCATACGGAGGAGATTCAAGATCAGCCCGATTGAGCGTCCACTTTTTCAAAGGCAGAGAAAGATAGCAAAAGCTCGATTTACACCGATTGAAATTTCTAGAAACTTGGGGACCATATACAGGCTAGGGGAACTCATATTAATGTTAAAAAACCTCAAAAAGTGAAAATTTCATGTCATGGGACCTTTAAGGCTTTTAAAGGCCTTAAAACAGCAAGAAACAAAGTTGCATGAGTTGAAGGAGCCAGCATGGTCACTTCGCCAGAGTTTGCACGCTTCATGCCACTAATTCAGAAATATGTTCAAGAGTTTTTTTAAGCACTTAGTAGCAAGTAAATCAAATATTCATGAGCACATCTTCTTTCATGGAAATATGTGTTTTCATATATTTACCCAGCTGTAAACATGGCATACGTGTCGTATGTGTCCACACTGTGTCACTCACGGGTACACACAGTCCTGTGTAAGTGGGCGTCTTATATAGTAAAGAAATGATCCTTCTCTTCGCGTACTAAAAGCTGTCGTACACACAAACACACTCTTGAAGACAGGCGCTCTTATACAGTAACAACAACAGGAGTGTGTGTGTGTGTGTGTGTGTGTGTGTGTGTGTGTGTGTGTGTGTGTTCAGTGAATGAAGGAGCCCTGCGGACACGTGACGGGACACAGATGTGATGCGACGGATTAATCTCTGCCACGATTCACCAAAATATAGCCTGCGCACATTCAAAAAAACTATTTATATGATACGAAGGCAAATGAATATATGATTCAACCAAATGAAAGCTTTTGGTTTCAGAAACTCCAAACCAACATCTGAGATGCTGCGACGCCATTGGTCCGCTGGTTACTCCAGTTATCCAATCAGATTATCGGTTGAGCTTTTTGTTGTGAATCGAGGAATTTATTTAGTTAATGTGTTTCCATCATAGTTTATGTGCATGTCCTCTATATTTTATGCAATACCTCAACATGTGACCCTCAATCACACAACCAGTCTGGAGCCGCACGGGTATATCTGTGGCAATAGCAACTATACAGCGTATGGGTCAAAATTATCCATTTTTCTTTTATGCCAAAAATCATTATGATATTAAGATCATGTTCCATGAAGATATTTAGTAAATTTCCTACCGTAAATATATAAAACATGTATTTTTGTGAGTGAATGCAGCACAATCGTGAACATAAATGCACAACTTTAAAGGAGATTTTCTCACGGTTTACATTTTTTTGCTCCCTCAGATTCCAGATTTTCAATAGTTGTGTCTCGACCAATAATGTCATATCCTAACACACCACACATCAATGGAAAGACTATTATTCAGCTTTCGGGTGATGTTTAAATCTCAATTTTGTTTAAAATTAACCCATGTGACTGGTTTTGTGGTCCCAGTCTCCTCGGGAACGGGCCAGTTTTTTGGGATCACAAACAGATCTATGTGGGAATGTCACTCTAGAAAAGCGCCTTTCACACAGCGCGTTGATCCCGGGAAATTGCCGTAAAATTGCTAGAGTGTCTTCTGTGTGAGCGCAAACACGTCCCGGGATCGATGCCGGGATGGGGACCGAGTGACATTGCCGGGATCAGTCCCGGAACGAGCCCTGTGTGAACAGAAGCCAGGACCGATGCCGTAACGTGTGTGTCGTAGTGATGGCGCTGAAGCCGGGATCGTTCGCCAGATGAGTGGAGCGGTGTGCAGTGCGCTAGTTTATGATCCAATCAGAAGAAAAATGTAAGCAAACATAGACGCATGTGGAGATATTACACGTCACGTGTCTTTACGGGAACTCGCAGATCCCGGAAAATCACTGGCAGTGTGAATGAACCAAAAGCAAACGGTCCGGGACACATTGACATTATCCGTGTATTTTCCGTAATCTCTGTGTGAAAGGGGCTTAGAAAACACCTCAACCACACAAAGATTACACAACACAACATTAACATGAAAAACGAATCAAATGTTTAACATTTAGACTCAAACGACCCAGCAAAAAATGCTTGAATATCAATTTGGTCCCACTTTAGATTAGGCTCCAATTTTCACTATTAACTAAGACTTTTCCCTCAATAAACTCCTAATCACTGCTTATTAATATTAATAGTCAGTAAGGTAGTTGTTAAGTTTAGGTATCATGTGGATTAAGGGATGTTGAATATGATCATGTAGAATTAGACATTAATATGTGCTTCATAAGTGCTAATAAACAGACAATATCCTAGTAATACGCATGATTGAATTGGATGCTAAACTAAAGTGTTACTGTAAATGTATTTAAAAGTCATAAAAATGAAAAAGTTTTGAGAGATTTTATTACTAATGTATTTGTCATTTTCTATTTGTACTGTTTGCATTATATTTGTGATCCACAAATCCCATGTTTTTTGTTTTTTTAAATGAGAACTATTATAAATGTAGATATAAACTATTAGCTAATATGAAACTGAGCGTGTGTACGGCATGAACTCATTCACAACTCAAGTCGAGTCAGTTATCTTATAATTGTAATATTGACTGCATTCATCAAGCTGAATTATCAACCCATATTCATCATGTTATTGATACATTTATGTAAAAATTATAGATAACATATTTGTACAAATAAATACAAATCAACATTTGGTCCCGTTTTAGCATTGCCACTATGTTACTTGAAACGGTTATCTTTTATCTTTATATTATCTTTATATAACAAATCATATAAATAAAGATTTTAAACTGTTTCCAGTCATTTCTAAATGTTACAGTTAAAAACTGTAAAACATGTAAAATTTAAAAAAAATCATAGATTATGATAATGAGCATTTTTGAAAGTTAAGCACTTCCTTTGACAATTTGTTGAAAAATAAATAAATAATAAAAATATTTTATTTTCAAGGTCTTTTGCAAACCCTAATAAAGTGCCTCTGCTAATTTGCATAATGAGAATAGTATGCAAATAGTAAAAAAAAAAAAAATACCACAATAGTTTGTTTAAATTTGAATTGATTAAAGCGTTTGATAAAGTCCACATGATATAATGAGATTTATAAAACAAGCAAATGATTTTGATAACCCATATATCATGAAGTTTGTGACCTCTGACCTCTCTCGGTCTCGATGAGCGTGTCCTTCGGAAAGGCAAAGGCAGTGAGAGAGGGAGGAAAAGGGAAAAGGAGGAGGAGGAGAAGAGAAAGCGTGTTTCTTCTTGGCAGTCGGCTCTGGTAAACAATCAGCACAGCTTCTATTTTTACACAGATATTTCTAAAAACAGCCACAGCAACATTCCTCTCTGACACTGACACGCGTGTCACTTCCTGTGTGTGTGTGTGTGTGTGTGTGTGTGCGCTTCTCAATCCCCTGATTTACACAGACGTCATCGCAGCAGTTCCCTGCCACTCACGGAGGTTGAACACACACACACACTCACTCATGACGAATGATGTTGTTTAACACACACACACACACACACACACACACACACACACACACACACACACACACACACACACACACACACACACACACACACACACACACACACACACACACACACACACACACACACACACACACACACACACACACACACACACACACACACACACACACACACACACGCCTCACAAATCCTGAGGGAATTTCATTGAGACTCGGAATTTAAAAATTTGCTCTTACTGAACAACGCAAGACGGGAGGATGTTTAGGAAACCTACTTGTGCTTTTATTTTTTACACATGTAACCCCGGACCACAAAACCATGGGTCAATTTTATGCAATTGAGATGTATATATCATTTTAAAGCTGAATAAATAATCTTTCCATTGATGTGTGGTGTGTTAGGATAGGACAATATTTGGTCGAGACACAACTATTGAAAATCTGGAATCTGAGGATGCAAAAAAATCAAAACATTGAGAAAATCTCCTTTAAAGTTGTGCATTTATGTTCACGATTGTGCTGCATTCACTCACAAAAATACATGTTTTATATATTTACGGTAGGACATTTACTAAATATCTTCATGGAACATGATCTTTACTTAATAGCCTAATGATTTCTGGCATAAAAGAAAAATCTATAATTTTGACCCATACAATGTATAGTTGGCTATCGCCACAGATATACCCGTGCGGCTCCAGGGTCACGTATATGTGAATAAACGCTGATAGTGTTGGATCATATTCCAGCATGATGATGATTATTGTAACGGCTGGACACTGGATGAATAAAGCTACAGGAGGACCATTCATCTGTGACCAAAAACAATTTAACAATATGAAAAAGTAACTGGACGAGCGCTGTTGGGGGAGCAACTGTATTTACAGACAAGTTATGTGTGTGTGTGTGTGTGTGTGCGGTCATTAATCTTGCTGTCGAAACGCGAGATCAGTGTAGGTTTCACTGTCCATCTGTTCAAGCGATGCTAATGTGCCCATCAATCAAAACAGGGGGAGGGGCCTCATTAACATATTCAAATGAGATTATAATTGACTTTACAGAGATTACACTACTGGTACATTAATAAAACACATATTTCTATTGAACAAAGGCGTAACGCATTAAAAGCAAATTCTAAACGCGTGCTCCCGACGGATTATCCTGATCCACACAGGTGTTGGTCGGGGAGTCATCATCTGATCCTGGACCGCTCTCGTCTCGCTAAAGACCACGCCTCTGAAATCCTCGCTTATAATGCCAAAACCCTCCAGCGCCCTTACTGGACGATGGGGGATGAGGGGGAATTTTAGGAAACGTATTAGTATTATTTTTTCTTGCTAGGATTTTCGCAAATCCATTTTCGGATCAACATTTTTGACAGTTTTTCCTAGTTGATCATGATTTACTGGATAAGGATTCAGGAGAACGATCTATTTTTACTCAATTCTACCTGATAACATAAATGTGGCGTTCAAAAAAAAAAGAAGCATCTACGAATCGCATCACATGATATACAACTTAGATCAAGCAATAGGAATAATATGATTCTGTGACATTGGTTATTAAACAAGTTTCATATAAACTTTTTATACCACTCACTCTAAGAAATCTACGCTTGACAAGCTGCCGTTTAATGCTGTCTTTCATAAAGGATGGAAATATTACATTTAAATGTTCAATGGACACTCGCACGGAGGACTCGGGACCCGGCAAACGTTCAGTCTCACCTGTCTTTAACTTACAATTCTCCATCCCAGGCTATTAACTCTTCAGTCTATTAATTACTTTCAAAAGCTTAATTAAAGGAACCGTATGTAAGAAATGTATTTCAAATACCGGTAATCATAAAATGGCCCTGATATGTCAGTAGACATTAAGAAATCATGTTAATTTCAAACACTTATATCACTGACAACAGTAGTCCGGCCAGGATATTGTCATTTAAAAGTGAAGTTGCAGCCCTCAACTGATGTTGATGTTGTGTTTCGGCCTGATGCGCCACCCTCCACCTATCCACCAATCACGAAGTCAGTAGTGTTTCGGCATCCGGGTTGCCAGATCTGCTCTAACCTACCCTAACTCTAGTTACTCTGGATCCTGCAGCCTATCTGGCAACCTCGAGTCAGGGGGGGATACACCGCTCTACAGTAATTTGAAAGTGATTGCAGTACCAGTTTTGGCCACAATCTTACATACGGTTCCTTAAACCTTTGAAATACTTAGCAACTGGATTAAAGTCACAAAAGAGCATGAAGCATGAAGTCAAACAAACATTGAAGTCTCACCTTTTGTAGACTAGTGGGGTTCAGCTGTGTTTTATCAATGATCTTCACTGCTACCTGAAAGACAAACACTGTGTTACTGTGAAACGTTCATAGATTCCCATATATAGCCTATATACCTACAGTCAAACCGGCTCCGTGTCTGACAGCATGTGCTGGTCATGTGACGTGTTGACTAACGCATGGCGTCTCGAGCACTGGGTTAGAGCTCAACAGCATCTCTTCAGCTTCAGGTTCACAGGGGTCAAGAGTTCAACAGGATACATGTATCATGTGATTTGTTTTCTGACTTATGTTTGTGAAATAACTGGTATATTAGAAGTGCACAATCTATTTCAGATTTACAAGTGGTTGGCACTTTAAAGGTCCTTAGACACGCTGTTTTTGGATGCTTTTATATAGGCCTTTGTGGTCCCCTAATCCTGTATCCTCTTTCCCGAAATTCAGCCTTGGTGCAGAATTACAGCCACTACAAGCCAGTCCCACAATGAGCATTCCTTAGGACGTGCCATTTCTGTGTCTGTAGCTTTAAATGCTAATGAGGAGGAGAGAGGTGGATGTATCGCAATGGCTCGTAGACGTTCAAGCTTTCCAGTTTGACCCAGAATCTGATCCGGATGGAGATGAGAAGCACCTGTTTTCCAATCCTCTACCAGTCGTCAGAGGGCAGCACTGAGTCCAGTCATTTACAGGACCTTCGCTCGGAAGGACAGAAGAAGAAAACTAGCGGATCCGCCATTGCATACGAAGTTTAGAACAAGAATTTTACAAATATGACGGTAGAACGATACACTTCTTCGTTTACTGTCCTCGTTCTCGTGTTGTTGTGTATGGCTCTTTCCACACACTCTTCTTCTACTGCATAATACATCAACACAGTAAAACTGCACAACCGCGTGGACTCCTCTGTGTTAAAGATACATCTTTTTTTTTAGCTTTTAGTATGAATATGTTAGCCTTAAGGTTGTGAATAAGCTGGTGTGATCCAAAACAATGACAACATCCGCGTTTAGGAGATGTAAGCATTAAGTCTCTCACTTCCGCTGGATCAGGGATTTTTATGACATCTTCTGTCCAATCAAATGCTCTCTAGAATATAAAGCTCCGCCCCCTCTGCTATAAACACCACCTGGCCGAAGCGACCGTTGACACACGGAGCAATACGGGTGGCAGTGTGTGTTCAGTTGCTCAAACGCTCGAGTTTTATCCCGTTTTGCAACCGTACGTTGGTTAAGAATGAAATGGCTAGAGTTTATTCACAGCTCTACTATTGAATCCAGCGTATCATCAGCGCCCGGATTCGCTTCCATGTGCTGTTAAGTACGACTCAGTCTGTGAGGGAAACGAAACGCTATTGGCTGTTTGAAAAGGGGGAGGAGCCACTCAATATGTCCCGCCTCAGCTCCTGCTTCAGTGGAAATCACGTCAACGCATAAAACAAAGCTGCGCTCCAACGCACTTCAGCGGGACTTTAACATTGACCTTAAACCTGCACTGTTGTATGTGCACTGTCCGCGCCGGCACAAGAATTGGGCTACACGCGGACATGATGAAAATTACGTCACAGACCATCCCAGAACGGACGGCGGAAGTATAATTTGGGTTTAAGTGGGCGGTTCCTGTACAGAATCAGATGGACAGTGCACCACAATGCATGGCAACAGTCATAAGTCTGGTAATGCAAAATTAGGTTACGTAAAGGGGGTCATCGGATGCAAAAATTACTTTTATATGGTGTTTGCATATAAATGTGTCTTTGCAGTGTGTGGACAACCACCATACAATGAAAAAAATCACTCTTTTTTTTTAAGGCGAGACACTACAGGTGAATAGGGTAAATGTTTTAACTAGCTGATCTCACCATGAAACTTTCCCAGTTGATTATACCTACATTAAGATGAGAAAAAAATGTATTACAAGTTTTCAGTAATTTAATGTTTAAATATGCAAATTAGGCAATATCTAATTAAATATGCATTAATTTGCATATATTAAAAAAAAATTAAAAAAGAAAAAATTATTGGATAAAGCCAGGTTTAATTTATTTTTCATTGTGTTCACATATTCGATGGGAAAAAATTACAGAGGGATTTATGGATATCTACTTTTGTTATCCTGTAAATCAGAATATACTGTCAATAGCCTTAAAAAAATTATTTTTTGAAATTGAAATTCAACTTTTGTTGAATTTAGGAGAAATCTACAGACGCAAACAGACAAAGTGTAGTAAAATAAAGACCTAAATGTGTATTTCTGACTTTTTTTCACCACAAGTCTGAAAGAAGACATGTTATTGAGGACAAATAGCCCAAAATCTCAAAATTGACCAGTGAAAAAAAAACGATGTTTTTGCCTGCCGTGTCTCGCCTTAAATCCTCAAAGCCTAAACACTCAATAATCAGGCCGTTTGGATTTTCTGAGCACTATGATGTCATAATGCTCCGCCCCCGACTGTCCCGTATTACCATATTTCTGAGCAGTTGCTCATTATCATTTAAAGAGACATGCACCGAAACGAGTCGCTGTGAACACTGTGTTTGAGGAGGTAGAAGGGGTGTTGTTTTACACAACCATTGAGGAACTTTAACCAAAGTATGTTACAAACTTTACATGAACACCCTAAAGAATCATACCAACGTGTGGAAAATGGGCATCCGATGACCCCTGAAAGCTTAGACATTACCTAAAATAATCACAATAAGCATCTTCAAATAAGTGTCCGCTCACCTCTCTTCCTGTTAAAACATGGCGGGCTAGTTTGACTTTAGCAAAGTTGCCTTTGCCGATGGTTTTGAGCAGTCTGTAGTTCCCGATGTGAGGCTGCTCGTCCGTGATGGACGCCACCGAGTTCCTGCAGCGCGGGAGACTCTGGCGACTCGCTGATTTGGTGGGGGGGGCTGGTGTGTCCGCATAGCCGTCGACAGACGTGTGCTGGAAGAGGAGAGGACAGGGTGTTCAGTGCACAGGAAAAAGTAAAAAAAGAAAGACAATAAATTTGTGTGGGCTCGTGTGCAAGACGTTTTTTGTAACTTTAGCGAGCCATGCACTTTCCACAATGCAATGACAGATGCAGATTTGCCAATAAATATTTACACACGGTCAGTGAATCAAACATAAACGTAAATATTATTTTTGTATTCAATACCTACAAATACAAATACCTAAAGGAAGGTTATATTCTTTAAATGTGGTTGATAAGATATTGTTGAATGGCCATGTTCTGGTTTTGAGATGCTTATCAGGTGGATCAATTAATAATTAATAAGTTACTGAGAGACTGAATGAACAAATCGTGAGAAGTATAAGAGTCTACTTCTTTCTGGTCACTATGGGGTGTTTGGTCAATTTATTTAGTTGATTATATATACAGACTTTTGTTTTATTTTTTGTTTGCTTTGATTTTGAGTTTATGGATGAAAATAAACAAAATAACTATGAGTAGAAGTCATATATAAAATGATGGCTGACAATGCTATTTTTCCCAGTAAAATTATTGTTATATATATTATTGTATAACTGTACTATGTGTTGAACTTTCATAGTTTAGTATCTTTACATGATATATTATCTTTATTCCTAATATATGTATTATTTATTTATTTGTATAATAGCTTTAATTTAGTCCTTTCTTTTATATTTTTAAAATAAAAAACATGAAATACGAATTTTTTTTATTAAAAATCCTCATAAGTTTCCACGTTCTTCTAAAACAATCTTTCCAAGAAATCTTTCCGAAACCTTGTTCTGCTAAACTACTGCTTCTACACTACTTTGTTTCGAGGATTTTTCTTTATAATAATTAAATGTTAAATACTTTATGCATTTAATCTTACTTTATATTTCGATGATACCTTCGATGATACAATTCAACCATACTAAAAGCAAAAATTACTTTAGATAAACATCACAGATTTATTCATTTTTTGAAGTGAGTGTTTTAATTTTTTAAGTCTTTCTTCTCCTAGCTTGTCTGAGCGGCGCCCTCTACTGTACATCTACTGTACTCTACTGTGTATTTGCATTTCATTTGGCCTTTACATTTGTCAAATACAGAACTTTATTGTTATTAAAAAACCAACAAGCAAGCCCTGCCCAGATGAGAAAAAGTTAAGCAAAAGTATCATAAAAAGTAACTAAGTAACACCATTAGTTACTTTTTTAGGGAGTATCGCAGTATTGTGACGCATTACTTTTAAAAGTAACTTTCACCAACACTGATTGTTTCAGAAAATTGTACCACGTGCTAAATTAAAGTATAAACAAGGCTTTAAAAGCTGCGTCTTGCGTCCCACTCTTAAAGCATCACGTCACACTATCATCATCCCAGGACTTTTACACACTCGCCACCTTTAAAAAACATACAAATAACACACAAAAAACACTTAATTTGTAGGACTCTGTACACATTCAGAGAGATGTTTTTGGCTGTTAATCCATCCCCATTTCTTTTCAGCGTCGCACGCCGTGAGCAGTTTTCAATAGATAACACATTGAGTCAAACTTTTAAAAGTGTATCAATCGAGACTCCTGAGTTCTTCTTAATTTCAACAAAATAAAACAATTAATCCTAAATGAACACATCTGAATGGCAACTTAAATAAGTGTCTACAGGACTTCTTAAAGTCACTATGAAATAAAAATTGACCGTTCGCAAAGACCCGCCCCCTTTAGTTACTGTTGCTATGTCTGACAAGCTACGCCGCTCTCACACACACACCATGTTCTCACGCAGTTAAAAATTTAACCGCAGAAAGGCGTCAGTACACCGTTTTTCAAGTTCAAATCCTCCAACGTTAATCTACTGACGGCTTTGAACTCTCTGCTACTGACTCTCCTGATGGCTTTGTCGGACAAAATGGCGGATTTGGTGGATTATGATTGGTCAGATCGTCTGTCAATCAAACTCCCTGCGAAGGGTCAATTGACAGCTCTTCTCTTCTGTTCTCTGATGATGAGGGCGGGGCTATGACCTGTCAATCACACAAGATCCACCAATAGCAAACCATAACCATCCAATCAATTCCCCACAGACAAAATCAAGCCCCGCCCACATTTGTTCTTATTTGATAAGCAGTTTCACTCAGATATACGTCACAATGGGGAAGAAAAGACTAGCGCAACTTCCGTTTTAAAAGCGACTATCATGCTGTTAATTCCCTGGTTTAACAGAGATCTATATCAAAAATATATGAAGCTCCTGGATAAAGTGGAAAATGAGCAGAGACGTTCAGCCCAAACCACAGAGAGCACTTACACCAGGACCCATTACAGCGCAGCGCTGGGTCCATACGAGTGAAGCTTCATTACCTGAGCTGTGTCTACCGGAGGAAATCTGAGATGAGTAGGCCATCATAAAAGCCCTCTGTGTGAACGTCATGAAGCTATATGATTGGTTAAGCTACATAAGTTGCAGAAAATGACTTCCCATATCCAATAAAACAATCAATAAAGTAAGAATTAAGGAAAATCAAGACCTGCTCACATTAAAATCAGATGCAAGCGAAGTGCAATCCAGTCATTCACATGCCGTAGTGAAAACTCCTCTGAATATACAGACTGCATGAGAAACAAAACCCATTGTGAACATGTTAACTAGGAGATAATGTACAGTCAGATGGACATCATTTAAAAGTAAATTAATAAGACAGTTCAAGATATTTCATTGGTTATTTTTACAAAACACAATATTCAAAATGACCCTTCAAACCATGCAGCTCACTACAATATACTGTAGACTATCTAACAAACAAGCCATCATATAATAAATATTGTACAGTGCATTAGTTAACGTTGAATCTTTACTATTGGAATAATTGTGTGTGTGTGTGTGTGTGTGTGTGTGTGTGTCTAAACTCTTCATTTCTGCTCAAGTATCCAGACACATGCTAGTCCTTCAAAGCCTCAGAAACCACTACTTCCACACTATCGCTGTGTGAAACCTACAATGAGTTAAAAAGGGGGGGGGGGGGGGGGCTCTGATGTCCCCAGATTGTGTGTGTGTGAAGTCTTAGCTCAAAACACCCCACAGATATTTTTATATAGCATGTTAAAGTTGGCACTTTTTGAGGGTGAGCAAAAACGTTTTGTGTCTGTCCCTTTAAATGCAAAAACTAATATTACACTAACTAATGAAAGTAAAAAAATCTACAAACAATTATTAAAAAGACACATTAAAAATCAGTAATAAAAAACCATTGAGTTCTCTTTCATTTAACGTTTTGATAGCAAGCAAATCCCGCAATTTAGCAACAGAAGACTGCATTAGGGCGGGACTAGGTTAAAAAAAACACAGTCCGTAAAAAAATATGGACTGTGACAGTGTTTCTGAAGGGCATTATTGAAGCCCAAAGTGGGCGGAACCGGCCGTCGCCATCTTGGCAGCGTCAGTCCCGTCCCGGATAACCGAAAGTGGGCAGCGAGGCGGATTAGCTGAGGTGACGTGACGCTAACACAGCAGACAAATGGCTAGCAGTGACAGCAGCGGAAATCCACCTGTCACTCAAGTGGCCACGCCCTTAATTATCCAGACCTTTAAGACTTAATATAATTTTAATCACAGTCGTCATGAAGGGCAAAATTAGCTATATAGACCAAATGCTCTTTTAGTACCAGGCTGTGAACATGTTTTTTTCTGCTGTAAAGTTGGGCATTTCAACATGGGGGTCTATGGGATTGACTCTCTTCTGCAGCCGGTCTCTAGTGGCCAGTCGATGAACTGCAGTTTGAGTCTCTTCAGTGTTGATCCAAGAGAGACGGGAAGGTTGCCGCTTGGTTTACATGTGCAACAAATTTTTTGTGAGTAAAAAAATGGTTGCCGCTTGGTTTAAACACGCTAAAAGATGTCCGTCGTTTTCACTGGAAGGGCCAGTTTGATTATTTTCATGATGTTTAGATAAAACAAGGTCAAAAATATGGATGAATCATTTACAATAATATCTATAACACGCATAAAATAGGTAAGGGGAATTTTACGAACCCATCTCTAGCACAAACTGCCAAAACTACAGTGTTACCCTGACAAGAAACACAATGCTAGGACTTTCCAGACAAACTGACTGAACTGAAGAGTGTCCAGAAACCAGTGACTGGAAGAGCCTGTTGTGGATCACTGCTGAGTCACTAGTACAGTAACATCCTGTGACTTTGGTGAACTGAGGATGACCTGTGTCTTACAACACAATAAAACTCTGACACTAGAGAAACGTCCTTCCCTCGTGCTCTTACTTTCACTGCGCCTCCTCTATTGTTCCTCGTGACACACAGCGACTTTAAGGAAAGCCAATAAACATCTCATCCATTTGCCCTGGTCAATACATGCCGTCTTTACCGCCTCACAATGAGGGGTAGCTTCAAGTCTCAACACTATTCCAGCTTTATCAACAGCAGTTGTGGCATAATGTTAGTTTCCACTCATCCCAGTTTACAGTAAAGACGGTCTATGGGATGGTTTAAAAGCATATATGTAAAACATAGAATTTCGTAAAGTTTTACTCGTTTATTCAGCAAAAAGCATTTATTGTTTGAGCTGTAAAGTTGTTCAAATCATCTTGTAGCAGGGACTTTTTTTCTAGGCAGATGAACATGCACAAAGTCAAAATCATTTTCTTTCTGGTATGATATTATTCCACAAAGCTGTCGATACAGTATAACTTTAAAAAATCTATTTAAAAAATTGAAATATTCAGTGTCAAGTTCCTAAAAATTGCATGCATTCATGTGGGTTTCGTAAATAACTCTTGAAACCATATAACCGAGGTAACTTTTATGTCATTTTTAAGAAAAGGTTTAATATAATTTAAAGTGGGGTTGCAAAGTTTCAATAAACTTTCCCAAATTTTTGTAAACTTTCCAGGATTTTTTGTAAACTTTCCAGGATTTTTTGTAAACTTTCCAGGATTTTTTGGAAACTTTCCAGGATTTTTTGTAAACTTTCCCGAATTTTTGGAAACTTTCCAGGAATTTTTGTAAACTTTCCCGAATTTTTGGAAACTTTCCAGGATTTTTTGTAAACTTTCCCGTTTTTTTGGAAACTTTCCAGGATTTTTTGTAAACTTTCCAGGACTTTTTTGTAAACTTTCCAGGATTTTTTGTAAACTTTCCCGAATTTTTGGAAACTTTCCCGAATTTTTGGAAACTTTCCAGGATTTTTTGGAAACTTTCTCGGAAACTTTCCAGGATTTTTTTGGAAACTTTCGGAAGGTTTCTGGAAATGTACCCATTTTCAATCCCTTTGAAACCCTAATTTTTCCATTAAAGAGAAGTGGAAATGTTTGTCTCTTATTAAGTGATATAATTGTATTTGCCACAACAAAAGCAAAACATGTTTTCCTTACATCTTGAATACACGTTAAAGTACACATCCTGGTCATTACTTTTATAAAGGTTTCAAAGCATATTTTTCAAGTCAGATTTTTTTTTTAAATAACAGTAATTCTTAATTCATAAATATTATTAAGCTTTCGAAGAGTTGCACCACATGACACTGTCCTTGTCATAAAAACCTCAAATTATCTAAGATATTTTTTGATCTTGACACACCTGGTCTCCTGGGTCCCCTCTATGATATCATTTCCTGTTTTACATTGTTTGTTTGTTTTCTCTGCATGTTGGTTGCACCACAAAACATTCCTGGGTGTAAAGACACTTTCTTTTATGGATGTAATAGTATAGAATTTGGTTTATTTTCTATTTTAGCAGTCGTATAAGCTCACGACGCCCCTGAACAAGGAAAACTGGCAGGTCTTAGTGATGTCTTGGAGGAAAAACCATGTTTGACATCAATGCAAGCAGAACTCAGCATTGCAAAACACAACCATTTCTTCTCAAAAGGAAACTATTAAAACACGCTCGCAGAGAAAAAAGACCACCTAATGCCAGGGAGGATCTGGCCGCTCCGACACCAACCAAAACAACGGCGATGACAGCTTTCAGTCAGCGGAGATCTGGCGTCTCCCAGAGCAAACTTCAATAACACCATAAAGTGTCTTTAACACTTCAAATCTGGCGCCTGAGCAAACCTCAACACCGCAGACACATTTTTACCCCAGCACCATTCAGACCGTGAGGTTGGTGGAATAAGTCACTCCTTAAGCCTCAAGAAACGAAACTAGTAGCATCCACATTATCTTGCGTTTTGAGCCCGATGGCAGAAAGCCCAACGCCGGCCTTGACAATCAGCATTCAGTGTAACTGGTGACTCAGCGAGGTATCGAATGATCCGAACACATGATACCGAACGCTGCCCAGGAGCAGATTTTGCACTTTCAGGAGGCTAATACACAGGCCCAACTCAATCACTCTGTAAATACTGCTCTGGAATCATTAGTATATGCTCACCAGGATACTTAATACTCATTCGCTCCGGTTAAATAGCGCTTGTGTTGCGTATAATTTTACTCCGCTTTCGCACTCACACACAGCTTGTGAGTCACAAGTACCAAAATGAGTGGCTTAAACGGCCAAATACACACACAATTATGTCAAAATGAGTATTCAGCAGTTAGTTTTGAAACCTAATTAGTTGAGAAAGATAAGGCAAGTTGTGTAACGGTGTATTGGATCCGTGCACAAACTCTTAAAGTGACAGTAGTCTAATAAACCTGAGGATGTTAATAAAAGACAAATAAAAGCACTCTCTGCTCTTGGCTGAATAACTTTTGTAACTTTAATTGTAAGCATTAATCTGTATTTAATTTGTACAATGAAGACTATCCAGTGTTATTGTACATTTGATTACTATAGTCTTTCTTACCTGAATATACTCTATTCACAGCTGAAAAACTTAAAGCCGTGTTTATTTCATTTCTCTCTTTATTCTATTGCACTTATTTGCGATGTTGTTTGAAATGTGTTTATTTGTTCTTACTTTATTACTGTCTTTTTTGAAAAAGTTTTTTTTATGAAAATAAAATGTTTGTATACGCTGTCAAGTATTGCTCATTGAAATAACCGGCAGGACACACTTTACAAAAAACTCGGAAATCGGAAACGGCCAAGATAATTGCAATCGGTGCATCTCTAATATCAAACAACACACGATGGTTAAAATTATAATCAAGTACTTGTAAAAAGTATAGTCTTTTTTTTAAATGACATTATTACAAAGCGCACTTTTTGAAAATGTCATGAAGTGTATTTAGAAACTTAACGCCCGATTTTAACGATCGGCGGAAGTGCACTTAGTGTCCAAGTCCACTTTTGCTAGTTTAACTGCGGGAAAAATGGTCGGCGCTCCCGGCGCATGGTCTAAAAGTGTTGTTCTCTTAATGAGTAATGGGTGTGTTTTGGGCGTAACGTACAATAAACCAATCAGAGTCTCATCTCCCATTGCCTTTAAAAGCCAGCTGCGCTCGCGCCACGGCGGATTCACTATTTACATGGAGGAGTTTGCAAGCGGAAAAACGCTTCTCCAGAGACGAAACGGATCTGCTCGTGCACGAGGTTAAAGCTGTGTGTGTGTGTGTGTGTGTGTGTGTGTGTGTGTGTGTGGTTAAAGCAAGACCCTCTACTGGACAAGCCGGATTCCACCATATCTTTATGTACACTATATTAATCTTTTACATTGTAATCCTTTTATTTTTCATATTTGGCATGTTTGTGTGCTGCTGCGCGTCCCTGTGTGTGTAATCAGTGTGTGTGTGTGTGTGTGTGTGTGTGTGTAATAAGCAGAGTGTGTGTGTAATAAGCAGAGTGTGTGCAGTGTGTGTGTGTGTGTGTAATAAGCAGAGTGTGTGCAGTGTGTGTGTAATAAGCAGAGTGTGTGCAGTGTGTGTGTGTGTGTGTGTGTAATAAGCAGAGTGTGTCTGTAATAAGCAGTGTGTGTGTGTGTGTGTGTGTGTGTCTGTGTGTGTGTGTAATAAGCAGAGTGTGTGTGTGTGTCTGTGTGTGTAATAAGCAGAGTGTGTGTGTAATAAGCAGAGTGTGTGTGCAATAAGCAGAGTGTGTGTGCAATAAGCAGAGTGTGTGTGTGTGTCTGTGTGTGTAATAAGCAGAGTGTGTGTGTAATAAGCAGAGTGTGTGTGCAATAAGCAGAGTGTGTGTGCAATAAGCAGAGTGTGTGTGCAATAAGCAGTGTGTGTGCAATAAGCAGTGTGTGTGTGTGTGTGTGTGTGTAATAAGCAGTGTGTGTTTGTGTGTGTGTAATAAGCAGAGTGTGTGTGTGTAATAAGCAGAGTGTGTGTGTGTGTGTGTGTGTGTGTGTAATAAGCAGAGTGTGTGTGTGTGTGTGTGTGTGTAATAAGCAGTGTGTGTGTGTGTGTGTCTGTGTGTGTGTGTAATAAGCAGAGTGTGTGTGCAATGTGTGTGTGTGCAATGTGTGTGTGTGTGTGTGTGTGTGTGTGTGTGTGCGTGTGTGTGTGTGTGTGTGTGTGTGTAATAAGCAGTGTACGCAAGTTGTGGACCCGCTTATAGGCTCACATTACTAACGTGCTCTTTAAATAAAAAAAAACAGCGCCACTGACTTCAGAGCAGGCTTCAGTTGATCAATGGCTCAGTCTATTTCAGTTCCTCATAATAGCAACGCTCCAGCAATGCGCCTGAACACACACCTGGTTTCAGCCCATGGGGCACAGATGAGCGCAAATGCATTTGTGAAAATGATAACTGCGTCGGGCTGAGACTAGCAGAAAACACTTGTCACGCCAGCGCTGCATTGCTCCGGGCGTGTGATAGGGCCCTTAGTCATGAACCGTTTATTTCATTATTATTATATTATCTGAAAGTAGTTCATAAATAAATAAATAAATAAGTATATATATATCTATATGAGGCCTGCGCGACGCACCGGACTCGCATCTCTCACGGAGGAGCGACGCCACTGAAGACCGAGAGAAGGCAGGCCTGATTTATGTTGTGTTGTGTTTGTTTTATTAATGTTGCAGCAGTCGGCCATGAGGGGCTGCCGTCTTTACTTTCAGTTATTATTAAAGTATGTGAACGTTCGCCGGCTCCAGACTCCTCCTTCCCATAACAACAAACTATGCTACACACACACACACACACACATATATATACATACACACACAAGTATTACAAATAGATTTTAAGCACACTACAAGTGCATATTCAACACAATTAATTGCACTTCTTTTTCACAAGGTTATATATAGTGTCGACAGTTTAACTTTTCTCCGATTCTCTTAAAAACGTTGCTTCGCCGTGACCTTAGTTGGCCTAAAATCCTATTTTACTGAGATCATAATGAAGAAATTATTCTAATTTAATTAAATAAAACTGCTTAATATTTAAATATTTACTTGTCATGTGGTAAAATCAACTTAAAAATAGAACAGGAAATGATATCATAGAGATGACCCCTGCAGACCCTCATGACTGTGTGTCAGGCTCTCCTAAAATAGCTGATGATTTGACCTTTCTATCACAAGGCAATGTTTAGATTGTTAAATGTCATGTAGTGCGACTCCCCAACAACTTATTACCTTTAAAAAATCTCCATAAAGACTTTTTGAAATGAAGGTGAAAGGCAAATACAGTCTGCTATTGTTATTGATAGCTTTATCCTGGACACTTTTGTTCATCAATGACCCGTGTTGATTAGAAATATAAGCATTGATACAAATAGCTCCAATTAAATCTCTATATTTTACCCAATATTTGTTTGAGGACTCTGTTTGTTTGTCCGTTTGAGAAAGCATCAGTATTTTGTGAGAAGATCTGCCATCTTTTTTATATGCCACATCCCAGACGGACATCTTTGACTCTCGTGTTCAACTTTTAAAAATGCGTCTGCGTTCGGTTTTATGAAAACGCACACTGCGTGGAAGGGCCCTTAGAAGGCAGCCAGGCAGCTCACTTGGTTTTGGAAGAGCGCTAAAGTTTGATCAGGAGTCACAGATGTTAAATATCCCGAAGAAAAGAGAAAAGAAATTAAACTGAAGGCATTCATGACACAGCATCGGCATTCCTGCTTTAGCATGACAATGAACACACTGCCTGGACACAACATTCCCACAAGGTACAACCTCCGTTTGCACACCCCCCCCTCTCCACACACACACACACACACACACACACGCGTTTCTTTAAAAGCACTCCCTTCTCTCGCAGTCTTTCCTCTGTTATGCAACTGTTGTAAAAGAAAAAGCGCTCTCCAAAACATTAGTTGTGATGATGATGATGATGATGATGATGATGATGGCTCTGTTCAATCTCTGCCTCACTTTCACTTCCATACTCTGCCGTCTGTACGGAAACATACTATACGCAAGTATGCAAATGTAAAAACACTTCAAGCCTGATTTCATGCATAACCGCGTTCTGAAATGCAACACATTATGCATTGCATTCTCGGTGTGACCACAAGGGGAGCTATAGCTGCATTTCTATATGGTCACTCTTGTCTTTTCTGACAACAGTCAAGTCTTTATCATAGGAACTTCGTGGAATTGAGACACTTTGGCTTCACTTTTCAGGGCGTCACGCTTGATTAAAAAAAAATTAACTCAGGCTTTTTATATTCCAAAAATAATCAAGCGATTAATTAATCAACATTGACGAAATTTTCAGGCTATCCATGTTTTCACGGTAATTCGATAGGAGGCGCTATTACGCTTCTTCCGAAAGAGCACAAAATCTCTGGAGCAAAACACAGGTGTAGAAGAAGCAGAAACAAGCGATAGAAGCATTGCTTACGCACATGTACAATAACGCAATCTTCAAACATTAAACGGCAATAAGGAAGAGGAAACGACTGAAGCTTTGGAGGTGTTGATGGACTTGATCTCCATCTATGTTATGATCATTGTTTCGAATACGATCAGGAAGTATAGCCTACTCTTTGACAAAAAGCCATTTTCTCAGATTTCTGTTTGAAATATATGTGACCGTGGACCACTAAACCAGTCACATGGGTCAATTTTTTTAAATAGAGATGCATCATCTGAAAGCTGAATAAATAAGCTTTCCATTGATGTGTGGTTTGTTCGAAAATCTGGAATCTGAGGGTGCAAAAAAATTGAAACATTGAGAAAATCTCCTTTAAAGTTGTGCATTTATGTTCGCGATTGTTTTATATATTTACGGTTGGAAATTTACTAAATATCTTCATGGAACATGATCTTTACTTAATATCCTAATGATTTTTGGCATAAAAGAAAAATCTATAATTTTGACCCATAAGATCATATTGTTGGCTATTGCCACAGATATACCTGTGCATGTTGTAACAAAATATTCTGGGGGCCATGAAATTGTGAAAATCATAAAAAATGCTGGCGCTGGCTGGCAACTTTTTTTTTTTAAAACACTGGCGAGGACTATTAGTCAGTCGCAGACCTACAAGAAAATAAAAATCAAAGCAGCATGTGGGACGCCTTTATGTATTGTTTCTTCTGAATTCACCTTTGGCTAAGCCCCGCCCCCCTTAGTTACTGTTGCTACCTCCGACAACTTCATCTGGGCTCTGGTTTGGTATCAACATGGCTTATGCTGTGACGGCTCTTCCTGCTGAAATGTTATCAAACTTTTATAAAGCAGCAAATAAAGTGTCCGATAGAAGTAGGCAAAAGCGGCTGCAGTGTGCGTTCGAAGGGTATATTCAAGACATACCGGAGAAACGCAAGCAACAACAAGATCCAAATAGAGGCAAAAGCATAACGGTCACAGTTAAAAAATGAACCACCGCATATCCTAATCGAGACGGAGGCTGGGACTCAATATCAGGAGCAACACTGTTCATGCAGAGCTGGGTCTCTATACACTTCTATAATCGTTATTACAAAGCAAACGGACTACGCGAGTATAAAGTTGTGTTTATTAGCAGCGTGTGCTAGCGTATCAACAATTAGCGTAGAGAACCGAAATCATAGCATAAAACTGTCTAACTAGTATAACTTCACAGTAAGGTTAAAACACAAAGGTGTGTTGTTGATCTTGAGGGGTTTCGCTGACTGAGGACGTCCACACAGTTTAATCCGAAGACGACACTTGTCAGTATTTTACTTCAGTTTTGGGAAGGGAATAAACGGACACCCCCCTCCAACCTCTCTGGGAAACGCGTATCTGTGTTACAAATGCCCCCGGCACAACGGTTAACCATATTTCTGATAAAACTACGACGGTAATAGCCTGCCGAGACCAAAAATATGAGACGCCTGTGTTAAAGTCAATGGAGCGCTGTGAAGAAGTGTCGGACCGCTGTGGAGCTCGTTCTTGGCTGCGCTGTGATTGGTCAATCTACATTCTAGGGCGTGGCTTAGCCAAAGTCGAATTTCAAACTCAGTAAAAGGTCAAATCACGCATTATCATCGGTCACCTTTGAGTACTCGGGTCCATCGCTAATGCATGTTAACGCACAGCATGCTAACGCCTTCTCTAAACTCATCCCCATGCCACAGAAGCTCATACTCTTTCACATCCTTGAGCACGGAGGTTCGTAACCATCAACATAACACACGCGTGCTTCTGGCTTTACGGTCCCGGTCCCGACTGACTCATCAATCCAGTAGTGTGAGTCAAGATATAGGGATAGCAAAGGTCACACGACTGGCTTCTGATTTGTTCTTAAGCAAACAATGGAAGTCGATAGGGAGATTATCGGGACTGTCACTGACATCACTTGCACAATTTGCAGAACTAGTGTGTTGAAAATACGCAACAAATTCACAACCTAAAGGCATCAGACCAACAGATGTCAACAAACGCCGCTTTTCATCAGATTCACTGTGTCCATACTTAATAAAAGTGGGTGTGCACTGCAAACAAAGCAGTCCAATCTCTAATCCACACGGTCCTGGTCATTCAGACCCAGGTGTGGGTGTCCTTCATTTGGTTGATGACAAAAAATGTAATAATTTTTCTTTCTCTTTTGTATTTTTTATCACTAGTAAAACATTAATCAATTTGATAAATAAGTTATGAGGTAAAAATGAGGATAAAGGTAAAAGTAATCAGATTATATGACCCTAAATGTGTAATGTATTACGTTACTAAAATTTTTAATCATGTAATCTGTATTCAGCAATAATCTACAATTTGTAAGTAATCTCCTCAGCACTGTAAACATAACAGGGGCAATCGTGTTTTTAACTGAATTACACTTTTTTGTTTTAATATGTAGTTTATTAAAACTTGACCTATAAAGTTATTAAAAGGTAAGATTGTGCCTTTATTATTAGTTAGCATGCATGCTAACACATTGTCCATACCAGACGCGACGCGACTATGGGAAACTAGCGGTGTACCGATGCGCTCATGTCACGATTCGATATTAGTGCGATACGATATTAGTGCGATACTCCAAGTCATATGATAAAAGGGTAACAAAAAATTTACTGTTGAATAAAATGCTAAATTTGGTATTACATAGTGTGTGTAAATGAATAGTGTTGGACTTGATGCTGGAAGCCCAAAGCACAGGACAACAGAGACGCCAGAATAACAATATTCATGATTCTGAAGCTGAACATACAGGATAATTTTAGACGAATATGTTTGCACTCTGTCACTGACTAGATATATTTAAAATAATGTTTACTGGTAACAGACATTTGGTATTATCAGGACCCACAAATATTCCCACATTATTATACATTATATCTCACATTATTATACATTATATTCAACATTATATATAGCAGTTTAATGTACTGACACTAAACTCTTTTTTCACGCAAAGTTATTTTCCTTTTGGGGCGAACTATCCACGACTTAGGGCTGTAAACGATTAATCGCGATTAATCGAATCCAAAATAAAAGTTTGTGTTTACATAATATATGTGTGTGTATTGTATTGTGTATAATTATTTTGTATATATAAATACACACACATGCATGTATATATTTGAGAAAGATTTGCATTTATATACCGCATATATTTTTATATAATTTATATTATATATAAATATAACTATTTTATATATAAATAAATAAAAATTCGTACATATATACATGCATGTGTGTGTATTATATATAAAATAATTATACACAATACACACACATTTATTATGTAAACACAAACTTTTATTTTGGATGCGATTAATCGCGATTAATCGTTTACAGCCCTATATTGTTGCATTTGTGTATTGCGATACATTGTGACACGATATATTGTTACACCCATATGGGAAACTATACAAAACCACAGCCAATCAGAATATTGAATATTACACCATTTAAACATTATTAAAAATACAAACTGAGTGACTGAAACAATTGTTGTCATAAATACACTTGTCTGTTAACAATTTGAACGTTCTTGTTCACTTTCATTTATTTTGAAGATCTGAGGTGTGTTGCTTTCAGTACGGCTATAAAATACACACAAAATGATATTCAAACTCACAGAGACGCTTTCAACATTAAATAAATGTACCCGAGTACCTCAGTACCTGAGATTATCACACTTTCTGTAGTTGTTCCAGCCGCGACGTCGCAGAGATAAGAACCGGCGTACAACATACAAATGCCATTTACGTCTTTAAACTTATATTGGCATCGCCAACAAAGCCATTACATATTTAAAACAGTAATATCCTATACTAAATCTTGACAAACTATATATCATTTGAAAGCTTACAATCTCTAGTTTACATATTTGGTGACTGATTTTCAAAATACATTACAGAGAAGTCGTAACTTATCAATTTGCAACAATAATATGTTCATACTCCTAAGGCGTGTTCAGACCTTTATTTTCAAATAGTGATGAACATGAAAAATCATGAAAGAATGGTAGAAACCTCAGTTTGTTTTCATGCCAAGAGTTCAGAAGATAGCATCCATTCAATTCTTTTAGAAAAAAAGGTCTGAAAATGTTTCAAATATAAAGAAAACAATAATAGATTCAGCATTAGTGATGTGGCGGCGAGCTATAATGCACATGCGTGATCTTTCTGTTTCTTAGAGGTTGAATTCATTTCAAAATCTGCCAAACTTCCAACACTACTTCTGAATAGGATGTCTACTTCATAAATTGTATGAAAATTGTAAAAATAATGGTTCAGATCACGCAAACAACATATGGAAATGGAGGCGCCCTTATATGGGCAGTAATGTCCACTAGTGGAGAAGTGTGGTACTGCGCACAAACTAAATCTCACTGAAAGCTCATTTTCTGAGATATCAACCTAAAATTTGAAACACATTTTGTTCAGATTTTTTTATTTGATTCTTTTGCATTTTTAGAGTCCACCAGGTTTTGAAAAAATATATATAAAATATGAATAATACATTTTTTAACATTGTACATTTTCATAAACTCAAACTTCTATAACTTTTTTTGTTTAACGTTCTTAATTTATTTCACTTCTAAAAAAATCTGCCAAATGTCTTCTTTAAACCAAGACCAATCTCACATCTATATTCCAAAGAATTCTTGAATTACAACCATTTAAGTTCGGCATGTGCATTTTCATGTCTATTAAAAAAAGGGGGGTGCCGCTTAAGAGAGTTAAAGCGTAGTTTTTGAAGAGTGTGTATGTGTGAACGTGCTCTAGTGCGTAAGAACGAGCCTATGATTGAATCTGGAAATAAAGCAAAATAACAGAAAAATGAGAAAGAGTCGTCAGATGACATGTCTGTAATTTCTATCAAAACATCTAGCGTTAATACGATCTCAAACAGATTCATTAAAGGGGTCATGACATGGTTTTTTTTATTTTATTATTATGTTCCCTTAGGTGCAATTATAGTATTACTATAGTTTTTTTTACAAAAAACTTTTAAAATGTAGTGATTTATGACCTTTTCCCACCCTGTTTCTCATCCTCTGATTCAAACAGTCTGTTTTGGGGGTGTTTCCCCTTTAAGAGTTCAGTGTTAACGCCCACTGTTATGATTGGCTAACGTCAGTGCCTATGCGTCAATTATTAACGCTCCCAGCCAGAACGTTTGCGGATTCGGCGCAACTGTTTAATAGCGGGTGATGCATGCGAAGCGATGGCTCTTGCAATGATAAAACCTTATTATGTTTGAGCCGGAATCAGAGGAAAATGAAGCATCACCACAACAACGAAGACTGGATCAGCCCGTGTCCACATGGAAAGTGAAACTATTTTGAATTAATAAAAAAAAATTAACCCGAGACACTTGAAAACGGATTATTGTTGCATAATTATCCTATAGCTTCATTTGCTAACAGTTTAACATTATTTAACTAATTCCAATGACACGATAGGGTGTACCACGGACAAAAATGCATGCACAGACAGGCCATCTTTGAAGATGCAGCATTGATAAAGGCAACATTTTAAATTTTCTATCACATGTAGGCCTACTAGAAAGGCGACATATTTTCAAGATTCTCTTATACAAATGTGTTTATATTAGCCATGGTAAAAAGTAAGTTTGCGTCGTCGTTATTGAGCCCAGAATAGTCGGCACGGACTTATCTTTGAGCAACCGTTTTCTGGCAAAGCCAAGCATCATATTGGGATTTTTTCCTCAAAACAGTCATCCTTAAATGTATAGAACACTGCCGTGACTGGGACGTCCGCAAAAAATAAAGTGCATCCATTTTTCCCTGACGACTGGATCTTTCAGCGTATTTAAAAAGTAGTTTAAAGTTTTAAATACATTACTTACAGTTTGCGTCGTCGTTGTTGAGCCAAGAATAGTCGGCACGGACTTATCTTTGAGCAACAGTTTTCTGGCAAAGCTCAAAACAGTCATCCTTCAAATGTATAGAACAAACGCTTAAACTAACACTGCCGTGACTGAGACGTCCGCAAAAAATAAAGTGCATCCATTTTCCCCTGACGACTGGATCTTTCGCAGCGTATTCAAAGATGTTGTTTGTCCACAGCCAGGAACAGCACATCTGCGGCGTCGTAATTTCCCTGTACACAGATCCACTCTGCCCACTCGCTGTCCGTCGACTGAACACTTGTGAGGCGCGCAGCGCGCGGGCGCGACGATGATACGAAATGAGCGTAGTTGTCTTGCGCTTTAAGCGTAGTTGTCTTCTGCTGGAGGTGGTGATATGCAAACGCTGGTACGTCACTTCGTACCGTGACGTCACTTCTTACCATGGATCCAGAACGAGCTGTATTTAGAGCTTGATTAAATAAATGATTTGTTTATAATGGGGAGGACGTCTTAAGCTATGAAACTTGCAGGACGTTTTAATGGTACAAAGACCTCTTATATACCAAAAGATCAAGGCAAATTTGGTTTCTCATGTCATGACCCCTTTAAAAGTAGTTATTACTCCACTCCTGCGTGACGTCATTAACCAACGCGAGTGAACGACCAGTTTCGGGAAACAGTCGTGACTCGCTAGTTGAGTTCTTCAACGATGCGTCGTGCTACGGTAGTGAGTTACAGCGCTGTACAGGACACACACCCTTTCTCAGCTCTCATATAATGGAGTCAATGCAGGCAGATCAATAATATTGTTGAATATTAAATGTCCCCAACTAAGCACGAACTCAAGGCAAAAGCTGAAAAGTTGATTATGAATCGTTGCATTAATCGGCCAAATAGTCGAGTAATTGTTCAAGCAATAGTTAGACGAGCCAATTACCAGAACAACACTGTTGCAGACAGTCCTGCTGTTCATTCTCCAGATACACACACACACACACACACACACACACACACACAGTGGATTCGAGTGTGTTATAGTTGGACAGCTGCATTGATTATAACCGAGAGAAGTGCACTGATACCCAAACCCCCTTTGACCTCTGCCAGGACAAGCTTTACGACACACTCATTCCTGTCAGACACACACCGGCCCGTCTGCAACTTCAGGCCCAGTGAGAACACACAACCGCCAATGCAAACCAAGATTCAATATCTGATGACGGTTTATTACCCCGCATCTTTATATCATGATCTCACTGCATGCAAAATGCAACACCCATAATGCACTGCAAGGCTGTAAACGATTAATCGCGATTAATCGAATCCAAAATAAAAGTTTGTGTTTACATAATATGTGTGTATTGTGTATAATTATTTTGTATATATACAAAAATAACACACATGCTTGCATATATTTGAGAAATATTTGCATTTATATACTGCATATATATTTTTATATGATTTATATTATATATAAATAGAACTATTTTATATATAAATAACACATTTTTCTTAAATATGTCGTGTGTATTTCAAAATAATGATACACAGTACACACACACATATTATGTAAACACAAACTTTTATTTTGGATTCGATTAATCGCGATTAATCGTTTACAGCCCTAGTTCGTCATCATTTACTCGCCCGTTACAAACCTTTTCCTCGTCTACAAACACGAAGATATTTGATAGTTCGAGTTAACGTCTAGAAATGTTTCTTTTTTTTTCTTTTTCTGATGCGTTGTTCATACTCGTAATGTTACAACTTCTCATGCCACACAATTGCCAGAACTGATTTACCGGTATTTTTTGGAAAGGGCGCGTTCACACATGATCTGTGAATGGCATTTAACCAGTTATTTAACAGTAAGCACTGTTGAAATGCGATAACGGGGTTGACAACATGGTGATGTCCGGAGGTGATGCCACGGATTCAGCATTAATGACAGACCCAGACGACCTCGGAGCGTCTCTGTGCTTTTCATTAATCACAGCCAGTAATTACATGATTGAGTCAACAGCCCCTGTGCGCCCATTATCCGCCCGCCACAAAGATCTCCCACAGCCCACAGTCTCGCATCACTGGAGGATCTCCGCAATCCTTTACATAATCTGAGCTCTGCAGGCCGAGAACCCGAGGTGACTTTAAGCCCACGGGAACACAAGACTTCACACGGCCTCCTTTCTCCAATAACTCACCGATCAAGATCCTTCCCCAATGATCATTCCTCTAGGAGTGAAGAGCTTTTGTGCATCAAAATGCACAAACCTCGTGTTCTCAAATCACATTAACTTCATTACAGACC
The DNA here is from genome assembly GCF_949152265.1 of Phoxinus phoxinus. NCBI lineage: Eukaryota > Metazoa > Chordata > Actinopteri > Cypriniformes > Leuciscidae > Phoxinus > Phoxinus phoxinus. The sequence continues at coordinate 4,862,076 of NC_136895.1, forward strand.
AATATTTCTGCCAGGCCAATTAAAAAGATTTAAGAGCTCAGACCAAAGTGGAATATTTTCATTAAATTTGGAGGGGGAAAATGGATGGCTTCTGAAGACTGGGAATATAGCACAGTTTTATGGTGATTTTATTGTCCCTTTGGAGCATGACGGTACAAAAAACGTCATTGTACGTAAAAGAGAGAAAAACATAATAGCTGTATTCAAAGTTAATAGTAGTAGTACATTTGTTTAAAACTTCACAACCATTAAATAAGTATGGATGCGTGTAGTAGGAATGAAATATGGACGACGTAGCCTATAGTTCACCCGGGTACTTTTGCCTACTCTTTTATGATAATACTTGTTATACTACACATAGTACATACTACACATAATTGTTATCCGGTCCTGCACAGTTGTGTCGTGTAGCCCCACCCACGGTTAAATCTCATTGGCACAAATTCACGCTATAATACAAATCGCTAGAAACAAAGTCAAGTAAATTGTTGGTAAAATGTTCCATTATGTGTTCACTATCCTTGTGTCAGCCTGTAAATCTACCAAAAGCTGTGTCAGTGGTGGTTAATAAACAATGTGTTATCATTATTATAATTTTTTATACACTCAGTAGTCTATATTGCGCGAAATAACAATTTTATTCCAGTATTTGTTTTCCTACATCCCTTTTGCTGTCATTAAACTCTACGTTCATCCTGAAAACCCTCATTAAGTAAACTGTACAGTAGGCCTACCAAGCTTATTACATATTAATTACAATGTAGTAAACAGTGTTGAAATTGGTGCCGGGACGATGAAGCATGAGGTGGGACAGATGATGGGAAACATGTGATGTGATGAGGATCATCACTGTGCTGAATGCTTAACATAGGACAGGGGAGGCATCTTATACACCTGAACGTCCCTGACCATTGTGTATAGCTATAAAGCAGATATAGCTCTATTAATGGCTTTAAATTAACACTAGATATGACTATCAAACCTTCAGAAGGCAAACGAGCATTCAACCAATCCGGCTTATTAAAGCATTAAAAGCCTGTGTACGCGTCAGCTAAAACACAAGGACGCGAGCGAGCACAGATGCATTGTAATCATGAATATTCATGCAGACTGATATGTTGTATCATTGACTTACATTCTCGGCGTCGCGCTCGTTGACGGTGGGCAATGGCGTTCTGGTCGACATCTTGTGTTTACAGGCCGCGCGCTCCGCACCGGCGCTCAGCGAAGATAACGCGGAAGATACAGATATCTGAACCCGCTTCACACCGGCATGTCTCCTGGCCTTCAACCTACGACTATAACATGCACATATCCAGCAGGAGCGGCCCGCGTCAGCGCGTCAGCCGCGGGCGATACAGAGAGAGAGACGGAGCGAGCGCGACGCTGCGGATGCGCGGACAGGACGAGTGTGTGTGCGCGCGCGCGAGTGTGTGTGTGTGTGGAGCTCAGGCTCCTGCATTGATCCACCCTGATAGAAACACGCACACACACACACACACACACACACGCGGAGGGGGAGGACAATGATAGCGCTCAGTGCTTCTGTCTTAAAATGATCAATGCCGCTATTTAAGTGTTAAACGCGTATTTACTATAAATAATTCGTTTTATAATATCACTTGCAGATGCTTTGTCATGGCAAGCACAATATTGCCACATTATTTGAGACTATAGTGTGTGGGAAAAGGGCATGAACCTACATACACTGTTGAAATGTTCTGTCTCTTAAAATAAGAAGCGCACTATAATATGCTTGTCCATATTTGGTCTACATCACCACCTAACGGCTTTAAAACAGTACTGCAAAAAATGTAAGAATAACTAAGTCTAAATTTCTTCATCATGTTTTATTTAAATTGTATGTTGGAAACACAGTAGATTCTGAACAAAACATCCTCCACACCGCCAGGGGGAGCCGTCAAATGAGTTTTAGAAGTGTGCAACAATTTTAGTAGAAAAAAAAATGCTGATTTAGGAATAGCACACTTAGAGTAATAGTTCACACACAAAAAAGGACATTTTGTCATCATTTACTCACCCTCAAGTTGTTCCAAATCAGTATGAGTTTATTCTGTTGAACACAAAAGATACTTTGAAGAATGTTGGAAATCAAACAGTTGAGTCGACGATAGCCATTGACTTTCATAATAGGAAAAAAATCAGATATTCAGCAGAAGAAAGAAACTCATGCAGGTTTGGATTTGGAACAACATGAGGGAGAGTAAATGATGACAAAATATATATATATATATAATATATAATAAATATAACAAAATAATATAAAAACAGTGGTAAAACCTCTACTATTATAATTAATTTTGAGCAATATTTTGCAAACAGTTGTATTATTTGGTCAGAATACACAGCTAATTGTGCATGGCTGTGAAGAGGATGATGGTGTAGTTACGGCATCGACCAGCAGGAGCTGACATGGCAGTGTACACAACACTCACTGTGCACCGCAGAAATACGGTTTGAAGGTTTAAATCAAGGCATGTATGCTGGTCTAGCCGTGAAGACGACTCTTAAAGGGATAGTTCACTTTGAAATTAAATGTTGGTATGTTTTATCTTACCTGAAGTGCATCCAAGATGTAGGTGTCTTTGTCTCTGCAGTAGTTTCAGTTTTGACATTTTTAGGTCAAACCGTTCTTGTCTGTCAGTCATATAATGCAGGTCTATAGGCACTGTCTCCAAAAGCATGCAGAGAAAAGTCCAAATAAAAAAATTCCCCATCGTAAGTGCACATTGATGGCCTAAGACACGAAACAAGCGGCTTGTGTGATAAAACGAACAGTATTTATATCGTTTTTATCTCTTTTACACAACCACGTCCAAGTGATCTGTTAACGTCGCTTGCGCAAGCGCCGGAAGGCTCCGGAAGTGATCTCTCGCGCGTGTACGTCACTCATTGTTTACACCAGAACCTATGCACAGAACAGAGATTGTAGGTAGGACGGCTAATAGAGATGGTACTAGTTTGCGCTTATCCGGGATGTTTACACCGATGTAAAAAAATACATTTACGTAAGCTCGGGAGACCACTTCCGGAGCATCCAAAGTGAACTATCCCTTTAAAGTCCCCCTGTAGTCAATCATTTTACTCGACACGCTTTCCTAATTTAGTATGCGCGGTTCTATGAATATGCAAATGAGCCCCGCCTCCACTCACTCACTCAGAGATCCACTGGTTGACGATCACACGTTGATCTGATTGGTTACAAGGTAGTGTGTGACGTCAGAAACACCAGCGATTTCAAACTGTGTTTTTGAGACTGTCTTTGGTTCACTGCCGTTTTAAGCAGAAAATACTCAGCAATGCTGTCGTGTCGACTTATGAACTTACACACGGTTTGTCTTAAAGCAGATTAAAAACACCACATAGACACATAAACAACATTAAAAGCTGGATGTATACTTGATTTGCTCCTATATCTGAGTGAAACGGCTCATGAACAAGAACAAATGTATTTCCTTTAGAGAACGAGAAACTCGTGAAGTAATTACTTGTTCAAATAATAGTTTAGTTTTTTTTTTTTATGGGTGGTTATGGTAAGGGGCGGGACATTTCCCGAAGCGCTTGACCAATCACAACACACTGATCCAGTCAACCAATCAGAGCACAGTGTGCTTTTCAGAAGGAGGGGCTTCATAGAGACAGGAAGTAAACAGAGCGTTACTGACAGACTGGGAAGAGAGGAGCCGCAATAATGGGGAATTAAAGGTGTTTTTGAACATTTAAGCGTGAAATTCAAGTAGAGTCCAAAAACAAAATCAAGACTGCATAGGTAATACTATAAAATTTGTGGGTAGCTCAAACGAGATGACTATTCTAGGTGATTTTAATATTAACTGGTTAGAACGGTCATCTATAAATGATAGAAATTATGTTGAAAGCTTAAATCTGACTCAATTAATTAGTGAACCAACTCGGGAAAATTAGATTACTTCGTTTACCACCCAAAGTGATCAGGGTAAGACAGAGCAAATATTTTAACACAGATTTTTTTATCCAAGATTTATTAGATATAAATTGGAATAGGTTTGATCTCATTCCATTTGTTGAGGATGCTTGGAATTTTCTTTATACGGAAGTTCTTAAAGTAATTGATAAACACGCCCCTTGGATATCAATAAAGGTCAAGGGCCGACACTTACCATGGATTGATGCAGATTAATACATCTTTTCAAACAAAGAGATAAGGCATGGGACAAGTACCGCCTGTCAAAGGACCCAGTAGATGGGCCAGTATATAAACAATTAAGAAATACGTGTACGACTAAAACAAGAAATGCTAAATCAAATTATTACAAAAACTCTTTGTCTAATAATTTAAATAATCCTAAGAAGTTCTGGAAAAGTCTTAAACAAGTCCACTAAAACCATTGCTACCCAAATTAAAGTTAATAATGATGTTATCAGTGATCCTTCCGCAGTTACCAATGCCTTCAACCAACACTTTTCCTCTATTTGTAGCTCATAATTTTCTAATGTTTCCTTCTCTAGTTTGGCAGATGAGCCTAACAGTTCCTTTTCATTTGCTACTATAAATCCTACTGACGTTCAACAATCAATCTCTGAACTAAAGTTGGGTAATGGCACTGATCCTGATGGCCTGGAGATTAAGTTTATTAAGCTTGCGTCTCATGTATTGGCATTTCCCTTATCAGATTTATTCAATTTATCTTTATCCACCTCTGTGGTTCCACTAATGTGGAAATCTGCCAGAGTTACACCAATACATAAGGGTGGCGACGCACTTGATCTCAACAACTATAGACCTATCTCTATCATCAGTAGTACAGCAAAAGTGTTTGAAAAACTAATATTTAAACAATTATTTAAATATATTAATTAATTTTCTATCACCAGATCAATCTGGTTTCAGACCAAACTTTTCTACAACTACTGCTCTTCTAAAATTGACCAACGATGTTTCATCTTCTCTAGACAATAACATGTCAACTGGTGCAATATTTATAGATCTCACTAAGGCTTTTGATATGGTCGATCACTATTTGCTTCTCGACAAATTATATGCAATAGGCCTTTCTAGACACACTCTTCTCTGGTTTAATTCTTATCTCCATTGTAGACGTCAGCGTGTCTATGTTAATGTTTGTGTATCGCAGTCCTTAATAATGGAGAAAGGTGTTCCTCAAGGCTCTGCATTAGGGCCTCTTTTATTTTCTTTGTTTATTAATGACCTTCCTCTAACTTGCTCAGACTGTTGTATTCATCTATATGCAGATGACACAGTGATTTATACATCCAATAAGTCTGTCTCTAAGATTCAATCCTCACTGCAATCGGACTTTAATGCTATTCAACTTTGGTTCCAATCTAACCATCTCCTATTATTGAATAATAATAAAAAAGTCATATAGTTTACGGTTCCCCACCAGATCAGCTACACGGAACCAAGTTAACAATCTGTCACTCAAATTTTTAGACGATACTCAACTATTACAAGTTGATGAACTTTTGATATTTGATATTTTGAAATATCATGATATTTGGGCCTATGGCTTGACTCACAACTTACCTTTAGATGTCATATCAATTCTGTTGTAAAAAAGATTAATTGTAACTTGCGAATATTGTTTCGCTCTATTAAGTGTTTTACTCAAAGGATTAGGTTACGAATTGTGTCACAGTTAATATTTCCCATACAAGACTATGCGGATGTTGTCCATCAAAACACCTCAGAAGTAAACTTGAAAGTATTAAATGTCACTTTTAATAATATATGTAGATTTGTGCTAAGATGTCCATTTACCACTCACCACTGTGTAATCACAAAAAAAAACTTTTTTAGTTTAGACTTTGTAAAAGGTCCCTTTTAAATGTTCATTGTTACATTTAGTTAAAAAATAATAATTCCATCACACGAAATCAAACAAGCTTTGTTAAAAGTGAAGTTTTATTGCGACAGCAGAGTAACGTATGCGACAGAAGTTTGTGTTCACTTTTTCCCCCCCAGAGTCAAAAAAACATCTGGACTTTTATAGAAACCGATATGTAACGTGTGTGTAGCAATTACAAGATAAAACACTGGACTCTTACTAAGCAATAAAACACTATAAATGTATATATATATAAAATTAAAATTAAAACATTCAAGGCATTTCCAAGTCGTAACATACAGCATACTAAAATCAAGACATCCTTCATTCTACAGGCACTTGAACTTTGATCTCGATGACAGTCATTTTATAAACATGGTTTTCTCAACAATTGTTTCTATGAGTACTTCTGAATTATATAAAAAAAAAAGGCTTAACTCATAAACATCATAAAAAAAGTCGTATAAACAGTACCTTTCTGTACATTGAACAAACAGGACCTTTTAAATAAATCAAGAGGCTCCCGAGACAATCCTTCTAAAATATAAAATTGGTCAGTGCATGGTTTGGTATTACAAACGCACCATTTACTACATTTCTTGGTTTTGAGCGGGCAAACTCACACTGAGAAGTCAGACAAACCCCGTTAAAAAGCAAATGTTGGAGGAACCTTCTAAAACATTTTATTAAACATATACAGTATATATATATATATAAAAGGAAGAGATGGTTGATAATAAAACAAGTCTTTTTTCTCGAGACAAGACACTTGAATCAGGGTGTGTGTGGCGGCGGGTTTCTCCATCGCGGCCGGCGGGTGATCCAGGGTGTGTGTGGCGGCCGGCGGGTGATCCAGGGTGTGTGTGGCGGCCGGCGGGTGATCCAGGGTGTGTGTGGCGGCCGGCGGGTGATCCAGGGTGTGTGTGGCGGCCGGCGGGTGATCCAGGGTGTGTGTGGCGGCCGGCGGGTGATCCACGCTCTCAGACTTTGCTCTCGGACGGCAGGTCGCCGAGCGCGCTGGTGATGTCGCTGAAGGACAGTCTGTCTTTGGGACTGGCGGCCCAACAGCGCACCATCAGCTTGAACACGCGAGATGGACACCCCTGAGGAGGAGACAACTTCAGCTTGCCTTCCTGCAGAGCTACACACACACACACACACACACACAGACAGTCAGGGACCAAACACAACCATAAGCCAATACGCAAGCCATCTCACTATCCCACACCTTCTAGCACTTTATCATCAGATAGATCAGCGTACGGCAGCTCCCCAAAGCTGAACACCTCCCACATGAGCACCGCGAACGACCACACGTCCGTCTTGGTGGAGAAATCGTCATCAAACACGGCTTCGGACGGCAGCCAGCGCAGGGGGATCCAGGACTGCCGGTAATGGTAGTACTCGCTGTGTGGAGACAGACACAACAGAAACAATGATGACTGTCACCACAAGGGGGAGCAGTGTGTGTGTGTGTGTGTGTGTGTGTGTGTGTGTGTGTGTGTGTGTGTGTGTGTGTGTGTGTAACAATCATTAGGCAGGGTTTGAAATTAACACACCAAATGTGGGTAAATACCAACTGTGGCGGGTACAAATCACGAGCCAATTAGCCGTGTTATTATGTTTAGCACTTTGCTGGGGAAGCTCGTGTAAGCCAGATTTAGCGCAAACGCTCAACCCGTGAGTCGTCATGATATATTAAATAGAGCGTGTTGCGCAGGATCTGCTCATATCTGGCTTACTTGAACACACACAAACGTCACGACGCAACAAATAACGGCGCGCTTGATCATTTGTAGGGCAGCATAACGTTTAATGGCAACTAATCGTTTGCAGAACAAAAGTTTTTGTTTACATCATATGTGTGTGTACTGTGTATAATAATTATGCATATATAAATATATATAAACATGCATGTATAATTTTAAGAAAAATATATATTTATATGTTAAGTATTTATAATTATATATAATATAAATTATATTTAAATATAAAAATGTATATAAACATGTAAATATTTTTTTAATATATACATGCATGCGTGTGTATTTATAAATGCATAATTATTTTACACAGTACACACACAATGCATGTATATATTAAAAAAATATTTACATGTTTATATACATTTTTATATTTAAATATAATTTATATTATATATAATTATAAATACTTAATAAATAAATATATTGTTTTCTTAAAATTATACACGCATGTTTATATATATTTATATATACATAAATATTATACACCGTACACACACATATGATGTAAACAAAAACTTTTATTCTGCAAACGATTAGTTGCGATTAATAACATTGAAGCAATAGCGAAGATTAAAAAGCATTTGGTTGACAGAAAAGACATTATTTACCAACATCCTACATGTTTTTGAAGTTCTTTGAACTGTATTGATCTGTCCTTCTACAACACATTGTTGGTGATGAGGATGAAAGAGGAGATGCTGGATGACAGGATTTTGTTTTGAATAAGAAATTAATGTATGCAATCAAAATTTTATTAATATATATATATATGTGACATTTAATCTGTTTTTTTTTTTTTTTTTTTTTTGGCTAGTAGAAGTTCTGAATGGCCGGTAACTTAAATTAAGTAGCCAAATTGGCCGGTGAGTGAAAATGTTAATTTCAAACCGGGATTACAGGACAATCCTTCATTCCTCATTTGATAAAACAGGAAGTGGTAGGCGTGGCTCTGTACCTGTTGTAGACGTCTTTGCTGAGGCCCAGAGCGGACACTTTGATCTGGCGTTTGGCAGAGATGAGGCAGTTGCGAGCGGCCAGGTCTCGGTGGACGAAGCGCTGGTTGGACAGGTGCTCCATCCCTCGAGCGACCTGCAGACACACCGACACCTGGTGGAGAGAGAGTGAGCTCGGTCCTGTGTGTGTGTGTGTGTGTGTGTGTTTGTGTGTGTGTGTGTGTGTTTATATGAAAGACGAGGGATAGTTATTAATTACCTTTTGTTTGGTGCTGAGCGGCTGGACTTTGACTTTCTCATCTTTGCTCTTGGACACTCTCAGGTACTGCTTCAGATCACCCTGAAAATCACACACACAGCTCAATTAACCAAACCAGGAGAGACACTGCTCAGGATATAATATGTCAATCACCACTTCAAAAATACAACTACAATAAAGCCATTTATCACAGACAGAGAGACAGACATGTAGATGTAGACAGACATGTAGACAGACAGACATGTAGACACAGACAGACAGAAAGACATGTAGACACAGACAGACATGTAGACACAGACAGACAGATAGAACGACAGACAGACAGATAGATATATAGATGATAGACAGAGACAGACAGACAGACATGTAGACACAGACAGACATGTAGACACAGACAGACAGAGACAGACAGACATGTAGACACAGACAGACAGACATGTAGACACAGACAGACAGAGACAGACAGACAGACAGACATGTAGACACAGACAGACAGACATGTAGACACAGACAGACATGTAGACACAGACAGACATGTAGACAGACAGACAGAGACAGACAGACAGACAGACAGACAGACATGTAGACAGACAGACAGAGACAGACAGACAGACAGACAGACAGACATGTAGACACAGACAGACAGACATGTAGACACAGATAGACAGACAGACAGACAGACATGTAGACACAGATAGACAGACAGACATGTAGACACAGATAGACAGACAGACATGTAGACACAGTCAGACATGTAGACACAGACAGACAGACAGACAGACAGACAGACAGACAGACAGACATGTAGACACAGACAGACATGTAGACACAGACAGACAGACAGACAGACAGACAGACATGTAGACACAGACAGACAGACAGACATGTAGACAGACACATGTAGACACAGACAGACAGACAGACAGACATGTAGACACAGACAGAAATGTAGACATGTAGACATACAGACATTTTATTATTAATTTATAAACAAATATTTGTATTGTAGTGTTATTAATGCTTTGGCAATGTAAAGATTTCTTTCCCCATGACAATAAAGCTATTTGAATATTGACAGACAGATAGAACGACAGACAGACAGATAGATAGATATATAGATGATAGACAGATAGAACGACAGACAGACAGGAAGGTTGGATGGACAGAGTGATGAAGTGTAAAGAAAGACAGAGGGACAGATATGTAGTGTTGAGCAGTTGTCACCATGTCGCTGTACTCCATGATCATGTAATGCGGCTCCACTTCTCTGCAGAGGCCCAGCAGTCGAGCGACGTTAGCGTGGCTCAGCTTAGCAAACATCTCACACTCGCGACGGAAATCCAACTGCATTTGCTCGTCGCGTGTTTGCAGACTCTTCACCAGCACAACCTTCTCCTCTTCATCCTCGCTGGCCTTAGCTTTAGCCAGCAGCACCTCACCAAACTCTCCTTTACCTACATGATGACAAACAGTGTAGATTGATTTGTTTTCTGCGATAAGGCATGTGACCACACCGCTGCCGTAGGGTAAATGCAGATGTGCCTCGTTTTGGCTGAACACTTGTGATGTTGGTAACACTTTACAATAAGGTTCATTAGTTAAAGTATTAACTAACAATGAGCAATACATTTGTTACAGTATTTATTAATCTTTGTTAAATGTTAATTAATAAAAAATACAGCGGTTCATTGTTTATTCATGTTACTTCACAGTGCATTAAAGGTACAATATGTAATTTTTTCGCCGCTAAGTGTCGCTAACCTATTACAATAACAAAGGCGTAGGTTGATAACGCATAAGCGGAATTATGGAACTTGTCGTCAAGCCGATAGATCTAATGTTTATGGATGAGTGAATACATTGATGTTTTTAACATGACTGTGGTATGAAGCCGGAGAGACAGATATCAGTGCCACACACGAGTCCCGCGGATATAAAGGAATAAGGACATTTCATTCTACCGAACTACACGCAAGTGCTGAATTAGGCTACTACTCACACAGGTCAGTTTATTAGGCGAATGAAGCTTGTGAGGTAACGCAGCGCTGTCTGACTCGCTCTACACGATCACACTAAACTGCATCTGAGTGTGTTAAACTTATAATGTTATTCTGTGTGTTAGTTTGTCTGTATGAGAGTAGCAGTAATCTAGATCAACATTAGAATAACATACTGATCATATTCTAGCATTTCATCATGTTGAGCTTAGAGATGCACCGATTGATCGGCTGGTGACCGGATATAGGCCGATTTTCACGTGATCGGCCATGACTGGCGACCGGCCAGTCAGTCTGACATATGGCGATTTTATGCGGGTCAAATGCACTCGGGCACCGCATGATTAACATCGCAACATCAGCATCACACGTGCACACGGAACGCACATGTAGGAAACCTCGTGAATTACGGCCGTTTCACACCGCAAACACGAGCAACGCGTGAGCAGCGCATATTTTTTCTGGCGTGCATGTTCATCAAAGAGTGTGTTCACACCGGCGCGTGAGCGTCAAGCAGGAGCGTCGCGTGAGCAGCAAAGCGTGGGTTTTGGCGCCGAGTCTATTTTTGCTGCGCTGCTCACGCTCAATTAAAGTGAAAGCACACTTTTGATAGACAAAACAAATATGATTTCACACAAAAAGTGCCCAAAATGCACAGAATTTGCATGTCGTGTTTTAACAGTAGTAGTGTGTCAGAAAAGAAAATATTTATAGAAAATTGACCCATTTAAACTTGTTTTTATTATTCAGTTTGGGTAAAAGTATATGGTGTTTTATATAGACAATACATATTTGTGCTAAAATCGGTATCAGCAGGTCAAACTCAATGAAAAATCGGAAATCAGAATCGGCCTAGAAAATTGTAATCGGTGCATCTCTAGTTGAGCTATATTACATTGATTCGTTTTATGTACATTTGCTCACCTGTCTAATAAAGTACATGTAAGAGCGTCTCTGTCGAGTCGAAGTTTGTTGCGTACGCTAGCTCTCGGCGTCTCGAAAACACCACGCTGATATTGATCCTCGTTTTAGTTCTCTTTTGTCCCATAGTCTGCTTGCCAGGGTTCATCATGTTTGAACAAAACAACAACAGCGTGCAGCTAGACGTTAAGCACTACGCAGTTGTCCATGTCTGTCGCCATGGTTACTATGGCAGTACGAGCGGAAACCAGGGATAACGCGGATATTACGTCAGTGACAGGCGACAAGTGAACAGGGAGTCCGGGACGGCCCATTATTTACAATTGGAATTTCTCTGAAATTAAAAATCTTTGTGAACTAATGGGATATTGCAAGTACACAACTGCAGGAAATAAATCACACTGTGCAAGTGATATTTGGATATTTTATTACAAAATTCTTACATATTGTACCTTTAACTAATGTTAACAAATACAACCTTTGATTTTAATCACATATTAGTAAATGTAGAACTGATTAATATGATTAATAAATGCTGTAGCAGTATTGTTCATTCTTAGGTCATGTTAACTAATGTTAACTTATGAACCTTATTGTAAAGTGTTATAGTGATGTTAAACCGCACTAGTCAATAGGTCTTTGGTTTTGGGGTAGTTTCTGTACCCAGGGTTGTGATGGTGTGCAGGTTGTTTCGGGGGAACTGAAGCTTGTCGTGACTGCTGTGGCGTTTGTTGTTTCCGGTGGAAGCCATGTTGGTCAGCGCCACCTCCTCCTGGATCTCTGCTGTGGTGTGGCCATTCTGTTGTACGTCCCCTATGGGTTGATCAGAGAACTGTGTCAGAGAACCGATTCTACTGTATTCACATAATTGCATGCTAACAAAAGTTACCACCACACACCATTGAGACATTCCACCTCTTGCTCGTCTCCGTCCTGCCCCTTCTGGAGTCTCTTGGCGTTGCGTCTCTGCTTGCAGTAAAACATGAGACCCAGCACAATGATGATGTAAGCGACTGCCGCCCCCACCGACAGACCAATAGTCTGGATCATTTTGTAAGGGGTCTTTTCATCATCTGCTAAAGAGTGCTGCACTGGTTTTTCTGTAGATAACCACAAACACACACACAAAACATACATTAAACACCAGGTTTTTAGATAGAGAAGCGGTTTCACTCCTGAATCTCTTTTGATCCCAACTTAAATAGTCTCCTTATAGGAATCAAGTGACACACTGGCATGAACATTCAATTACGATCTTACAGTCCTGAACGCTCACCAAAACACAGAAAATTTCAAGTGCCTCTCCTTTCTTTGAAGTCAAGCGTTTCTTCGTTCAATCATACATTAAACACCATGTTTTTAGATAGAGAAGCGGTTTCACTCCTGAATCTCTTTTGATCCCAACTTAAATAGTCTCCTTATAGGAATCAAGTGACACACTGGCATGAAAATTCAATTATGATCTTACAGTCCTGAACTCTCACCAAAACACAGAAAATGTCAAGTGCCTCTCCTTTCTTTGAAGTCACCGCCACCACTAGACTTAAAGAGTTTGTAATTCAACTTAATCTGAAAATTGAGTTGGTATGTCCGAGGCAGGCCACAATTAGTTTAGGGTGATCTTTCAAAGTGCTTGTCCATTTAAAACTGTATTACAGTATTTATAAGGTTTCAAAGAACCAAATAGTACCGAACTTGGTTAAATACACGGCTGCAAGGAGCAGTTAAGCCCCAAAAAACAGCAAGACAACAGTTGTAATTGGTTCAAAGGATTAGAGTAGTTATAGCCATTTTTTAGCACGTTTGACCAGCAGGACATGATCCCATGGAGCGCCAGTGATTTTATCCAATTGTTTTTGAAATATTGCAGAAAATAAGCTCTGTGACCGACAAAAGTTTGATTCTTACACAATTTGTTTATCATGGTAGTCTTCACAAATCAACAACTTTTATTAATTTATAAATACAAAATCTCCAAAAGTGCGTGCAACAGTTAGACTAGAAATGAATTACACCACATCACATGACTTCAACATCACGACCATTAAGCTTCTGACAACTCTTTCAGTCTTTACTTTTTAAGATTTTCCCTTCGAGTTAGAATAGTTTGCAGGAGTTGGTGAAATCCCAGTCAATTCAATAGGGAATTTATTTGCACAGATTTTGAAACTAGTTCAAGTTGGTCACACAGATTTTGCAGTGTTGACCAGCAAAAAGATGTTTGATTTGAAAGTGACTTGTGTGAGCTGTGCTTCATACAATGCTAAACTATTGACAACAGAAAATTTGCTAATGACTGCATCTTCATTTTCTGTTTGGTGTCTTCACAGTAACATTTTTGACAAAATTCAAAATGGTAAACCGGCAATATGGACCGACCTTGAAAGTTTGCCCTGTTTTGGAATAGCTCAGGTAACTTAAAGACAGTTTTTTAATAACTTAACTAGGATAGCCTCAACATAATCTGACCAAAATTGAGGGAATAGCCAAAGAATGCCATAGAAGTTTGAAAACCAAGTTCCGAAAACCAACCTTGTTTTCGACCAAGTTCAAAGTTCAGAGTTTGCAATTTGCATTTTACACATTCTAAAGAGAAACTGAATTAAATAATAATAATACAACGCATTTAATCCAAAATATTATTAAATATGCCTACCAAAATATAACCAGAAGTAATTAAAAATAAGTGCTTGGTGACATTGGAATAATTTGGCTGAGCAAATCATTGAAATCAAATGACTTTAAATGTGCATGCAACTTAAAACAGTTGGTGGTGGCAGAGGGTTTGAAATAAACCTTAAATTTGGCATGACAGGTGTTGATACCATGAGCCAAATTGTAAAACCATTCCAGATTTAGGAGCACCAATGGACAGGGCTGTAGTCCTCGAGTCCGGTCTTGGACTCGAGACCGTTTTTCTATGGTCTCAGACTTGTCTCGGACTCGCTGGTATTCGGACTCGGAGTTGTCTCGGCCACTGGTCTTGCCAAATATGGCTTTTGGTCTTGACCGAGTCCAGGTTTCTTTATCATGTTCCCAGTAACGTATTATTGTAGTATGCACCCGCAGACTTCCGCAGAAACCTCCGCAGATTGTAGTGCCCATCAAATGAGTGCCGCAGGTTCATGTACTACACATACTCAAGTACACGTTCATCTTCAGCATTTCATCGTCAGATACACTCAGAAACCCATCAAAATAAAAGTTCGGTTTAACGTGAAGAAATTATCATAGATATTTTTTACTGGAGTGAAGCTATATTGTCATTTAGTTGCTCAAATGCTCAGTACTAGTACCTAGCAGTGGTAATAGTAGTGGGTTGGTGTTTGTATATCAGATCTAACACTGCTATTATGGGCTATCACCATATGTCATCATTCTGTTTTCTTTAGATTAGATGATATCAAGGGGAACGTCTATACTTAAAAATCCTGGGTGTTGTGACACTGTTTTTGCTTTTAGATCAACAAATAATGACCCAAAATGATTGTCTTGATGTCATGTATAAGACTTTTTTTTTTTTTCCTGTCCTGGACTCGGAGTCTAACCTTTTTGGACTCGGTCTTGTCTTGGACTCTAACCTCTTTGGACTTGGTCTTGACTTGGACTCGACTAGTCCTGGTCTTGGACTCGACAAAGGTGGTCTTGACTACAGCCCTACCAATGGACACCCACTCAGAAAATAACAAAACCAACAGATTTGATGGCTCCTAACTAATAACTGAAGAACGTGGAGGGTGTCGGACTCACCCACAACATAGAGCTCTGCTGAAGTGTGTGCAATGTTACAGCTGTTCCCTGCAATGCAAGTGTATCTCCCAGTGTCCTCCGTGCTGACGTCATGAATGACCAGGGAGCCGTTGGGCATCTTCTGGAATCTGAATTAGAAATAATCAAGAAGAATCAGCACTGAAATGTTCCCGCTTCAGTTTGAACTCAAGAAAGCCGAAATTCTGATAATGTTTGTGATTTACCTGCTCTTGTCTGCCTCCAGAAACTTGTCTTTTTTCTTCCACTGGATAAAGGGATGAGGGTCTCCAGTGGCCTGACAGTGAAGTACTGCAGTGTGTCCCTGATATACTGAGGTATTCTCTGGCTTGAGCTTAAACACCACATATACTAATGAATGGGAAAGGAGTTAGAGTAAAAGGAAACAAAAAAAGAGACAAAAACAAGGGATATTTTCAATGAAAACAAATGCATGAATTATTGATCAACCACAGCTAGCTCTGGCGTTGGAGTGAAGTGGCGTTTCGGCTGTACCTGCGACGGTGAGCTGGACGACTGCTCGGATCTCTCCCTGCTGATCGTTGGAGGCCAGGCAGGTGTAGTTGCCCGCGTCGGCCCGGGTGACTTTGGTGAAGTGCAGTGTGCCCCTCTGCTGCTCCACCGACACTGGGATATCACTGCCATCTGCACACACACACTCACTACATCAAAATCTATTTTTCCAGCAACAGTTGCTTTCAGTTTCAAGGGCACACAATTAATTTAATTTAATTTAATTTATTTTTGCTTTAGGAATTCCTGTTGTTTTCATTTTGTTTTCTGCTTTATTATGATTAATGAAGCGCTTTTTAGTTAACTTTCTGACAACTAATGTCATGTTATGATCGGTAAGCCCTGTGATCAGGTTATAAGTTTTTAGTTATTCTTTCTGGTCTATTTACAAAAATCAAATCAATGTTTCGCGGTGTCTGGTAATTCTAGTAGGTTTATAATTTGCTTATATTTGAATTTATCCATCAAAGAGTTCAGCTTTGTTCTGCTGTTGTTTTTCTTCTGCCAATTTATTTTGAAATCACCCATAATTATACATTCAGTACAATTGTCAATATTCAATAGAAGAGTCTTAAAATCATCATCGAAATTTGCTCCATGTGAAGATGGATTGTAAATGACGATTAATTTAAATTTCATTGTAGGAGAAAAAAATTACATTTAACCCCAAACATTCAAGTTTCACATCAATGTTAACTTCCTCACACTTAAATGTTTCTTTAATATATAATAGCACACCCCCACATCCCCTTTGGTTTTGATTAAAAAGGTAATTAAAGATTTACACAATATTCATTGCAGCTCATGACAATTACAGAAAGTTGACAGAATCCAGCGTAGGGACCTTGCTGCTAAATCAGTTTCACTTCAGATGAAAATAATCACTAGATCTGCCAAAGTTTGCTAAAAAAAAAAAGTGACACTTTTTTGAAAGGTTAAAAGGGAAGAATTTTAAAGGATATTAGGAGTTTAAAGGCACATAAACTAGATATCTCATTTAGGACTGTCACTGACGATTATTTTGGTAATCGAGTAATCAGTCGATTATTTTGACGATTAATTGAGTAATTGGATATTTTGTGGTAAAAATAGGCCCATGCAAAGACCTAAGCATTTAAAATGACTTAAAAATGCATATATAATAACAATCAGGCAATAATATTTGGTTCAAATAAAGTATCAAAAGCAACTAATAATATGGTTTTATAGAACAACACTGTTAAAAAACATACAGCAATATAAACAATCATCTTATGTACAATATGTATTATAACAAATGCCTGCAGATGGCGACAACGGCCTGGTGTTGTTACACTTTACAGCAGACCAAATCCTTGTTTAATATTGGCCAAACAACATTTAATTCAAATGTTTACTTAATCTTTGATATTTGGCTACTTTACGATAGAGATGCTACAGCCACTGTATTATCTTGAAGAGGAATATGTGGACATCAAAACATGCAAACTCAGAGCGAAGGCTTAAACTTTTATTTTGAAATCGCAATGAACAAAAATGTGCATATTTAGAAAACGGCCTAATAATGCAGTTCATGGATTCTTGTCTGTGAAACGCGCCACTTCTGGTATTTTGCGTAACTTGCTATCGAGAATTTTTTTAAATCGAGTACTTGAATTTAATCGAGGAATCGTGACAGCCCTAGTTTAACCTTTTGTAACACGTACAGCGGCATCAAAATATTCCTGGACAAGTAACGCAAAATGTCTGAATATGACTTCATTAGGTAACGAAATATGAAACCAATTGACGTGTTGCGCAAGTTTTTCTCAGTACTAACTTGGATGCATCACTTTCCCTCAAGATCACACAGTTGTCTTAGCAGTGTAACCACAAGTGCAGTTCATCACATTAACTATGAACATGTTTCACCAATCGTTGAGAACCACAAAGTGTAAGAATTGTTTAAATAATTTTAGTTTTGTGAACTGTTCACCTTGAAAAATTATGACTTAGGTGTGCAAATATGTATTGGAGTTAGGGGTGTGCGATATTACGATTTTTGATCGTGGACGATTAAAATGTCTCCACGATCTGCTTTTGAAGAAATATCGTAGGATCGTCCATTTTATCAGTTTGCATTTCTGGCGCCTCAGTCTCAACATACTGTACAGCGCGACGTATATCCACATGAAATGCAGAGGAACGGGACACTGTAGTTCATAAAAATTTATTATTTGCATGTGCTTTAAAGCCTTGCCGGTTAAACATGTCATTCGCTGCTGATGCGCTGTTCTAACGGGCGCTTTTCTGAGCGCAAACACCCGACGCGCACATGCACTAAAAGCCTGTATAACAGCGTCTGTTTACTGGACTAAGTTATCTTTCGAGTCTTATTGTGTCAAATACACACAAGGTTTACATAAACAAAGTTGGTTATGTCTAAAGTGAAAGAACAATAGAAAAAATGAAGAAAAAATCTGCTTGTCAAATGCGTGTAGACTCGTTGCGCGCAGATCTTAAAGAGACAGTAGCCCTAATATTAAACATGCAGCCGCTTGTCCTTAAAGGGACAGTTACCCAAAAATAAAAATTCTGTCATTATTTACTCACTCTCTAATGTTGTTCCAAACCTGTATTAATTTATTTGGTAACACTTTACAATAAGGTTCATTTATTAAACATTATTTAATGTATTAACTAACATGAACAATACATTTGTTACAGTATTTATTAATCTTTGTTAATGTTAGTTAATATGAATAAAGCTGTTCATTGTTTGTTCATGTTAGTTCACAGTGCATTAACTCATGTTAACAAGATTTTAATAAAGTATTAGTAAATGTCGAAATTAACATTAACAAAGATGAATAAATGCTGTATAAGTGCAGTTCATTATTAGTTAACGTTAACTAATGTAGTTAACTAATGTTAACTAATGAACCTTATTGTAAAGTGTTACCATTTATTTCTTGTGCTGAACACAAAAGAAGATATTTTGAGGAGTGTGGCTAACCGGGCGGTTGCTGGTCCCCATTGATTACCATAGTAGGAAAAAACTATTATGGAAGTCATCAACTGATTGTTTACCCACATTCCTCCAAATAACTTTTATTTTCAACAGAAGAGGGAGACTTATTCGGGTTTAAAGCGGCTTGAGAGAATTTAAATATTTGGGAGAACTATCCCTGTTAATAAAACAACAAAATACAAAGAGCATCTCACTCACTCTTGACTGAGAACTTTAATAGTAGCTTTAATAAGAATCAATGTAAAATTTATACAGTGAAGTCGATGTTGTGTTTTATTTTCATATTTGTTCATTTAATTACTTTCTTCAATGCTGTTAAATACACCTGTAGCTGAAAACATAAAGCACTGTTTATTTCATTTGTATATTAAGTTGTGTATGTGTATCTGTGTTTTTTAATTTTTAATAACAAAGACAAATATTTTTTATCTTCGCCACTTTGGCCTAAATGTCTGCCATTCTTTTTTATTTTATATTTTGTTACCTAAGGCTTTGTTTTTAGAATAGGAACATTAGTTTGGCTGTGATGCTCGGTCACTTGCAAAATAGTAAAACCAACATGAAAAGGAATCGTGATAAAATCGTGAATCGTGATTTTCCTGAAAAAAATCGTGATATGATATTTTTGCCATATCGCCCACCCCTAATTGGAGTCACTGTATATAAAGATTAGGATATTAAGTATTAGGTTTATTCAATATCCCATACATTTATTTTGGCAGCTGTTGGGGTAATAATTCACAAAGTAGTAAAGTTGCATCTTTATTTCTCTGCACACCTGTTCTGATCCAGCGGATGGTGGGGATCTCGCGGCCCTTGGCAGAACACTGCAGATTTCCTTCCTTACTGAACTCCAGGCACTGGTAGGCCTGCGGCGTCGGCGTGAACTTCAGACGCTCTGAAACAGATACCGTAACAGCGAGCACTTGGTGAGAAGTGCTCTGGGCCGCACAGCCTCGAAAGGCTTTTATATATAGGCATTATATCAGACATTCAGACAAAAAAAACTACCAAACAACAATCGGCACGTAACAAAATGTTCCTCACCGAGTACATAGACCCGTGCCTGGGCATTAAGTTTCCCCGCCTCCGTTTTGGTCTCACAGCTGTACATATGGCCGTCATACACCTCCACATTATTTATGCGCAAAGTTCCATTGGAGAAGAGCTTGAAGCGAATGTCCTTTACAAAACACAAAGAGTGTTAAGCACATTTAAATAAAAAGACTCCATGATAACAACATTACGGTCATGACAACTCTTGGAGCGATTGGCATGTGTAAGACATGAGGCTGCACATGTAACATACATGAAATAACCCCCCGTAACAGATCTATACAGGTGGAGCTGGGGAAGGGTTTCTGAGAGCGCGCTGCACACTGCTAACAGCAACACTACCGGTATTTGTTTGAATGTTGAGCCACTGATACAACAGCAACCAATCAGCTGCGCTATGTAGATGAGCGCAGCTGATTGAATTACATAATTTTTGTCGACATAGTCTGACAGTGATCTGGTTAAATTATGAACATCTGAGTAAATAGGAGTTCAAAAAGGTAGGTTTTTCAGAAAATTACGTCATAGGGTGCAATCAAATCGTCTTAAGCCAAGGAATGAGGTGCTAACGGTCTAATCGGATTCAATGATCTATGCTAAGCTATGCTAAAAGTGCTACGCCAGATCCGGAGATCGGCTGAATAGATCCGAAAACGGTAAAACTGTTGAACTCGAGGGGAGTTGGAAAATGAGCCCATTTCCAAAAAAAGTGGAGTGTGTCCTTTAATTGAAAGAAAACAAGTGCACAAAAAGATTGAATCCAATAACTGTTAATGACATGGCATACTGACAGATTCATAAGCATTTTTTTGTAGGCCAGTCATTTTTCACCAGGGCCATCACATGTGGAACAAGGTATGAAAAAAATATCCCCAAAAATACAAAAAATGATCAAGAATAGTTGTTATACACGTGTCAGTAATGCAATAACATTTCAGGAAAAAGAAAATCCTCTCCAGGTCAAAATGTCCGGAAAACAACATGAGGGTTAATATATTTGCTACTGTGCAGCAGAGGATCGCCTTTCCCCTGTAGAAACATCACCACATCTTCATTTTCAGAAATATCAAAAGGTTTCACTGGCCTCAGGACACAGCTAGAGATCACTTTACAAATATGATATCAGCATGACATCACTGTCCCCCTCACCTCTGCGCTGATTGGCTGCATGTTGCGGTACCACGTGACCTGGGGTTCAGGCGTGGCGCGCGCGTGGCAGTGCAGGTACCCGGCGCGCCCCTCCTCCAGATGACTGTTCTCAGGTTTCTCGATCCACTCCGGTGGGGCTGCACACGCAAAACAGAAATCAGAGTTTAAACATCGTCCCGTCACACTTTTACAGCGGAGATCTGGTAAAGGAATATTTCATTTCTGCATAAACTTGTATCCAATCATTCAACTCCATTAAAAAAAGGTCAATCTGGTTACTTCAGCTGACGAGTCTCCAAGGGAAGTTTTTCCACTAGTAATTTATTTCAAGTCCTGAAAGGTCCTATTGTGTCACACTAACAGACTTTCTTGTCTTCGTGTCGAAGATCACATTCATAAGATAGTATTGGCCATTATGAAGAAAAGTTGGTGGAATGTGAGATATTCAGTAGAGGACAGTTGGGCCCGAAACATATGCTACTGAAATACGCAAATTAAATGCATTGAGGAACACAAGCGTGCTGAAATGCTCTATTAGCACAGGTATCCCTTTCAGGTCAACTACTTTAATGGCACAGCAACAGTTTGAAGAGCTGACCAAATCAGTTAAGCAATCCATAATGGCACAGACATTTGAAGGCAACGGTCACCACTAACAGAAGAACTTGCAAAACTTTGGCCAAGCATTCACATCTGAGTGCGTTTCTGGCCTGAGACTTACTGGCCACAGTGACCGTCAACTCTTGTTTCTTCACTCCAGCCTTGTTTTCTGCAACACACGTGTAGGTCCCCGAGTCTTCGCCACGAGTGGGACTGAAAATCAGGTCCAGTCCATCCTGGGATACTCTGCCTGTGGGAGGAACTCGCTGTCCCGCATGTTCCCACCAAACCTCTGGCTCCGGCTGCCCATGGGGGCGTCGACAGGTCACTCGCTGCAGAGAGTCTCCGGTGAACACCCTGGACTGTTTCGGCATCATGTCCTCGATTTCTGAGGGGGGAGCGGTGACAAGAAACGGGTTAGATGGAGACGTTTGAGAGCAAAACATGGACTCTAAGCAGCCCCTTATTCAGTGAAAACAATGACATCTGAGCCGTGTAAGCCGCTCAGTCCTGTAAAAGCACTCAAGCAGGTGCTGGAAACAGAAAGGGATTAGATGAGCTTCATCACTGAAGTTAATCGCTCTGAAGATTTACTGCACCAGGATCCCAGAGTTCACCAGTATGTGAGGGCCACTAGAAGCACACCAGGCCTCTATACAGTACCAATGGGATCAAGGAAGGGATGCACCAATTCTGGGTCCAATTCAAGATCCACTCACCGACTCCATACCTTAAGGACTCCTGTAAAGTGCCCCATTGTGCCATTTTAACAGTTCCTAATTTAGTTTTTGAGTCTCTTTCTCAGCTACAACTACAGTGTTTGAGGGTCAAAGTAGACAAAACTTTATAAAAAATCTTTTTACATTGTTACGTAGGTTTGAAACCGGAAGTGAGACTGGAATTACTTGAATTAACTTTCAGCAGTTCAGAATCGATTCTGTCTATTTTATTTGATCTTAAAAACTTCACAGCTCTTTTACGTTCACAAGCAGCTAGTATTACACACTGCATGAAATGTATTCTTCGGGGGATAGGGGCACTTTCAAGACAAGTCAATATAAAAAAAGAAGATCAAATTAGTCACAAATGTCTGCAGGGGTTCGCTCTATAATCTCACTTCCTGTTTTTTCCTGCATGCTTCTTGATCTTGACATGACATTGATTAGGCGGTTAAACATTTTAAAATATTATGTAGAGAAGCTTTGAGGTTTGTTATTCTTTTTTCAATTTCATTCGTTTAATCGGTTTTAACCCTGACTTGTTTGAAAATCAAAATTAATTAAAAATTCAATAATAAAGTCATGGGTCAATCCCTCTGATATTTCTCGCTCCTACATACATTTGATTCTATGGGCCACAGAGGCCTGTACACTTAGCCTGGGAAAACCCTGACAAAGCTCCGGCAAATTTGAGATTTGCTCTGCAAGTCCATCTGGCCAAGAGCCCATTTCCAATTTTTCCAAATCGAGGCACCAATCACGAGCGTTGAGGCGGGTTTACATGATGACGATCGCTCTGATTGGTTTTAAGTCTATCCAATTGCGCCCAGAGGCATTTGAGCGACGTCTGTTGGTGACGCCCCTTTGGAAATGGGCTGTGAATGAACCTTCCCCAGACCCACTCTCAGATACAACTGAGAAGGGTCTGGTGTCACTGTACACTACATGTCTAACTGCACATGAACAGGTCTAAGCTTGTTACCTGCGATCTGCAGCGAGGCCTCGAGAGAGACAGGAGGGCCACGGGGTCCATGTGCCACACATTTATACAGGCCTGTGTTTCGATGCTTCACCTGAGTGATGAAGAGGGACCCATTGCTCAGAATAAAGACACTGTAGGAAAAATAGAGGAAATGCATCCATACATTATAGTTTATAATCATCATGGGCAGAACAAGTGGCTGACAAATGCTACAATGGGTGGCGTATCTCATGTCATCAAGTCAAGTCACCTTTATTTATATAGCGCTTTTTACAATACAGATTGTATCAAAGCAACTTCACAGTGATAACATTAAAAAAATACAACAAAGTTGTTTCTAGAAGAAAATTGCGTCATCATCCACCCGAAGTAAGGCAGATCAATAATATTGTTGAATATTAAATGTCTCAAACTACGCAAGCCAAAAGCCAAGGCAACAGTTCACATGTTTCTAAAGTTGCATTCATTTTAAGAGCATATAACTTTTTAAAGTACAACATTTCTAGTAATTACACGCAAACTGATTTAAAATGTAGTACCGGCTCTTGTTGGCCACCAGCTCATTCTCATGGTACCACTCAACGGTAGGCAGCGGTTCAGCCGTGAACTGACAGTGGAAAAGCGCTTCCTCATTCTTCATGACCACCAAATCCTCTGGCTTCACCACTGGTTGAGGAAAACTCTTATCTACAGAAGAGACCAATGCCATTCATTACATAATGGGAACGTAAAACTTAAACTATAGTGCCTGTGTACAGGTGAAACTCGACAAATTAGAATATGGTGCATTTATTTCAGTAATTCAACTTAAAAGGTGAGAAACAAATACATTATATAGACTCATTACATGCAAAGTGAGATATTTCAAGCCTTTATTTGTTATAATTTTGATGATTATGGCTTAGCAGCTTATGAAAACCCCAAATTCAAAATTAGAATATTGTGAAAAGGTTTTCAGCTGTGAGCCATAATCATCAAAATTATAACAAATAAAGGCTTGAAATAGCTCACCTTTTAAGTTGAATTACTGAAATTAATGAACTTTTGCACCATGTTCTAATTTTTCGAGGTTCACCTGTATAATATAAGTGCCTGTGGTTCAATTACACACGCAAAGCACATTGAGAGACACGCATACCTATGATGTTCAGTGTGAAGTTGTCATTGCTGCACACTTGGCCCGCTGCGTTCTTGGCACAGCAGTAGTAGAGTCCGTTGTCATCAGGACTGGCATTCGGCAGAGTAAGGGTTCTGTCTTTGTTGTTTATTTTGTAGCTCTTCTCTGTTAATTGTGTTCCATCTCTGTGCCAGCGATTGGTTGGCCTGTAGATTCAGTCGGGAGAAGGGTTATTTACAGCTGAAGAAAACTTCACAAGAAGTTAGCTAAGGGGTCGCCAACCCAGGCCCTGAAGAGCTCCCAACCTGCAGAGTTTAACTCAAGACTGGGCAACCTCAGGCCCTCAAGTTTCACTTTCCTGTAGAGCTCAGCATCAAAATCACCTGCTTGTAGCTTTCTAGTCATCCTAGAGATCTCGATTGGCTTGTTCAGGTGTGTTTGATTAGGATTGGAGATAAACTCTGCAGGAAAGTGGATCTCGAGGGCCAGAGTTGCCTAGCACTCATTTAGCCCCAGCCTTAAATCAAACACACGAGCACCTTAATTAACTGGCTCAGGATTACTTGAAAATAACAGGCAGGAGTGTTGCAGCAGAGTTAGAACTGAAGGAAGTGCGGTGGCCAAGAGAGCTCACGCGATGCAATTGAAGAAAACGCACGCAATTGCAAATAGAAAAGCACATGCAAATAGAAAAAGCACATGCAAATAGAAAAGCACATGCAAATAGAAAAAAAGCACATGCAAATAGAAAAAAGCACATGCAAATAGAAAAAAGCACATGCAAATAGAAAAAAGCACATGCAAATAGAAAAAAAAGCACATGCAAATAGAAAAAAAAGCACATGCAAATAGAAATAAAAGCACATGCAAATAGAAAAAAAAGCACATGCAAATAGAAATAAAAGCACATGCAAATAGAAAAAAGCACATGCAAATAGAAAAAAGCACATGCAAATAGAAAAAAGCACATGCAAATAGAAAAAAGCACATGCAAATAGAAAAAAAAGCACATGCAAATAGAAAAAAAAGCACATGCAAATAGAAATAAAAGCACATGCAAATAGAAAAAAAAGCACATGCAAATAGAAAAAGCACATGCAAATAGAAAAAAAAGCACATGCAAATAGAAAAAAAGCACATGCAAATAGAAAAGCACATGCAAATAGAAAAAACACAAGCAAATATGTGTTATACTCTTAAAACTTTGGACCCTGCATTACCTAACATTTCTTATGAAACTGTTCTTTATGCAAATTTAAACATAACATGAAAAAATGTGTACAGTGTAACTGATGTATAGATGAATATATTTCCCTCAAGTTTTTTTTTCTCTATCTTTTTTATTTATTTTAGTATTTCAGCTCATTGTTATTTTCTCATTTGTATTCTGATGACATTGAACATAGTTAATACAAGTTGTATGTCATAAAATGATACCGTTATCGTCTCCGTGTAAACTACAAAAACATGAATTAGTAAAAACGGTGATGTCATGCGCATGTGTATTTCATATTCTGTCTATAGGCGCTTCGTGTTTCTTTACAAAGTGACATCGCCACCTACTGGCCTGGCATGAATAACAGCAGTTTTAGTCGTTTTCACGCTCCAAGTAGTCAGAGATGCTACGAATGCTATGGATTTCAAACTTGTGGTACACTATCTCCAACAAGCAAGACGGCAACAATGACCAACAACCAATGAAACTGAGTGGAAGAACCACACGTGGCCACAAGCTCTTTCTCCATGTAGTTTGTTTGTATGTTGTCAAAAAATTTGTAACGTTTTGTAATATGACGTGTAATATGATGTACTAAGACGTTTTGTAATATGCTATCAAAGAATTTTGGGTCGTGACCTGAATGATGGTCAACATACTAAACGTCCATACTATGGTGGTAATAAAATTCTCTAGGGGGGCAATTTACCAGCGTGAGTACTCATCCCTTGGAAGTGCATCAAAGTGGATTTGCTATCGTAGAACAGAAAACAGCATCTTCTCGACATGTTAACAACACAAAACAAACTGTCTCAGCTACAACTAGTGTTTGATGGCTCAAAGTAGACCGGTTTTAAGTTATAAAATTGACTACAGGGGGACTATGTGCATTTTGTAGTATGTTACCAAAGAATTTTGGAAAATTACTTGATATTTGTGGTCGTGATCTGAATGTTTGGTCAACGCCCGTTTAGTATGTCTGTCAACATACTAACCGTGCACACTGTGGTGGTAATAAAATCCTCAAGGGGGCAATTTACCATCAAATGTCTCTGTCATTATACCGGACATGTTGTTATTCATGTAGCTAGATGCAAGTTATGCTCCCCTTAAATCAAGGGTGTCCAAACCTGCTCCTGCCAGATCCTGCCGAGTTTAGCTCCAACCTGCCTCAACATACCAGCCTGGATGTTTCTAGTGATCTTGAAGAACTTGATTAGCTGATCCAGGTGTGTTTAATTTAGGATTGGAGCTAAAATCCGCAGGACGGGCCTTCCAGAAGCAGCACTGGAAACCCGTGGCTTATGCCAGAACTATGCTTCCCTTGTCTGCGTTCTGCTCTGGCGCACAGATATGCAATTTCCATCATCAGCAGTCTGCTGCTGTCTGAGCACACGTCCGTTTGCACCCCGGACCACAACACAAGTGATTTTAACACTCAAATAGAAAGGTCCACTAAATGCACCAGAGTCCATCTGGAGTGTACTACTTTGAAAGTCTTGTGCTAGACGGAGCGGAGCGCAGAAAACAAAGTATATCCGGACCTTTACGATGAGAACATAATGAGTACCTGCTCTGCATTATGAGCTGCAGAACTCAATGCGAATATGAGCTTGCGTCGCTAAACGCAGTCGCATGTTTCTGATCTACGGCAAGGAATCAGACATGCAATAGCTCACCGTGGGTGTCCGTCTATGTTGCACCGTAGTATCACTTGTGAGGAGCTCTCAATCTCTGCCACTGATTCTGGACTCTTCAGACTCACCGCACCACTCTCCAACCCTGTAAGAAAGACATGTTAAAGACCAACAAGCTAGATGATCAGGAGATGGCGGAAACTCTTGTTGAAACCCTCTGCACTCATTATCAAAAACAAACTCCCCCATTCACACCATCTGGTCATGCTTTGCACCCGCTGCAAAAACAGGCCTCTCCATTTAGTTGACCTTACTTGTTATCTGACACAAGCGGCCGGACGCTGCATTTCAACCAATTAATCTTGGCATTGGATATAAAGGGGCGCTTTGTCTGGCTTTCACTTGCTGGCTCAAAATAACCTTGTCTCACGCGGGCGTTGTTTAGCTTACTGCAGTCGCAAAGGGGGTGAAGTAGGCAGGCCAAGAAGAGCCAATGGTTCACATGTGTTTTACACGCCAGGGAAAGCATTTCCAAGAGGCAGAAAACACAAAGTTTAACTAACTTGTTAAGACTTGGGAGGGAGGGATATTTTGAGCGATGGATGGGCGATACACTCACATTTGATATTGAAGGAGGCCTCGCCGGTGTTATCTTCTTCACCACTGGTGTTCTTTGAGGCAATGCACTGGAAGTTTCCCGAGTCCAGTGTTCGGTCGATGGCAGTGAATTTCAGGTTGCCCCCTTCCAGGAATCGTCGCTCTGAATTGGTGACAGTCTCACCGTTGTGCTTCCAGGTGTAGATGACACCTTGAGGGTCGTTTACTTCACACCGCAGCATGGCACTGCGGCCGTGCAAGGCATCCTGGGATTTTGGCTCCTTGGTGAAATAGAAAGAGCCGGCCTGCACAAGGATCACTATGAAGAGAAGAAAACAAAGCACAGGCATGAGCAAAGATAACCAGTACTGCGCCAAAAAATGACCGTATTTTCCGGACTATAAGTCGCTCCGGAGTATAAAAAATGCATCATGGGTTAGGGCTAGGATCAGGGTCAAAGAGAGGGGTCGCATCAGTCAAAAAATGCATCATGAAGAGGAAAAAAACATAAGTCGCACTGGACTATAAGTCGCATCAGTCAAAAAATGCATCATGAAGAGGAAAAAAACATATAAGTCGCACTGGACTATAAGTCGCATTTATTTAGAAATTTATTTCACAAAATCCAAGATCAAGAACAGACATTTAATCTGGAAAGGCGAGTTATTCAGCGACACAACAGCACACAGAACAACAGCTGAATAGTGTCCGGTGTGTTAGCGTAACACATTAACAGTTATTCAGCTGCACAACAGCACACAGAACAACAGGTGAATAGTGTCCGGTGTGTTAGCGTAACACATTAACAGTTATTCAGCTGCACAACAGCATAAAGAACATATACCTGGGAGGCTGAATAGGCTAAACTAACATTAGCCAGCGAGTTCAACAAGTTACCGGTAAACAAAGACCAAGCTCCCGATCTCATTCCTCAACACTGAATCCATTGAGTTCTTCCTCGGTGTCGCTTGTGAACAACTCCGCTAACTAGAGCGCCCTCTCGCGGCTGTAGACGGTAATGTTTTCTCTTGGTTCATCTCAGTCAGTATTAATTCATTTTGATATATAAGTCGCACCCGACTATAAGTCGCAGGACCAGCCAAACTATGAAAAAAACTTCGACTTATAGTCCTAATCTAGTAGATCAGTCTCAGCGCTTACATGTCCAGACGGGCAACTTGTGCTGTTGATTAGCAAGATGCTGAAACACAGGTGAAAGAATGTAGCTTTGAAAAGAGCAGGACACCCCCTCACCCTCCCTCAGACTTGCTCTTTGTTTTCATCCAGCTGGAACTTCAAGGCCAGAAGCCCAGGTGTGCTTTAGACAGCTGGGGTAGACGAGTCAAGAACTGGACCCTTTTAATGCTGACCAGTCGATCTGACCCAAACGATAACCTTAAGCATTGTGTATTTGAGTAAAACCATTGGCATTGGCCTCGTTAAAGATCAAAGTGTGGCTAGAGCACCTGGATTGTATACTACTCCTGAAAGACATTTAGAAGCGTGATTTCATAAACTATATACACATGCATCATCCACCATTGCAAAGTGTGGGGTTTTACATGATGCATTACCTTCATTCATTTGGATAACATTATTTAACTTCAAATCACATTTGATTTTCATGAAACAGCCATGCCAACATGCTAGGGTGAAGCTGGGGTGTTCTTGGGCAATGCTACAATGTTGTGGGTTTCTGCTAAGATGTTGCTGTTAGGTTGCTATGCTAATGTGTTTTTATTGGGAGGGGAGGTTAGGGTTGATTAATAATAGGATATATATTTTATTTAATTAAAATACTGCCAATATATTTTTGACATACCGGTCAGGCCTAACACAAACAAATAAACAGATTAAAAAAAAAAGCTGGCTACTTTCAGGCTGATTAGGTGCAGGACAAGCAATATAACTGAATGAAACATTTAACAACCAAACTAATTAATACAGAATCACTCAAAGTTCAGAAGCACTAAAGTGCGCAGCTAATGTAACCTGTGGTATTCAAACGGCTTGGGGACATAATTGCGCCATTTTACGGCTTCTACAGTTTAAAGCGAGCAGCGAGTCAAAACAGCGCAGCGGTTCACGCCACGAGCACTCAGGGTTGTTTATGCTAATGATCTTTTGGCGCTACATCCTCAAATATTTAATTTTAAGTCCTTTCCGCTCCTCTCTCCGGCTAAAGACGTAAAGAGCCGCATTAAGAGCCGCAGACGATACGGTTATTTTAACAACAGTAGCAGCAACACGGTGAGCCGCAGAATATATACTTACAACACCGCAGAAAACGAGAACGCAGCAAATACAGTGATTTCTATCCATCTGACCATTAACTAAACTAGGTTTGAGACAAGTTAACATGTGGGGCAGATGTTCACATGTAAACTTTAGTAATAAACATGTTTATTTTCCATACATTTAACATTATTAACCCTTGTGCATTGTTCAAATTCTCATCCTTTCGTTATGTTCATGGCTGAAAACAGCCACTACTTTAAACTGCTGTAAAAATTGATCAAATAAATATTTTTTTTGCATAAATCTATTAATCAACATCAGTCCTGTTCAAAACTACTAAATGTTTTTTAAAAAAATGCAAGATTTTAACTCTTTAATTGCCAAATTCATAAATTATGTCACTGATTTGGGGGGGGGGGGGGGGGGGGACACACACAAAATTACTTATTTTCAATATAAAATGTGATTGTGGACTGGATTTGTTTAACCTTTTATCACAGTCTTGGACATGTCAAAGATTAGAAACAACATTGGTTTTGATGCATTGTTAGTTTTTGTGCAGCATCAGATTTTAACTTTTTCTTCCTCATTTACTGTTCGTGGCTGTTTTTGCCCCATTGACTTCCATTATAACCACATTTTTTGATTGCAAAGCCATGACACCATATAATCATGCATTTTTGATTGTTGGTGGTTTTCCCTGTTGGGAAGAGGTAAAATTTGTATTTTTTACTGTTGATAACCAGGTGGCACCATTAACCCTTTATATAGGCCTGTGCAAAAAAAAAGCTTAGTTTCTGCCTTTTACATGGAGTTATATGGAGTATAATAGCATAATAAAGTGTGTGTGTGTGTGTGTGTGTGTGTGTGTGTGTGTGTGTGTGTGTGTGTGTGTGTGTGTGTGTGTGTGTGTGCATCAAAACCAATGTTGTTTCTAATCTTTGACATGTCCAAGACTGTGATAAAAGGTAAAAAAAAAAACATTTTATATTGAAAATAAGTCATTTTGTGTTTTTTTCCCCCCAAATCAGTGACAATTTATGAATTTGGCAATTAAAGAGTTAAAATCCTGAATTTTTAAAAAACATTTAGTAGTTTTGAACAGGACTGAGGTTGATTAATAGATTTATGCAAAAAAAAAAAAAAAAAAAATATTTATCTGATCAATTTTTACAGCAGTTTAAAGTAGTGGCTGTTTTCAGCCCCGAACATAACGAAAGGGTGGTGAATTTGCCCACAGTGTACTGTTATGTTTTTAAAAAATTTTCAAAGCATTTTCCTAAAATATGTGTCAAAAGATTTGTCACCAAAAATCATTCCATTTGCTGAAACACGGAAAAAGTTATGGCCAAATTAAGACTCAAAAATACCCCATAGTGGCTGAAAACATCCCCAACAGCACATAAGGGTAATCAGCATTTCATAATAAACAATGTTATAAACTGGATAATTATTTTTGTGTTAGTTTTGTGCTCATGATGAAAGTTGATTATTAGATTATATACGTTGTTTGTTTTTAGTAGTTTATTACTTTGAGCAAAATCTAAAAATGGTTCATATTAAACCTGCACCTCAGTATGTTTTCTCAGTCACAAGGCCTTCGATGTGCCAGACAACGTAGGTTTATAAAAAAAAAAAAAGCCTGATAAAAAAAAAGCTTCTGATCTAACCTTTTTAGATCCATTTCCAATTGGGAGAAATATCTACTTTTTTAGGTAAATATTGGTAAAAATTCTTAGATGGACATCACTGCTTTGGCTCTCGAGGGGCGAGTTTCTCGTCTCTGAGGAAAAATGCGAGTGTTTAGGACATTGCAGTTCCAGGTTTATTTTGAGTTGGACACCACCAAAAAATGGTTTAGTGAAGGAGTCAGTTGTGATCTCAGTAACAATTCAGTCTGATTCAAACGTCTTTCCTTAATATTTTTGACTGACTAATTAAAAACAACCAGCACATAATAAGCCACTTGTTGGCATATCTTGTCAGCTACCCATGTGTTGTTTTCCTACTTTACATTAAAGCAAAAGTGCTATATCAGCATAACATCAGCATTCCCAATATCCATCTGTAGCCATTGATAAATAATGGAAACGTGTTTGGTGCAGAAACAGTGTAGAAGGAAGCAACTGAGATATTGATTATGAATATGAACCGCAATCCGACTATAAGCAATAGTAAATAGTAAAAGTGATGCTTGCTTTGGTGAACAAAATTTGATATGCCAGTGACGACCATGAGACCCTGAATCACAAAACCAGTCACATGACCCACAGGTATATCTGTGGCAATAGCCAACAATACATTGTATGGGTCAAAATTATAGATTATTCTTTTATGCCAAAAATCATTAGGATATTAAGATCATGTTCTATAAAGATGTTTTGTAACTTTCCTACCGTAAATATATAAAACATGTATTTTTGTGAGTGAGTGCAGCACAATCGTGAACATAAATGCACAACTTTAAAAGGAGATTTTCTCAATGTTTACATTTTTTTTGCACCCTCAGATTCCAGATTTACAATAGTTGTATCTCGGCCAATAACCACACATCAATGGAAAGCTTTTTAGCCTATTCGGCTTTTGGATGATATATAAATCTCCATTTCAAAAAATTGACCAATGTGACTGGTTTTGTGGTCCAGGGTCACATATAATCTTCAAATATTTATATTTATATCACTCATTCCGACATGCCAACGTTCACACATTAAAAAAAGGGGGGAATAAAACAAAAGGCATCCCCGGTGAACGACAGGAGTCTCTAAATCTTTGGCGCCTCTGCCCATTTTCAAGCCTCCATTCACCAGAAGACTTCACATTCAGACAGACAGACAGTAGTCGGTCACGCTCCAACAAGCACAATTCACGCTGGGAGAGGACCAGCTTGCACTGGGAATGGGAAATGAAGCCCGGATTCCCTGTGGAGTGGAGTAAAACATATTCAATAAACAGCTGCGATGAGTGACTGAAGCTTGAACTGGGATATTTCATGAGTGCACGAGGGTAAAGGAAGGTTGCACCTGTTAGGGGGCGAGATAACCTCTCTTTAAATCACTCTGACATGATGTCAACGTGACATCAGCCTATGAAACCCTGCGTCTTCATCCATCTGTTGCTGTCTTATGAGTCTGCCATCTCCGCCCGCACCTGTGTCAGAATATTCTCCTCGAGAGCAGGTCATAGTCATCTTACAGTCCAGGCGTACTTCATTTTTCGTCTCGCATACTGTTGAGTGCACAAGCCTTTCCAAGTACAATCTGTTGACCGGGAGAATGGATGCGTTCTAGAGGACCTTTCTTTTCATGAGCGAACTATGGTGGTGATGATGAAGTTTACGTCATGTAGACGTGAGTCGGAGTGAAACGCGGACAAGGGAAGTATACTTTCGGCTCTCCGGTCTTTACCAGTCTGCGCCCAACTGTTTTTAAGCTCCGAAAGCTTCCCATCCCAGTAAAACAACATCAAAACACAGGCCGATTTACGGCAGTCTGAAACCCCCTGAATGCAACAAGTGACCCCTAGAATATCTAGTTAGGGTTAGTATGTTTTGAATGCGTGTCATCTGAGAAATGGCAAATCTGTAAATATTCCTGCATGTGCTTCTGTGTGGATTGCAAAAAGTATTTAATAAAAGGGTGCCAATAATTGTGGCCAACGTGTTTTGGAGAAAAACATTTATTTCATAATGTGATTTAGCCCCACTTTCAATTCTCTTGCTTCAATGAAAGGTTAGAATTTTGGCCATTTTTTGAATGAAAGATCAAAAGGATAAACAATGCAGATTTATTTTTTACAGCCAGTTTTGATCATATTTACCAGGGGTACCATTAATTCTGACCATGACTGTATACATGCGAATAGTACTTAAATATGCATGTTTATTTATATATACAAAATAATTATACACATGTACACATACATATATTTAAACGCAAACTTTTATTTTGGATGCGATTAATCGATGACGATCCCTAGCTCATACAGTGATTTTTATTTACAAAATAAAGAATATTTAACTATTTTCTTTTATATGCACCAATATAACAAAACATATGTGATAAAAAACTATTTTAAAATTCATAAATATTTTAATAAACAACAATGCGTATGATAAAATTGATTCAAGAAAATTAATCATGAAATTTAATCAAACTTACAAAATCAAATTAGTAGAAATTTGAATCATTAGTAGAAAATAGGGCTGTAAACGATTAATCGCGATTAATCGAATCCAAAATAAAAGTTTGTTAACATAATATATGTGTGTGTTGTGTAGAATTATAATTGTATATATAAATACACACGCATGTATATATTTAAGAAAAATGTGTTATATATAAAATAATTATATTTATATATAATATAAATTATATATGCAGTATATAAATGCAAATATACATACAAACATGTGTGTGTATTTATATATACAAAACAATTATACACAATACACACACATTTATTATGTAAACACAAACTTTTATTTTGGATGCGATTAATCGCGATTAATCGTTTACAGTAACAGCCCTAGTAAAAAATAAAGGTTTTCCTACTATGTGTCCAGCCACTACCTTAGGTTCCCAACCCATCAAAACAACATTTGAAGACTGACTACTGACTATAATGTGGTTATGATTATGCTCACAAAGAATGTGCACCCATAGAAACACTGAACATCATCAAATCCCATACGTAAGCCACCTGTCATTACACCTGTAGGTCTATGAAAGCAGACTCATGTCTCCACATGCAAGTATCCAGGAGACAAGATCTTTATCCATGAACCTGACATCGTCCTCAAACCATCAACGTCTTCAGACCTTACTCATAGTTATGAAGAATCTCCACGCCAGCAGAGCACTAAAGGATCATTCTGGGTTCAATGCAAGTTAATCTCGATGGACATGCATTATTGCATTCCCATAGATGATTTCATCATGTCTCTCAGTTACAATGGAAGTCTATGGGGGGAAAAGTACCTAAAGATTTAAAAGCATCACTCATTTGAAGAATAAAACTTCGGTTATGAGTTACTGATGTAATTCATGTGTGTAGTAGAGTTTGCTCCATGTAAAATATGCTTTACAGACATTTATATCTAGGTTTGGGCATTTAGCATGAATTCTTCTTGTAGATGTTGCAACTACATCTTTTTAAATGGACAAAAAGCATCATTCTTCATTGATAGCTATTTCTAAGTTCAAGTTCAAGTTGTTTTATTTATAGAGCACGTTTAAAAACAGACACAAGACTGACCAAAGTGCTGTGGAGCAAGAAAACACAATAAGAGCATAATTCTACAACACTTAATAAATCAAGATATTACCACGTGTTCAAAAGCAAAGGAAAAAAATATGCTTTAAGAAGAGACTTGAAACCTGTTTAAAATCTCAAAAAAAGTTTAGAATAAGGCAATGAGCGTTAATCCTGACGTCTTTTATTCAGACAAAAATGTATTTGCAAGCAACACTTAAAATAATAATTCATCAATAACGAAATAAAATAATATTTCACACAAATATTAAAATTGTCATGACAAAATATTTTAATTTGTTCCTTGAGGTTCAAAGTAGGGCTGTAAACGATTAATCGCGATTAATCGAATCCAAAATAAAAGTTTGTGTTTACATAATATATGCGTGTATAATTATTTTGTATATATAAATACACACACGCATGTATATATTTAAGAGAAATTTGTTATTTATATATTAAAAAAGTTTATATATATATATATATATATATATATATAAATAAATCATAAAAAAATATATATGCAGTATATAAATGCAAATATTTCTCAAATATATACATGTATGTGTGTGTATTTATATATACAAATTAATTATACACACTTTTATTTTGGATTTGATTAATCATGATTAATCGTTTACAGCCCTAGTTCAAATATAAATGTATAAAGTTGTTCCTATTAAACTTGCAGGATGTTTTAATGGTACAAAGACCTCTTATATATCAAAATAAAAGACCAAGGAAAATTTCCTTTATTTTAAAGGGCTCTTAAAAGCACAAAGTCAATGTTACTGGTGCAATAGACATCCACTATAAGTATTGTACTTTACGAACTGAGTGCCACAGCAAACCAGAGCCGGGCAATGATGTAGCGGGAGACTCCTACCACAAACCACTAACACACCTACACAAATAAACACAGATGTATAATCTCTCCTTGTGCTTCAACAGGAAAAGAAAGCCCTCTATCTGCGGCTCCGCATGACCAGAAGAGCTAGTCTGTAAACTCCCATGAGGCCGAGGGGCAGAATTAACTCGCCACTCGACACGAACCACACAGCTGCACCGACAACTGTTACACAATCCGACTGACCACCATCGAAAGCTTTAATGCAGGAAAACAACTACTCCAAATTAAGTTTATGGGAAAGCACTGGGTTAAAACAAAGGAAAATTATTTTATTGTTTCTAAAGTTTCTAAGTTGCTGCACAGCTATATTATTTTATTTACAAACATACATTCCATTTTTACTATTCATTTTATTAATTATATCTTTAAACATCTTCTGAGCATTTCATTAAAGTCAGCTTGTGTACTGTGAAAAATATATATATTTTTATTATAACAATAATAATACAAATATTAGATGGAAATTTTAAAATGTTGCTTTGGGAACTAACTGAAATAAGTTGAATCAGCAAAATAATAATAAAATAAATAAACTAAAAAAAAAAAAACTAATACAAAAAACAAAATTACTAAAACTTACACTAAAATTTAAATTAATAGATCAATTTACAAGC
Organism: Phoxinus phoxinus; assembly: GCF_949152265.1. NCBI lineage: Eukaryota > Metazoa > Chordata > Actinopteri > Cypriniformes > Leuciscidae > Phoxinus > Phoxinus phoxinus. The sequence continues at coordinate 4,899,179 of NC_136895.1, forward strand.
AGTAACAAATAAATATAAACATAAAATAAACAGTGATTTAAGTTAAGTCAGGTGGGATTAACAGTAGTATAGAGGTAAGAAATTCTAACAAAATTTCCCTGAATAAATTAACACAGATTTATCCTTACAATTAGGCATTCGAGAGCAGTGAGAGTCATTAATGTTAATCAAACAACAAAAGACAAAAAAAAATCTGAGACAGCAACAGGATTATTAGGTTCCGGTCACTTTAAGACCGAATGCACGGATCCAATATACTGTTTACATTCACTTATGACAAAAACTGACTATGTGCATAACTCGTCAAAACTGTAATTATGTACATACATTTGTGTATTTGACCATTTAAGCCAAATTTGGTACTGGCGAGCTGTTTGTGAGGCGGCCTTATGTGCGTGGGCTTTGAGTTTGCATTAGCGAAATTACATCTCACATAAAGTTTTCAAATTACTTTGCAAGCTATTTAATAAAGAAATATTAATTGTACCTCACCTTTAGCATTATAATTATTTTACCCGTCTTTATGCGTTGTCAGCATGAGATCGGCCTTTATAGAGACCGCTGATCAAACTTCCCAAAACGATTATCGGCTAGGACGGTTACCGCATTACCGCGGTCACATGACGCTTACCGCGGGTCTGAGCTCGTCACTGTCATCACAGCCAAAAAAAAAAACATTGGCCTGCACATGTGCACGTTGTGTCTGACCCTTTGCAGCGAGTTTGATTGACAGGTGATCTGACCAATCATGATACGTCATCCGCCATTTTTGTCCGACAAAACTGTTAAGGAGACTTCGTAGATTAACGTTGGAGGATTTGAACTTGAAAAACAGTGTACGGACATCTTTCCGCGGTTAAAACAACATTCCTTCTGATGTTCATTTATGTTTATTTGATGCTATAAATGAACTAGAAGGAAGAGATGATCGGTTCACGAGCGGCTTTAACTGAGGCGACACAGCGATCTGTCAGACACATTAAAGAGCCACAAAACAGTATTTATTGTTTCAATTTCATTAAAAAATGACCACATTTGTTTCATATCAACAAAAATAAAATCCCATACCGTCCATAAATCCAGCCCTATTATCGGCTGATAGCGATCAGTATCAGATCAATCGGAGCTCCCCCCTTTTAGACATTATATCAAAACAAGAACTTACATCAAAATAAACTTTTTGTATACGGCGAAATAAGACCAACTGCACAATGTTTTAAATGAAACCATGTTGTGTTTAATCTTCAAGTTCTCAAAAGCAGCTAATATCAATATGACTTTCATTGGCGCTGATGAGAACAGGATGCTTCAGGGCAAGAGCACTAACCTGGCCGAAGTTGCTCTCCACTTCCTGGATTCCTGTGGAGGAATTTGAATTTTTTGGGACAAAGATGCCATTCATGCCCTCTCTACAACTAACAAGCCAGGAGAGAACCAGGAGAGGAACCTGATTGGCTGAAGAACATATAAACTTTATGTAGGCTTGCTCAAAAAACCTCTCCAAAGAGCATGGGCTGTGCCCTAACACTATCAAACTGTGTCCAAACTGGCCCCTTTCAACACACACACCTCCAGATACTGGAGAGACCAACACATTTGGAAGAAACCATCCAAAATTATGTTTTCTGACATTGCTCTAGACACAAACACAAGGATGAACAGGACCAGAATTTGAACAAATAGAGGTTCAACTTATATTTACAATGCTATCAGTCTTCCTTGCAAGCACTAAGCTCACCACCTTCACAATGGACCTTAGATGGCAGATGGTCATCGCTGAGAAAAACTTTATAAGGAGCACCTGTGGTCGAACTCAAACCACATCTGGAAAACCTGGGATCCACTAATCCGCTTGTATCAGAGTCATGACTGATTATCCATTAAACAAGTAAGGGATGTAGGGCTGAACGATTAATTGCATTTGCGATAATATCGCGATATGATGAAACGCGATTTTGTAACCGCAAAAGCTGCGATTACTCTCTGGTCACGTGACACGCGATAGTAAAGCAGTCTGCACTGCAGATGAAGCATCAACTTGTTACGCTACACATATAGGCCTGGCATAGGCTACAGGAAAGAACAGTTTGTTTAATTTATGCGATTGTGTTATAGATTCTCTTCAACGATTCTGTATAGATTCAGATAATTTCAGAATCGAGTCTGAGCTAGTTTTAAACACAGATGCGTGATATGACGCTGCGTGTGCTTTATACACAACACAACCGTATCCTGCTTGCTTCTAATTCCTCGCCCGCCGGTATTTTCCTTACAAATGCTCTATAAAGGCATCATATGTCTTTTGGAATGCAGTTGGCTTATATATTAAAAATAAAAATATGAAAACCATCAACAGAAGCTGCTTTCAATTTCAAATACTCACGCCCGCTTTGTGAAGAGCGCTCTCACATGCGGCTGTGAGCGACTCTGTCTACGTGGTTAGCTTGCATCTCAAAATGCGTTTATGACGCGAAATTAATATAAACAGTCAGTTATGTCTTAAGTTATTAAACAGACAGGACAAACCACATCTTATATTTCAAAAGAGATCTGTGCATTAGTGTGAAGCAGCTTATCGTATCTAAACTGAGAAAGAAAAACACTTAATCACAGCTCTTGAATGGAAAACATTCAGACTACTCTTAAATACTGAAGCACTCTTTGTTTATTGCTTGTAATGTTTTTTGCCCTCTTTGTTATTGATAACTTTTATGTTTTGAAGATAATCGTTTATATAGCCTATTTAAAATTATTAACATGTAACTATTAATTTCGTTTTTTAATGTGTAATTATTTTTTAAAGTAGCCTACTTATAATTACATATGTAATTAAATAAATATTTAAAGTTTTATTAATAAGATTAATTAATAAATAAAAAAAGTTGATCAGCTCATGAGGTGCCTAAAGATTCCCATCCATATTTTACAATGATTTATTGCTTGTGTTTGTTGAATAATATAATAGATAAAGAGCTTAAAAAATAATCGCATATTAAATCGCAATCGCAATATTGGTAAAAATAATCGCAATTAGATTATTTTCCAAAATCGTTCAGCCCTAAAGGGATGTTGTACATTCAGTCAGTCATTAACACAAAATAAACCTGTCGACTACACAGTTCAGCAGCAGAATGCCGCCATTCACCAATCACAATGGAGTATTTCAGAGAGCCGACGCACCAATTCTGTGTTTCAACTGTGTGTATTAAAAGGTGCAACAAGAAGCACAGCCGGTATGCAGTCGGGAGGATGAGTTAGAAAGAGCCGTTGATTTATGAGTCGGTGTGATTAACTTGGCATATGAAACAAAGACTGGTGGACTCAGACTGCACTGTAATGTTAGACCCACCCCACACACACTGTGCCACCCACAGATGTTGAGACAGCAAAGCACCCACATAGCTGGTGCTGATGAACTCCACCTGTCTTCTTTAAACACACTTGTAATTGGGTTGTTAATCTGATCTGAAAGCATCAGAACAGCTCACTTGGAAATGTGACGCTGTGGGTCGGCCCACAGAAAACTGTAGGCGTAAGAACTGGATACCTAAACTTTATGAGATCATATTTTAATATTTGACACTAAAAGATTTTCCAAACGTTTTTTTTTCCTGACACTTAAGCAAAAATGTTGCGAGGTGCAACACAGTCAATCTAAATATTTTACCTTTTATATGCAGTTATGTGGAATACGGTTTTGGACCAATGAGATTCATTTCTGTGGGCAAAGATGGGAAGCAACATCAATAGAAAACAATGCAGTGAATCTGCGTACCCAACTTGAACCAGTTGTAAAATCTGTGTAAGGGAAAACCCGATTCAAATTCTCATTGAAATGATTTGATTTTATCCATGAAAATTCAGCAAAATGAAAAGCCATAAAATTGAATCCAGTTGACCAATGCAAGTTTGCCAATGGCCGATGCCAACAGAAATCAAGATGGCCAATAACACTAATGTAACACTAATGTAGCTATTCTAAGAGGTTGGTGATTTTGTAGAAAAAGTTTTACGAGGAAACAAAACTACTAATAATGAAGGTCTCCAACAAATGATGTTTTATTAACCAGGTTCGGGAGGAACACGTTCTAATGATAAAGCAATCAAGTCACTCCAACCAGCTGTCATCAATCAGTAATCAACAGATCTACTCAATCAGCATGAGTAAAACCTATAAATATTCACAGTCAACTCACCCTTATTCCTCGACAGTTTTCAGCATCCCTCCACCACCCCATCTCCTCACACTTGCATGGCTATCTTCCTAACCAGAGACGGGGGAGTACTCTGGGTTCGGGCCCAATTTCCGAGCTCGGAGCCCTCCCCCGGACAGCACGCCAAATACGCATAACCATTTACTCTCTGATCATTCGTAAGTGTGAACTCGTGAACGAACACACATCTGAAGTTTCATCCAAATCATTCAATGTATGCAGAAGTCATAACACACTTCCTGTTTCCCTTTACTTGCCATTAATTAATATTTCAACGCCACGGCCAAACCGTTCGAGATATTAAAAATCCCCTCGCAATTTAGCATCCTCGATGTCTTGACTTCATGCTGACTGGGATTGGAGGTGATCGGATGCATTCCCTAGGAGGAGAATATCAAATTACAGAGCAACCCTTATTATTATTAACTAATTAACCCACTTCCTGTTGGGCGGAGCTTATGACATATAGTACGGAAGTTGTCCAGCCCAATGAGATCTATGTGTACTGGGTTTCATACATGTGTGTGCTAGTATGCGCTTTGTGTAAAGCCGTGTACCAGCTTTGGTCCGGACCTAATGGCCATGGATTGACAAATTTTCAAGAGTTTTTGAGCAAATTAAGGGCCCCAAAACCCTGACGAAAAATAAGAAGAATCGGAAAAAGAATCTTAAGGAAACCAATAGGGCCTTTGCCCTTTCAGGGCTTGGGCATTAAGTATACACTCATTACATATTTAATTATCAGCAGCCACAGAACAGGAGTTTCTGCAATTTCTACTTGGAGACAAGGAATGTTTTACTCAACGGAAATATCCAAACAAGATCTAGCTTCAGACATAATAGGCATTTGTCGTTTAGGCCGAGCCGTTTCTCTCCCTAAGGGAAACTAGATATTAAAGCCTGTTATCCCTAAAATGTCCTGTCTGCCCGCTCCAGGCCTTTGACCCCAAAACAAGGAGATTTGCAAGGTGCTCCATCATCTATTGAATAGGTGGGAGACTCATTTCACGCAGGAAGGAAGTTGTTTTCGCAGCTGTTCTCCGCATCACAGTCGTCATATTGCGCTCGGGCAGGGCTGAACAGGTGCCACTTCTTGGATCATAATAACGTGTAAGAAGAAAATGGAGGCGGCTGCACATGCATGCGGGAGCAAAGGTGGCTGAAGGATTGGGTGAGGTTAATGAAACGGCCAGAAGAGACCACGGCAAATCCAGTCTGATTAGAGCCGGTTGGCTGGTGGAGGTGCCAGGCGCCGAAGAGGAATCACATTACAGAACATTACCATCGGGCGGATTTGGTATTCAGGGAGTGTCACAGCAGGGGTCTGTTTATATACACAATTGTTTACAGTAATTGCTAGACAGACTATATTAAGAGATAAGAGTTTTTAACTGGATTTCAAGTACAAATAATAGTTACAGTGAGGCAACATTTTTGGTTAATTGAGGCAAAATTGAGCTTCCAAAATAAACAAAATTTTACAAATCAAGTTTAAGGGTTTTCAGACCAGTTGATCGTTTGCTTTGTTCTGAAACAAGTACTTGATTTGTTTCAATGTTGCAGTTTTTCATGTTTTGTTTCATAAGGCAACATTTAAATTTTTACCAAGTAAGTCACATGCGAGTACAACTGTCCTCTTATTGGTCAGCGTTTCCTCAGCATCATCCATTGATGATTGACAAGTTCGTTCCGCGAGCTTATTGTGGCTTTGTCTGTAGCTGTCGAGACACATGCAAACACTACAGCAGGAATGCCGTCATTCCTGCTCGACCTCTAACTTAATCAAGGCTTCATCGGGACGGCATTCTCGCACGGAGAAGAGCAATTACACACACATTTTAAGATGAAGAGGTGCTATTTGGTTTTAACCGGTGATAACTAATGTCCTCACTTACAGAATAAGACACTACTGCTTTTTATAAGACACATTTTCCATTATGTATTATGATATCACTTGGTCCCTTGGTTCGCCCAGAGTTGGTTTTCGTGAGAACGTTTTTATAAATGTTTTCTTTGTTTTATACAGCTTTGAAACCATTTTCAAGATGCTAATTTTGAACGCAAAATGATCATGTGGTGTAACCACCAAGTAAGAATAACTAATATTTAATCTTGAATACATGGGAGTTTCCATATCTTAAACATTATTTGCAAAAAAACGACGTAAACTAGTTCTTTTACAGATTTTGGTGAATTGCACCACATGACATTTCAAAACCTGAAGCAACCTTGCTTTCTCAAATATTTCAATTGATAACTCTTGGTGGGCCATAAGCAGATTGTACAAAAAACGACTGCAATCAATTTACACTCTCAAGGCCATTCATAACTATACATTACGTGTTTTTTTTCCAACAGTAATGGATTTTAAAAAATACTTTAAGAAATAACAGATTGCGCCAAACTATTTACCAAGGCCAAGGATGTTCAAGACTTGAATTCCTGAGTTTGTCATTGTGATATCAGGACAGCGAGCGCGCTTTGAGCCGAACCCCGTGACACCGTTTGCTTTGTGCTCCACTCACTGCTCTTCACGAGGAGGTCTGAAAGGTCAAGCGGAGCCTCCACACTTGTGGAAACCCAACACCTTACATCATTAGCAGGGCGAAGCATGGGCTTCTCTGTGTTTATACGAGTGATGATGGGTGGGGGGCGAAACCAGCAGAGCCCTGAAAATAACAAACGGCAAGTTTATAGACAACTCGTATTCTGACTGGGTTTGTGGGATCGATTTTACCTCTCAAGGGTGAATAGCATCTGCTGACCCAACTCAATGGCCCTGTCCTATATGGCACACTTCATGTGCACTAACCCAGGCCCTGCAATGGTCACCGCATGCGTGTCTCCATTAATTTCACAAGACCACAGGGGGTCCCATTTGTCATTTTAGGTTTCTGAAGGCTTGATACGTGCCCTTGATGTGCACTTTTTGCTGAGCGGTGTTAAGTCACGAAAGTGTGGTCTCTGAAGGCTCATTTGGGACAGGGCCGATTAATGATGAACTACAACACGTTTCAGGAAGCTCTTATCAAAACTGAAAACTTTCAAGGAATGTTTCAGCCAGAACTACACAACAGTAAAATGGGGAATGGGGTCAATGTCAAATTACAGTGTGCAATATGAGATCAGATTGTTTTATTTAGTGCCATGTCGTAGGGGTGTAAAGGTACACAAAAATCACGGTTCGGTACGTACCTCGGTTTTAAAGTCACGGTTCGGTTCATTTTCGGTACAGTAACGGAAAGAAATGCAAAACATTAAACTGCTGGTTGTTTACTATAAACTTTTTTTTTACAATTTGTTTATACTTTTTTTAAACACACTTTTTAATAAAATATAACGTTAGGCTAATAAAAAAATAAAAGAATAAGAAATAAAATACTGCTGCAAAGTTCTCCACTAAATAAAATACTCTTAAACCAATATTGGCCGTGACGCTAGCTAGCGAGAGGCTGGGCTAAAGCGAGCGTGCCGTGTATGTGGTGATCTTTATTTATGCGATATTTATGTCCGAGCCCGACCCGAGAGTTAAAGTCCAATTTATTTTTCTCATACTAATGGCACATGTACGTTTGTTTGTGTGGAAAGCCCGCTTTTAACAGAAAGGCATTCAGAAATGTCCACAGATGAGCGCATCAGTGCTCTTAACACAGGCGCGCTTGCACGCGTTTCGTTGTCACAGCAACATAAACAAATTTCCGCACACAGGAAGACAGATGTTATGGTAATATTTTACATGTATTTGAATCACAAAAACGATTAATCAGATTTAATCAGTGCAACGCGGAGACTTCCGACACTTAATATGTTCGGGTGGAAACTCGGAATTGACGCATGTTCCGCACACAAAACTAGCCTAATTTACGTGAAAGATTGCATTCGGTGCACATGTGAACCGTACCGAAAGTCCTGTACCGAAACGGTCCGGTACGAATACATGTACCATTACACCCCTAGCATGTCGGCATTCAAAGCTATTTTCATGGCAAAAATTAAATCACAAAAAAGCAAAGATCATATAAATACAATAAAAACCAAACAGCAATTCATATTATACAAGATTTTTTTAATTAACATATGATAGAAAATCCAAAACCTTTTCAGGCATAATCTTACTAAAGTCCTTAAGTGAGGTAACTTCATAAAAGAGCCTTCTGCTTGTATTAAGTCCAGGACAATCTAATAAAACATGTTCGACAGCAGGGACGTGCAGAGAGTTCCTCAGGGGCAGGGGCTCAAATATAAAAAGGGGCATATATATAAATATGTGCTTTGTATCACAGAAATAAATTATATTTTTAAAGTTAAAAAATTCTGTATTTTTGATCAAATAAATGCAGGCTTAAAGCGCATTAGGGACTTCTTTTTTTAAAAAAATAGTAATTTGTGTGTGCAAAAATGTTAAAATAATAAAGTCACCATTTCGCCTGTTGTTGTCAGGCAGCCTACACCTCACATAATAGGCCTACACTGTAGGCCTGGGCTTCATTTAACAAACTAGTTTCATAATGTAAACGGTGTATCAATATATAGACTAGGCCTAAATTCAAGTGACTTGAATACTATACTTACCATTAATGCTACTTTTGGTGCTGGTTTGTAGTCAATTAACATATTAGGTCAACGACGGAGATTCAGATCACTTCAATGTAAATTCGTCTGTCCATGTAATTTTCAAATGATTTATTTATAAATGACCGTCCAATGATATTTGAACTTCTTGTGCCAGATGACGATTGGTCGGTGTATTATGCATGACAAACAGGCTTCAGCGAATTAAGTAATATTTTAAAATATGTGTTATGTGGATTTTTAATTGAATCGACACACAACCTTTTATTATAAAAAATAATAATAGTAATAAAAAAAAAGTTTTTTTTTTTTTTTTTTTTCCTGCCGTCGAGCATAACGTTACTCACTGAAAGACGCTCGAGAGCATCGGTTCCCAAGCAGACTGTGTGGGATACCTACGTGTACACTAATACATTTTCATTTTAAAACGCATAACTTTTGCTACGGTTATGCCTGCCGCCCACACACTACTCCGGAGTTTTAGAGCCTCGAAAATGGAGACCGTCAGTCAAGACCGGAGCAAGACACGCACAACTTGACGCAAGTGACGCAACCCATAGCAACGCGTTATAGCAACGACACCTCAGACTGACAGAAACGTAAAAATAAACGTGAATTTAGGCTACTTTAGTCTTGTACACATTGTCATGTAAATTATAAGCAAATGCATTTTGTTTTATTGACCACAATATTATCATTGATATATGTTTGAGAAGGGCACTTTTGATTAATTTTGAAAAAGGGCAGGGGCTCGAGCACCCAAAGCCCCCCCCCTCTGCACGTGCCTGTTCGACAGAAAAGGGAATCTTACAAAACATGCATAAAGTTGGGTCTTCACCTTTAACTAAAAAAGCATGGGTCAAACTTGTGTGATCTATACAACATCTGGTGTAGACATGCTTCATATGATTTTAAAAACTTTGAATGACTCTAAAATGTTGTGTGAAGTAACCAAGTAATAAAATATCTTCCATACATATGTGCACACATTTTAATTATTTCCCCTTATTTAATATATTAATTCAAGGTAAAAATTATATATAGCCTACTATTAGATGTATAATATTTTTAGAAGTGTTATGAATTATTTATAACGTTTATACGTTTTTGGAGAGTTGCGTCACAAGACATGTAATTAACAACTTGAATCTAACTTTAACATAAAAATTACAAATCAGCTGATATTTTAGACTTATTGACATTGACACACAGTCATGATATGATATTTTATATATATATATTTTTCATCCTGTATGCGACTTTGATTTGGTAAATGTTCTTGTTTTTTCTTTCAAATATTAATAAGCAGTGATTCAGTCATATTTATATAATTACATTTTTGACTATGCACACCAAAACAATATCAAAATGAATTTTCATTTAGAACTTTAAAACAGTCAATCATAGAAGGGATTGGGCAAATTAATTGCATTTATAATGTATTTTTGTATTAGTTAATAGATAAAACAACGGTGCAGTGCCAGCTAGGCTATTAGACCAACAGCAAACCTCTCAGTGAAGAGGTTAGCCAATCACAACAGAAGTCATTTACATGTTCAACTCTTAAAGGGGCAGAAACACAAACAGCCTGTGAAATTGTCAGGCAATTGTTTCCATGTTTCCACCAAATCCCTTTTTCCCCCTAAGCCCAGTGTGTTTCCTCCAGTTGTTTTCAATGGGAGCACTGTGTGTATGAAAACACCAGCAGCGCTCATCACTGCCACTTTTTACCCAGCGGTCCAATCACAGGGGAGGAGGGGCGGGACTAATACCACACCGACCAATCATCACAACAACAAGCACAACAACTGAACAAAATCATTTAAAACAAGGGCCACAGCAAGTACTTTACATTGTATGTTATTTTCATTGGTAACAATTTACAATAAGGTTAATTAGTTATCATTAGTTAATGTATTAACTAACATGAACTAATAATGAGCATTCAATACATTTTTATTAATCTTTGTTAACGTTCCAGCTCTTCATTGTTTGTTCATGTTAGCTCACAGTGCATTTACTAATGTTAACAAACACAACCTTTGATTTTAATAACGTATTAGTAAATGTTTAAATTAATATTAACTAAGATTATTTTTTTCTGAAGTAGTATTGTTCATTCTACAACTAATGAACCTTATTGTAAAGTGTAACCTTTTTATGTTTTTATGTTAAATTATCTGCAAAATCAGATCTGATCCGTCTCCAAATCCGTATAATAATAATATTCCATATTATAGCGACTCTCGAGCACGCTTTCAGAAGAGCGGCTGGCGTTTTCAAAGCGTTTAGTGGACACACGGCATTAGCGTTTAGAAAGACAGGAACGTGAAAAATCTGCTATTTGTGCAGTGCATTATAAATGGACATCAGGGATACTTTTCTGCTTGTCCTCACTAATAAATGAGACGAGAATGAAGAACATATGCGTATGGCTTCATGACTGAGACGTGTTCTGGGTCCAGTCCTGGGGGTCGGCTCACACCGCCGCGAGTCCTCCGGTGACCCTCCGCGTGTTTACAGCACCAGACCTGCAATCTGATGCAATTAGCCGACATTAAAGGAGCGCTGGTGGAATATGACGAGCGCTTCACACACTTTAAACAGCGGGAGCATCGGATGAGTGTGTCAGGAGACACCATGGAGCCCTAATACAAACAGATCCAGTTTAGCATGTGCACACAATGAAATAAACCAAGAATCCAGAGCTATTGTTTGGATTAAGCAAAACTTCGGAATGTGATACTAAACACGAACTTCTGAGGCTGAAGTCCCACTTATTAATGATTCGAAGACTTACTCTTGAGTATCCGAGGGCAGAAACCAGTACGCAGTCCCCTTCAGAGAAGTACGCACAGGTTTTTTTCATTAAATATCATCTGGGCGGCATTGTGGTGAAGGAGGGGAATGCGGAGTACGGAGCGGCGGGGGAAGGGCCAGCGAATGTAACGTGAAGCACATGCACTTCTTGTAATCGCTCTCATTCTCCTATCAAAACTAACAAGAACCACTCGCTCTGTGAAGAGCCGGCCAGGACGCCACACAGGCCTCAAACCCCCTCTCATCTCGAACCCTGAAAAACTACCTCGAAAATCATACTTTATCAGAACACATCACTGAAAATCACAAGCTAATCTCGTGAAGAAATGCCCTTCCAACATGGCTTGTCACGTGATCAAATATTTTGCATAACTGTAATGAAAAATTTGCATAACTATCAAAAAAATGGTGTCGATGCAAACAAAAACTTAACGGATGCAGTGCAAGATATTTCTTTATACAAAAAAAAAATGCATTTTATCTTTTGATTTTGGGATGAAATAAGACGGTTTGACCCCAAAACCACTGAAAACTCATGTAACGCTAGCAAGGAATAGTTTGTGGATCAGGAAAAAAAGCTGTATTTGTATTACTTTGAGGGATTATTACATATAGTTTAGGGAAACTTTCCCATATGCCGTTTGCATCACAAGGAGATCATTGCATTTGGTCAAACACATTTCTCTGATGACGGACTTGTGGTTTTGAAGAGCAGCTTGTGGAAGTCTTTAGCAGAGCATTAGAGAACGCTGGGTAAGACTTGGCAAAAGCCATGGCCTGGATGGCTCACAGTGGAGACGACAGCTGCTTCTGCCGCTTGAAAAACTACACTAACAGTCAATTCATTTACATATGCACTACTTCAGATTGATTTATTCAGACTATGCTCTCGCGCTCCACAGAATAAATAAATGCAAACTGTTTGGAACAACACGAGTTATTATTTTTGCTTGAACTATCCCGAGACTTTTAAACAGAATATTACAGAGTCAACACACAATTATGTCCATCTATGTTGCGAAAAACATTGATATACACAATTATAAACCAATTACACATTGGATGGTTGGAGTTTTAAAGCCATGCCGGCTTCCTTGGCTATTTTCATGGTTCAAATACTTAATAATAAAAAATAATTCAAGTTTGCTTTGGATTAAAACTCTAAAACTGGACTTTCACATTTCAGAAAATCTTTATAATAATGTTTATTTATTAATATTACATTAATACACCACATTACATGAACAGTACTTCTACAGAATGTTAGTTAACGTTAAACTTAGCTTTTACTAACCATTTTTTTAAATCAAAAGTTGTATCATCTGTTAGCATTAGTTAATGCACTGTGAACTAACATGGACATTTTTATTAACTAACATTAACAAAGGTTAATAAATAAAAGTTGTAATAATGTACTGTTCATGTTAGTTTGTAACTGATGAGACCTGATTAAAAAGTGTTAACAAAATGTCTTCAAAAATGTTGAATAATATAATCAGCGTTGCAATGCATTAATGAAATTTAATTACTTTCCTCTTGAAAAAGTAAAGTAAGGGATTAATCTTAATTGATCTGTAAACGATTAATCGCGATTAATCGAATCCGAAATAAAAGTTTGTGTTTACATAATATATGTGTGTGTATTGTGTATAATTATTTTGTATATATAAATACACACACATGCATGTATATATTTAAGAAAAATGTGTTATTTATATATAAAATAGTTCTATTTATATATAATATAAATCATATATATGCAGTATATAAATGCAAATATTTCTCAAATATAGGCTATATGCGTGTATTTATATATACAAAATAATTATACACAATACACACACATATATTATGTAAACACAAACTTATTTTGGATTCGATTAATCGTACTCTTAATTGATCTGTCATTTAATTAGTTACTTCCGATGCAATTGCATTAAATATTGTATAGACTATGCAATAATTATACAAACAAAAATAGTGGATTTAACATAAAATGTAACGTCTAATGTTAAAATGCATGTTTTTAATGTAACGTTTAAATCCTACTTTGTTCAGTTGAATAATAATTTGTGCAATTTTAGATTGTTTATTTGAAAGAATTAAGAGCAGTTTTATGTCTATCCTTGTATTGTTCAACTTCACGAAAGTTGATATGGGATTTATAAAGTGATGCAATCATTTTTAGCTAGAGAGTAATTAGTACAGTAATCTAATTACACTGTTGAATAATTAGTAGCTGGTAATTAATTACTTTTTTTATTTTTATTTTTTTATAAGAGTAACCTACCCAACACTGTCTGCATATAATTACTTAAAGCAGCACAATTTAATAAAACGTAATGTTTGAGTGATACTGAGGCAATGTCCTATTCATTGTTTACATATGATCTGACCCCAGTGATTATTGAAAATGTACGTGATAATAACCAATAACAGCCATAAGACCTGAAAATTACATAACACAAGACCAGTGTGATAAAATCATCAAGTGACCTTGAAAACTTAAGTCTAATTTTTAAACTCCCGCCATGTCAAACCAGTAAACAAAGTAAAATAAAATTCACATAATATGGTAAGGATACCAAAAAGGGACCTTTATATAGAGAACATTAAGTCATAAAAAGCAGTCCTACCTCAAGCATGATTCACATTTTAAAAATGCACGACTCAAACAAACCACTAAGATTGCGTTAACAAAACTATGAGCTTTATTATTTAAACCTTGTGCATTGCACTTAAAAGCCAGCCGGCTCACATTTCTGAACGCGGCTCCAAGATAAACGCGTCTCAAGACCTCTGCATTTCATCACTGCCATCGAGAGTGATCTTAAGGCATCTTCCAGGCTGTCGTTACAGGAGTTCATTAAGAGCGAGATCAAACCGGCGCGCTGTCAGCCGGCCCCAGAAGTTTAATCAGAGACTCGAGCCCGTTCAGACATGCTCTGACATGCCGAGTTTACCCAAGGTGATGGAGCCAGCACTTCTCGCCAGACTCTGGGTTATTACATAGTGTTGATGGCTTTACTATTATTCTCAATAGTAATAAAGAACGAGTGCAAATCTTAATGGTCCGAGACTTAACGCGAAATATACCTCACCATCTCACAGTAACTTGCAAACAAAAGACAATGAGTGACTCCACAAAAGGCTCCTAAATGAGTGTGAACTTCCTGAAAAACCTGTGTGTGTGATCTCGTTTTCAGAGTCTCCGAGGCCGTGTGTATGCAGGGGTAAAGCAGCTGTCGTGTCCATCAACACGTCTCCTGTGGAGCTCTGCTCGCGTCTTTTACTTCATCAAACAAAATCGCTTTTTTTTTAAAACAACACCGCAGAAATTGGGTCAGAGAAACAACAGCTGGCAGCGCCACATCTTGACCTGACGTGTGCTTGAAGTATGCAGACGACAAGCTTTAACAAGATAACAAGAACCATTAGTTTCAGGGGGGGGGGCATGAAAACAATGTCCACATTATATTTCACCTCCAGACCAAAATGGACTTTCAGGACCACTAAGTCCTTATGCATTGTGATATTGAATCATGAAAATGCATACATTTCCCCTTAATTCGGGTTTAATGCAAAAACAGCTCATTTTCATTACTGTATTGGTAAAGCAAATCTTACTGTAAAGTAAATTTGTTAAGCTAATAATTTGTTTAATAGTATTAGTACTCCTTTTAATATTAGTACTGGATTTAGGCTGATAAATATTGTGTCCTAAGTCCAAACAGGATTTTACAGTATTTTTTGCATTACGATAATGAGAATTTAAGGAAAACTTGTCATGAAAATATTCTTAAATTGTAAAGCAAAAAAAAAAGGCTTAATTTAGAACAACAACAACATTTTTCATTATTTTTTCTTTTGATTTTGGGTTGAAATATGACCAAGACATGTCATTTTGGGAGTTACTTAGTATAGTTTGCTTTTAAAATAATAAATTTAGCAACAAATGGAAGCTAAGGCGATTATGAAATGACTTAAAACACAGGAAAAACTTGAAAAATTAGAATATGGTGCAAAATATCATTTATTTCAGTAATTCAACTTAAAAGGTGAAACTAATATATTATATAGACTCATTACATGCAAAGTGAGATATGTCAAGCCTTTATTTGTTATAATTTTGATGATTATGGCTTACAGCTTATGAAAACTGTTTCACAATATTCTCATTTTGAATTTGGGGTTTTCATAAGCTGTAAGCCATAATCATCAAAATGATAACAAATAAAGGCTTGAAATATCTCACTCCATATTCACATTTTTGAGTTTCAACTGTATGAATGTAATAAAAAGTATGTCTAAAGGTCTTTGAGCCAGACTACAGAGTTTACACAAAAACATGACACTTAAAAACATTTCTAATAAATATCACTGTTCACAAGGATCCGATCAACTTTGGTCAAATCCTCCAAGTTGATTCTGACTAACACTCTTTCTATGAACTACTCTGGCGAAATTACAAAAACAGTTTTAAGGAACTAAGTCTTCTCATTCATAATTTATGAGACATTGTTTTCCCCTTTCTCCAGTTGGAGTGACGTTTAAAAGGACCATGAAGCAAATGATTATGATAATATGATCAAGACCACAAAACGAACGAGAATTTCGAATATTTAACGGAAAACATCTAATCGAATAGATTTCAGTGAAACACAGACCTCAGATAAAGGAATAAACCCAGAGTCGCACCTCGACGCTGCATCGTGGGGGAGATGTCTTTCCCAGACTGTCCCCCATTAGCATAAGAAAGACAGGAGATGGACCCCCGTCGTCCCCGAGATCAAGCAGAGCCCTCAAGTACCTGTGAAATGCTTCGGCCCTCCACCCTTTTATCTTCCCAGTCTTCATGCAAATGCTGGCGTTTCTTCAATGGGCCCCGGGGCAGTTCCTCGCTCCGACAATGACCACAGCCCATCTCGATCACAGTCCAACAATGAAGCAATTACCAATGGGATTTCTGTTATAATTGAAGAATCCTAATGGAAATTTCCATTGGATTTCCAAGTCCAGCACAACATAGAAAGCGGACCTTCTGGAAAGCACAGTTCCAGGCCGTTCCCAAAAAGACAAATGTGATCCTGGGCCACAAAATCAGTCACAAGGGTCAATTTTTGGAAATTGAGATGTATATATCATCTGAAAACTGAATAAATAAGCTTTCCATTGATGTGTGGTTTGATAGGACAATATTGGTCGAGATACAACTATTGCAAATCTGGAATCTGAGGGTGCAAAAAAAAAAAACTCCTTTAAAGTTGTGCATTTATGTTCACGATTGTGCTGCATTCACTCACAAAAAATATATTTTTAATATATTTACGGTAGGAAATTTACAAAATATCCTCATGGAACATGATCTTTACTTAATATCCTCATGGAACATGATCTTTACTTAATATCCTCATGATTTCTGGCATAAAAGAAAAAAAAAACCCCCGATAATTTTGCCCCATACAATGTATTTGGCTATTGCCACAGATAAACCCGTGTGTCATGTGACTGGTTTTGTGATCGAGGGTCACATATGCCCCTGTAAGACACCAAAAGGACTTTTAAGAAATCCTTACAGATTTTAAATCTCCAGTTCTGTCCAGTAGCATGACATTATTAAATATGCCAGCGGTTTTCAAACGCAATTTCATCCGGACCACTGGACATAATTGCGACATTTTACCGTTTCTACACACTGTAAAAATAAAATTTGCTGCGATTATTTATCACAACTTAAAAATCCAATATTGTTTCAACTTTAAAAAGTATGTGTTCATGCTTGACTTAAAATATTAAGCTTAGTTAACTTTAGTTTAGTTAAGTTGGATATTTAAGTTATCTCAACAAATTTTAAGTTGTTATAACTAATCGCAGCCACATTTTTTAGAGTGCAGTGTAAAGTGCTCAGGGTCGATCTCTCGGAGCGGTGTCCTCAAATATGTTCATCTAGAGCCAAATGCGCTTCATTCAATCCCTTTCCACCGTGAGCGTTACTTCTCTCTCCCGCTAAAGCGCCGCATTTAGAGCCGCAGACGACGCGGTTATTTTACAACAGTAGCAGAAACACTGTAAAAAAATATTTTCATGATTTGTTATCACAACTTTTTATCTTTTGTCAAATCAACTTCGATAACTAATGTGTGAAGATAACATGCTATTTTGAGTTGAGTAAACCATTCTTCTTCATTGTATTAACTCAAATTTGTAATTACAACGAACTCAAAATTAAGGCAACAAGGTAACTTTTTTAAAGTTAAACCAACTTTTTTTTTTTACAGAAACACGGTGAGCCGCAGAATATACACTTACAACACCACAGAAAACGGGAACGCAGAAAATACAGTGATTTCTATCCATCTGACCATTAACTAAACTAGGTTTTAGACAAGTTAACATGTGGCGCATTTAGACGTTTTTCCCCCATACATTTAGCATTATTAAAAGGCATATTCAGAGCATTTCATAATAAAAAAATATATAATTTGGGGGAATTATTTATAGATGGCAAGAGAAGACAAAAAAAACTTTGAAATTACTAGTTAACTTTGTTTTGTGCTCATGATGAGAGTTTTGCTGATCCGATTAAGTCCGTTGTTTGTTTTTAGTAGTTTATCATTTTGTTTGTGCAAAATATAAAAATGGTTCACACTTTTCTTAAGAGGTAAACCTGCACCTCAGTATGATTTCTCAGGTCACAAGGCCTTCGTTTTGCCGTAGACTTAGGTGTCTAAATGTAAAAAAAAAAAATTACAAAAAAGAAAAGTCTGATAAAACATCCGATCTAACGTTTTTATATTGATTTCCAGTTGGGAGAAATCCATTTATTTTGGTAATTATTGGTAAACATTGTTAGATATCACTGCTTTGGCTCTCAGGGTTTATAAGATTATATAATCTTTGATGACTAATTTTCAATCTTTAAGATATTTTCTTACACAAAGTACTAGGGGTGCCCCGATTGAAATGTATAACAGTTCCAATAAAAAAGTATTGTCCAGTGGGAAGGAAATATCCGAGACCGGACCTCTTGGAAACTTTAATTGAATACTCCCCCCTGCCATATACAATTGAAAAAGAGCAACACATTCAGTAGACCTCTTCGTTTTCTTCGTTTATCCAGTAAGAACTTGACCTGGAATTGATTATGATAGAATCTCCAGAAGAAACCCTTTGAACATGCAAGCATTTCCTCTTGTTTTTCCACCAGCGCTCCTGTGGCCACGTCTCATGGGTTCAATTAATCAAGAGATTAAAAAAAACAGAAACCCGATGGGTCACTCCACAGGACAGCATGTACCGCTTTTTATGGCCCCCAGAAGAGAAGCTTCAGGACTAACATCTTACACCTCCCCAAAACTCCCTCAAGATAAACTACACGCTCCAGCCATGCATATTTCATTACCGGCCACACAGATGGGATTGTTCTCTCCTGGACGTCAAGCAAAAAAAGTTAACATCTCACACATACAGACATCGTACTTCAACTCATTTTGTTTTCTCCTTTCTTGTTTTCCTCTGGAATGTCATGTAATTCTTCATGCTGTGTTGCTGTGCATTTCGCTTACTTGACTTAACTGAAGCAAAGTCTAATTAAAATTCAAGAAGTCCAAGTGGATGCAATTGATATTCAGCTCATGTTGATAGGCGTGCTTCATGAAGTTCACTTAGCCGACTACAACAAGTATGCATATCTAGTACAGATAATAAGACACAAGACCCATTTCTCCTTTTACAGACTAGTATGCTAATGTTATTTTACAGGCCTCTTGAGCCCTTACTGTACTTGAGCTTCTGGGGGGTGGCTTGGTTCATTCATCTACAAGCATGGGTATTATTTAGTTCAGTGGATAACATTTTTCTGAGATTTGAAATAAGTGCATTTGCAAACACAATGACTGGCAAGTATGTGCAAAACACTCACGTTGAATCCAGATCCAAGTGTGAACGCAACTAAACTTCGCGTTGGTTAGTTTCACGCACATCTACTACTACGTCTAATAACTTTTTTAAACATTCGGAAAAGAAGGGAAGTTTCCACAAACATGTTGACCTGTGTGATAGGAAAGCAAGGGAACAACGCTGATGGAGAGATGGATACTTTGTTTCTTACCTTCGCCGATCAGAGTAAGCGTCAGGAAAACCGCCTCGGCGTGTGTGAGTTTGCGCTCGCGTCTTCTCGTCCACAAACCCATGGCTGAAGAAGTCGAGGAACGCGACGGCTGTGGATTAAAGGCTCAAAAGTGTTTGTGTTGAGGAAATTCTGCGGTTGTGAGTTGCTGTATAAAGGCTAGAATCCAGTTATTCCTCGCGGCGAGTCTTTCGGGAGTTTCACTCTTCAGTTTGGAGCGGTTGCGGGTTTGGCTGATGTGTCAAGAGCTCCATGCTGAACTGAGCAGAAACCTCCTGGAAATGGAGACAAAGAGCCCCTCTGACCGTGTGCTGGAGCCAGTGCTGCTGGGGGTTTGTGTGAGAGAACAGGAGTCGTGTTTCTCTCTCCAGTGGGAGTGGATGGGAAGGTGGGTGGGCTTTACCCGGGCGCGAGGAAGGTAAGTGGAAACCAGTAACACACCACTGATGGGAAGTTAGTTTCACTCGGTTCAAAAGATCTCATTTGGTTTATCTTATATTCAGCATTACTTAAAATAGCTGCGTAAGTGCAGTTGTTTAAAAGGATTGCAGCTGGTCTGAAATATAATTAGTTTTTTCTTCTTCACCATGACTGCCATCTATTGGCAGAT
This sequence comes from Phoxinus phoxinus, assembly GCF_949152265.1. Taxonomy (NCBI): domain Eukaryota; kingdom Metazoa; phylum Chordata; class Actinopteri; order Cypriniformes; family Leuciscidae; genus Phoxinus; species Phoxinus phoxinus. Next base: position 4,919,523 of record NC_136895.1, read on the forward strand.
CCATTCATTGGTTTCCAACTGTGGTTTCCAATGGCAGCAGCTGACGTGCACGCGCATCTCTCGGTGACGTCACGTGAAAATGGCATGGCATTGGACTGCCTATATTAACAAAATAGATTTGGAGAAAGCATTGTTGCCCCATAAAAATTTAATTTCCCAACGAGACTAAGGAAGTCCACTTTAAAATCTTGCACAAAAATATGGCCTGTAAATTTGACAGTGTCTAAACATGTTTCTAAAACCTGTACGCCACTCACCACCAAATGGCAAAAATCGGCGTTTAGCGAGTATATGAAATGGTGTCAATCGCCAGTTGAACCGTTTTTATGAATTCTAACAATGTGATGTTGAGAGAACATGAACCTGAAGAAACCATGTGAAGAAAAAGTTTAAGCCTTGCCAATTTAAATATTCAAGTGCAAGAAGACGCAAAAGGAAACTCAATTCGTTACTCGCCGCGTCTGAGATAGCACGCGAATACTGAATTGAGCTTTCTTTAATGGAAAAATTCACACTAAATTATGTTTTTTTTAAAAGCCATCTCAGCAAGTATCCTCGTAAACATAGTCGGTTATGGCTTAAGTGAATGTAAACAGTAGAGAAAGGCTATGCTCATTCGGTCTTAAAGTGGCAGCAGCCTAATTTTTTTTTTTTTTTTTTTTTACATTTTATCATTTGACATTTACATATATTAGTTAGGATAGTTCTAGCTGTCGTATTGAAATTGGAGGAGAGAATTATGAATTTTTACTGGTATCTAAACTTTTGGTGTCATAACTGTCTGTTTCCGGCCATTAGCAGGCGTGGCAAAAAGTTAGTTGTAGGCCCTTGTGCTCAATAGGATGAAACATTGATACATTTAGTTACATTAATACATAATACTTTTATTGTGAATTTATTCAGAAGTTTGGTTCTTAGTTATACTCTATAATTAAACCCCTTATTTGTTGCCCAATCTTTTCATTTAAATTTGCTACTGTACTGACACTTCCAAATATATAATCCACATTATGTTGAATTTATTTATTTATTTTTTTGTAAATGTTTTACCCATAAACAAAGTTTTCTACTCTTAATGTAGACTCACTTCTCAAATCTTTTTAGTTTAACCAGTGTGATAGATTCTTGAAACAACACACTTTTTATAATGATCCTATTGATAAGGTTTAGCTTTCCTCTGCTTATTGTTTTATGTATAAATGTAGCCTATTCTATTTTTACTGTTTTTTTAAACTATGTATAATGAAATGTGTTTTCGTTTATTTTATTAATTCACAAACACACATGTATATTGGATCCATGTATTAGCTCTTAAAGTGACAGCAGCCTAATTTTCCTGCTGCAGAAAATCACTGGTTGCTCTTGACTGAATAACTTTTGTAACTTTAATAAGGATTAATCTATGTTATTTTATAAAGTGAAGACTATTTTACATTTGATTACTTTATACTTTATTTATAACTGAAACATTTCTGAAGTATTTACAGTACACTCGGGGTTCAGAAAACCTGGCCGATGTTGCAATTGCGATTTCAATGCATGGAAAAATAATGGAAAATTTAATAAAATGTTAAAACCACATAACATAACATGTTAAAAATGTAAATTTCTCTAGTTAATCTCTGCATACAGGCTTAGAATGGCAAATCCTTCCTTATTTTAGCCACATTTTTTAAACTATAGACAGACAAATACATAAACATGTAAATAAGTCTTCAGAGATTTTTCTAAGCATGCGTACCAAGTTAAAGTATAATTAATCTAGTTTAAACTCACTCATCACAAGTTTGGTCTTTTGGTTATCCAACACCTTCACAACAACTAAACACAATTTATTGTTTTTATTGGTATAAATTTATTCAACTTTGTATCTCTTTGTAAAGCAAGCTACTGTTAATATGCTCAGACAGTGCTCTATAAATAAACTTTTTTTTAGTATTATTACAGACTTGAGGGGGAGAGTGCAAGTTTAAAAGTACAAGCTAAGCCATCAATGTTACAAAAGCAAGGAGTCATGTAAAAGAATAGCAAAACAGTGTTTTAAAGAGTAATATGCTAAACACGCTGCGCTGATGTTACACATGTTTGTACAACATTACATAAAACACAACAATGAAATACAAAGTAAATTGCAGTTATGTCCTTGAGACCATATAGTAATCGGATACTTTACTGCAAAGGGACATATTTCACCAAAACCATGGCTGTGTGTAGAGATCTAATCATGTGGTCCCATTCATTTGATGAAGAAAAAGCTGTTTAGATATACTATACTTGTAGACTGCATCTTAAGAAAAGAGATCAAGAACAAGCATACTCGTAAAAAAACACAATTTCTAGCAAATAAACTGCACTACTAATATCAAAGTAACAATTTGATTGGCTCGTAAGATAAAAACGTAGAAGTTTTAGTGCTCTGATTGTCTGGTAAATGTTGATAGTCTGTTACACAACGTACAAAAATATTGTATTTTACAATAGTCTTCCAACACAGAGTTTAAACGGCTACTTAAAACGACAATAATTCTAAATATATGATAAGTATTGAAACTTAATACCCAGCTGCAAATACATATTTTTGAAATTGACTGAATAACTATTTTCCGAGCAACATATATTGCAAATGAGAAGCTATAAAAGCCATTGCTTTTAATGGACAACGCTATCTTAGGGCACTATATGGAAAACCTAGAAACACTATTTTCTTTGATAAAATAAACAGAAACTGAAAACGAGAGTAAATTCAAGTAGTGTAAAACATTTAAATCAAGCATAAAAGAGAGGAAGCGTAATGAATCGTCTTCAACCCCAGGTAGCACAAATGTTTCTTTGTATTATTCAAGTTAAAAATAATGGCAGGGTGAAGTTTCACCCACTGATATCTCTCAGCAGTCCACGCGCTGACCCCGATCAACAGCAGAATATGTACAGTGTATAATCTAGATCTCATATCTCTTGTGTAGATTCTGTGGAAGCTTGTTTCCGCCACAGAGTGAAAAATAAAAAAGATAATTGCGACTTTTTATCTCACAATTGCGAGTTTATCTCAGAATTAAGAGATAAAGTCATAATTGCATGATATAAAGTCAGAATTGCGTGTTATAAAGTCAGAATTATGAGATATAAACTCGCAATTGCGAGAAATATACTTGAAATTCTGACTTTTTTTCTCAGAATTGCATGTTTATATTTTGCAATTCTGACTTTATAATACGCAATTGGGACATATAAAGTCAGAATTGCGTGATATTAAGTCGCAATTGCGTCAGAATTCTGAAAAACGCAATTGCGACTTTATTTCTCGCAAGTTTGACTTTATTTCTTGCAATTTTGACTTTATGACACGCAATTGAAACTTTATTTCACGCAATTCTGACTTTATATCTCGCAATTCTGACTTTATATCTCGCAATTCTGACTTTATTTCTCGCAATTCTGACTTTATGACACGCAATTGAAACTTTATTTCACGCAATTCTGACTTTATATCTCACAATTCTGACTTTATATCTCGAAATTCTGACTTTATATTTCGAAATTCTGACTTTATATCTCGAAATTCTGACTTTATATCTCGCAATTCTGACTTTATATCTCGAAATTCTGACTTAATATCACGCAATTCTGACTTTATATCTCGAAATTCTGACTTTATATCTCAAAATTCTGACTTTATATCACGCAATTCTGACTTTATATCTCGAAATTCTGACTTTATATCTCGCAATTCTGACTTTATATCTCGCAATTCTGACTTTATATCTCAAAATTCTGACTTTGTATCACGCAATTCTGACTTTATATCTCGAAATTCTGACTTTATATCTCACAATTCTGACTTTATTTCTCGCAATTCTGACTTTATGACACGCAATTGAAACTTTATTTCACGCAATTCTGACTTTATATCTCACAATTCTGACTTTATATCTCGAAATTCTGACTTTATATCTCGCAATTCTGACTTTATATTACGCAATTCTGACTTTATATCTCGAAATTCTGACTTTATATCTCGAAATTCTGACTTTATATCTCGCAATTCTGACTTTATATCTCGCAATTCTGACTTTATATCTCGCAATTCTGACTTTATATCTCGAAATTCTGACTTTATATCTCGCAATTCTGACTTTATATCTCGCAATTTTGACTTTATATCTCAAAATTCTGACTTTATATCACGCAATTCTGACTTTATATCTCGAAATTCTGACTTTATATCTCACAATTCTGACTTTATTTCTCGCAATTCTGACTTTATGACACGCAATTGAAACTTTATTTCACGCAATTCTGACTTTATATCTCACAATTCTGACTTTATATCTCGAAATTCTGACTTTATATCTCGCAATTCTGACTTTATATCTCAAAATTCTGACTTTATATCTCAAAATTCTGACTTTATATCTCAAAATTCTGACTTTATATCACGCAATTCTGACTTTATATCTCACAATTCTGACTTTATATCTCAAAATTCTGACTTTATATCTCAAAATTCTGACTTTATATCTCAAAATTCTGACTTTATATCACGCAATTCTGACTTTATATCTCACAATTCTGACTTTATATCTCACAATTCTGACTTTATATCTCAAAATTCTGACTTTATATCTCAAAATTCTGACTTTATATCTCAAAATTCTGACTTTATATCACGCAATTCTGACTTTATATCTCACAATTCTGACTTTATATCTCACAATTCTGACTTTATATCTCAAAATTCTGACTTTATATCTCAAAATTCTGACTTTATATCTCAAAATTCTGACTTTATATCACGCAATTCTGACTTTATATCTCACAATTCTGACTTTATATCTCGCAATTCTGACTTTATATCTCAAAATTCTGACTTTATATCTCAAAATTCTGACTTTATATCTCAAAATTCTGACTTTATATCACGCAATTCTGACTTTATATCTCACAATTCTGACTTTATATCTCAAAATTCTGACTTTATATCTCAAAATTCTGACTTTATATCTCAAAATTCTGACTTTATATCACGCAATTCTGACTTTATATCTCGCAATTCTGACTTTATATCTCGCAATTTTGACTTTATATCTCAAAATTCTGACTTTATATCACGCAATTCTGACTTTATATCTCGAAATTCTGACTTTATATCTCACAATTCTGACTTTATTTCTCGCAATTCTGACTTTATGACACGCAATTGAAACTTTATTTCACGCAATTCTGACTTTATATCTCACAATTCTGACTTTATATCTCGAAATTCTGACTTTATATCTCGCAATTCTGACTTTATATCTCAAAATTCTGACTTTATATCTCGAAATTCTGACTTTATATCTCAAAATTCTGACTTTATATCACGCAATTCTGACTTTATATCTCGCAATTCTGACTTTATATCTCAAAATTCTGACTTTATATCTCAAAATTCTGACTTTATATCTCAAAATTCTGACTTTATATCACGCAATTCTGACTTTATATCTCACAATTCTGACTTTATATCACGCAATTCTGACTTTATATCTCAAAATTTTGACTTTATATCTTGAAATTCTGACTTTATATCTCATAATTCTGACTTTATTTCTTGCAATTCTGACTTTATTTCTCACAATTCTGACTTTATATCTCGAAATTCTGACTTTATATCTCGCAATTCTGACTTTATATCTCGAAATTCTGACTTTATATCTCACAATTCTGACTTTATTTCTCGCAATTCTGACTTTATTTCTCACAATTCTGACTTTATATCTCACAATTCTGACTTTATATCTCACAATTCTGACTTTATATCTCGAAATTCTGACTTTATATCTCGCAATTCTGACTTTATATCTCGCAATTCTGACTTTATATCTCGCAATTCTGACTTTATATCTCGCAATTCTGACTTTATATCTCGCAATTCTGACTTCATATCTCGCAATTCTGACTTTACATCTCGCAATTCTGAGATAAAAAGTAATTATTTAAAAAAAAAAATTATTCTGTGGCGGAAACAAGCTTCCATAAGATTCTTTCCTCACAACAATACAAAAGGATAAAAGGGTTTTGATTATGACTATCTCCACCCCTTCATTTAGAGACGTTCAGCGACGCGAAACGTCTCCTATGGCTTAACAAATGCGCTGGGAAATGTTCACGGGCCGCGGCGAATGAACCAGATCTCGTTCCTGCGCTGGGGCACGCCGGGGTTCTCGTACGCGGCGACCATGTAGCGGTTCTGGAGGACATCGCCGGAGTTGCCCAGAAGCTCCCAGAGCATGCTGATCTCACGAGAGACGGTCTCCTCTGTGGTGGTCCCGTAAAACACCCTAGAACAATGGAAAACAGGGGCTCGTTTGGGTGTTTCAAAGCTGCTTTACAGAGATAACAGAAAAAATAATACAACAAAGTTTGTTACTAGAAGAAAATAGCGTCACAGTCCAGCTTAACCCTAAAACTGGCAATGTGATCTGGGTGTAATATAGTTTTTGTCGTCTTTTTTGGGGCGTAAGAATATTTTTTTCATCAAATCCTTTTATCATTTATCACAGCCTGGTCTGTCTTGAGTATGCTGGTCACATGACTTGTTTCAAAAAATGTGTGATTAATTAGTCAGCCTGACCTAAATCCAACATGGCTGCCAGTGGTGCAGGACATTCAGATTTTCAGATAAGTAAATATATATTAAACTTACTTTTCTTTTGAAAAAATAATACTAACACTGCTAACATTAATTATGAACATTGTCTTAAGGTGCGGAAAAAGAAAATGTATAAAAATGTTGTTCATGTTGTTATTTAGCACGTTTTGAAATATGGCTGTAAACGATTAATCGCGATTAATCGAATCCAAAATAAAAGTTTGTTTACATAATATATGTGTGTGTATTGTGTATAATTATCTTGTATATATAAATACACACACATGCATGTATAAATTTAAGAAAAATGTGTTATTTATATATAAAATAGTTATATTTATATATAATATAAATCATATAAAAATATATAAAATCAAATAATTCTCAAATATATACATGCATGTGTGTGTATTTATATATATACAAAATAATTATACTCAATACACACACATATATTATGTAAACACAAACGTCCAACTTATTTTGGATTCGATTAATCGTTTACAACCCTACTTTGAAATATATGTTACACCTGAGTCACATTGCCACTTTTGGGTATAAAAAAGGGATTAACACTACTTTTGACTATCTTTGTATCTTTGTATCTTTGTATCTTTTTTTATAATAATATTTACAGGTTAAAAATGCAAACCTGTCATCCCCCTTTTTGAGAATATATGTAATATTGCACTATCCAAATTTAAATGATTGTAATTCAAGAATGCTTTAGGAGCTGTACCAAAAATAGCCACTGGGTGTTTTTTGTAACAAATTAATTTATTTTTAGTCTCAATAGTCTCAGACCTTTCCGACGATATGTTTTTTGTCAAGATTAGAAAAGTTTTTTATTATAAAGTAGTTAAAATAAATGTTGTAATAAGAAACCCGACACCACCCACTAGGTAAGGAACTCGCTAAACGAATTTAAAGTACCATTTTTGTGGTCACGCAAGGTCCGATTTCAAACCGGTTTTCACAGGCTGAATCTAGAGTTTGTAAGCAATGATATATAATATGTCAACATTATAGGAGTTGAAGTATAGGATATAATTGTTTTAAACATACAATGGCAGTTACAGTTATAGATTTGGTCCCTTTTTTATACCCTAAACAGGCAACGTGATCTGAGAGTCACAACTCATAAAATCCAAAATTCATAACATTTTTCAAAAATTCTTTTGGATATGATTTAGTTAAGTCAAGATGATATAAAAAAATGACATGAAATTATTTGTTGCTTATCATTTTCTACTCTTGCCTGTTTAAGGATTAAAGGATAATTCTGGTATTTAACACCTTGAGTCTATATTGTAGTTTGTTTTGGATGAACAAGAGTGGTGGACAACATTTTTTTGACAATGGTTCCTCTCTCGAGTTTTTTACTATAAAAGAATTGGCCATGGACCCATTTAACATTGGAGTCAATGGGCATGTCCGAAAATGTCATTAAAACAGCCAATAATGTTCGTTTACAAAACTGTTAAACTCACCGAGTGGTTAGTGGTGTTCGTTGATGATTATAAACAATATATTTTCGCAATATATGATTCCAATCCGTTTATTTTGCTATAGTGGAACTATTTTTTCAGACACTTCACAACCGTGTAACTTCCGCTCAATATTTGAATCTGAAGCGTTAGCACACTCCCGACCACTTGATGGCGATAACCGATGTTTATGTCTCGCGGGACACTCACGGTCACAGTCGAGTTCAACTTCATATTGCACTGGTCAGTGGTCACGTCTTTCAATATTTTCAAGGTTTTGTTTGTTTATTTGGCTTACTCTCCCGGAGCACAGTTGCTCTGCTCGCTAGCCTTATGAGAAACGGATATTGTTTATAATCATCAACGAACACCACTAATCACTCGGTGAGTTTAACAGTTTTGTAAACGAACATTATTGGCTGTTTTAATGACATTTTCGGACATGCCCATTGACTCCAATGTTAAATGGGTCCATGGCCAATTCTGTTATAGTCAAAAACTCGAGAGAGGAACCATTGTCAAAAAAATGTTGTCCACCACTCTTGTTCATCCAAAACAAACTACAATATAGACTCAAGGTGTTAAATACCGGAATTATCCTTTAAGTAAGTTCAGTGATGTTTCATTTTATTGTAAAAAAGTTATTATTTTAGTTAATTTATACATATATTACAAGTAAACCGTGATGTTATCGTCCAGCTCAGCTCAGTTCTCATATAATGGTGTCAATGCAGGAGATCAATAATACTGTTGAATATTAGATGAAATACCTGGATATGACTCGGATGGTGTCCCGGTGGACAATGCTGATGTCCGGGTCTGTCGGTTGAGGCGGTCTGTCCTGGAACTCAGCGGGGAGATAGTACGCCGTCAACACGTCCTTCATGAAGTTGGTGCCGTCATCTGCCATTGTGATCTCATTCACTACAGGCACCGACATGCCCAGGTACCGTCCTGCAGACAGAGAGGATTGGGCTAAACACGGTAGCATCTGCGCTTCGTAGAAGAGTGATCACACTTGAGTTATTAGAAGCAAACTCAGACTGAGCCAAACTTCAACTGAAAAGAAACCACTTCTACATTCACACTGAGGGTCCTATCACACACACCCGGCGCAATGCAGCACACAGAATACAGAATGAGTCGTTCGCCTCTTTCTTATTATTTTAAGGCGAGACTCGGCAGGCAAAAACATCGCTTTTTTTTTTCACTGGTCAATTTTGAGATTTTGGGCTATTTGTTTTCAATAACATGTCTTCTTTTCAGACTTGTGGTGAAAAAAAGTCCAAAATACACATTTAGGTCTTTATTTTACTAACTTTGTCTATTTGCGTCTGTAGATTTCTCCTAAATTCATCAAAAGTTGGCGTTATAAATCATCATGATCCGCGATCTCTGTCTGAACCGTCATCACACACACCGCTGGACATCTCTCTCTCTCTCCTGTACAATGCTGTCGATCCAAATATGGTCATTTCCTTTTTATCAGCAGCCAATCGGGAAAGTACAATGGGCATTTAACTCTAAAAGCGAAATCTCATTGGCTGATGTCAATGTCTGACACCGTGATTGGTTCAGATGCATCACGTGACGCGCTCTGACATTTAGATGTGTGTGTTTGACTGTTTTCTGTTCAGTTGAAGGCCATAAATGCTGTGTTTATAAGTGTTGATGTGATTTAGGTGGTTTGTATTGTTGTTGTTAATGATGTGATAAGATATTGTGTCTGTAAATAGTTGTTTCCACTAAAAAAGTATGAATTTTTACATTACAAATCTTTAAATGCCTTTTTCTCAAAATGAGTTTGTCATTCTCCAGTATAAACATCTCAGCCGATGTACACCAAACTCTCCAGTTACACACTTAGCAGTTTTCTGAAGATATGCTCAGAGGGATTTGTTAATAACTCATTCCTGGCCTGATTTATGTGACATTTTAATCCAAAAAAATAGGGTGAAAATCGCTATATGGACAGTATATTTTGATTTCCTAGGTCATGAAAGCATATATCCTGAAATCCCTCTGAACATCTTCTTTCATCTTGTGTGTAAACAAAAAGAAAAAATTATTTTGCACCTGGCTTTATCATATGTTCAGATCTATCTACCGAAAATATATGCGAAATTGTGCATATTTAATGAGATAATGCCTAATTTGCATAATTAAACATACAATTTTCAAAAACTTGTAATACATTTTTTGTATAAACCTGTGTAAGTAATCAACTGAGGAAGTTTTATGGTGATATCTATTATTTAAAAAATGTACCCAATTCACCTGTAGTGTCTCGTCAACACTAACAATAACAAAGATGAATTAAATGAACACAAATAACTAACCGTCCACCCCTAGGTTTACCTGGATGTTCTTGATGTCAAGTTTTCAGGTTGATATAACAAGTTGAGCAAAGAGTTGTTGGAGATTTGTGAGGTTACTTTTTATGTAATGCTAAACTAAAACTGTCAGAAGTGTGTGTGTTCACCTGTTGAATTCTCCTTGCAGATGAAGCGCATGAGCTTCATGAACGCATTGGAGATGCTTTGCTCGTACATCACCTCTGCTTTACTGACGCAGGCCCATTTCCCCGCAGGATACACCCTCTCCTCGTACAGCACCTCGCCGAGCTGAAACACAGCCACTATTACACTTCAGTCTCCAAACAAACAAATGTTCATGAGTCTTGAGTACTAGGAAAAACAAGCTTCTATATTTGCACTTCTGTAGCCGGCACTCCCCTTAAAAACCGTAAAGTTTATTTTTTTAAAGAAGTCTCTTCTGCTCGCCAAGGCTGCACTTATTCGATCAAAATACAGTGAAAACAGCAATATTTTTAAATGCATTAATTAAAAAAACTATTTTAATATATGTAATATTTTAATTTATTCCTATGATCAAAGCTAAAGCATCATTACTCCAGTCTTCAGTGTCATGTGATCAGTATAATATGATGATTTGATGCTCAAGAAACATTTATGATTATTAAAACAGTTGAGCTGCTTCAGTAACAGATGCAACTTTTGATTTTAATAATCTGTTAGTAAATGTTGAAATTAAGTTTTGTCGATTGAAATGTTGGAGGTTTAATTTTTTTTTAAATTATTTACAAAATTAAGTTTTGTAAATGTTGAAATTAAGTTTTGTTTGTACGATAAATAAATGCGTTAGAACTAATATAGTTAACTAATATTAACAAATTAACCCTTTATGTAAAGTGTTGTAAACTATCCCCAAACTTTTGTATCAAGGAATCATTTTGGATTCATCTGTTAAACATATTTATTTACATTTTAGTGCAACACTATGTATTTTCTTGCCTATCAATCAATATATCTTAATTTTCAGATAGTGAAGTCATGTCAAATACTGATGATTATAAATATCGATCAATACATAATTCGCTTTGAACTAGATTGAAGAATCCGAGATTGACAGCTGGTTGTGTTCACAAAAACATAATTTGCATATCACGCATGTATTTATTAAAATAACCTCTTATTTCTGCCAGAACACAGCAGTAATATTTCTGTTTATATTGAGCGTTGGTTTTAGAGGTAGTGAGTGTTAAAGGATTAGTTCACTTTTAAAAAAACATTTGCTGATAATTTGCTCACCCCGATGTCATCCAAGATGTCCATGTCTTTCTTTCTTCAGTCGAACAGAAATGAAGGTTTTTGATGAACACATTTCTCCATATAATGGACGTCAATGGGCCCCAAACGGTTCAAGGTCCAGATGACAGTGTCAGCGCCGCTTCAACGGGCTTTAAACGACACCAGACGATGAATACGGGTCTTATCTAGCGAAACCATCGTCATTTCAAAAATAAATAAACAAGTGTAAGTTTTATAAGCACAAGCGCTCACCTTGCTCTGTTCTGTGATGCGCGTTCGTGACGTCATTAATACGCAGTTACGTTGTAAAGGTCACGCTTGACGAGTCAATGTTTACAGAAGTGCGGAAGGAGGACCATACACACATATTCAAATGTCTTTGTGTCAGTTTATCGTTTAAATGCCCATTGCGTGTGCGTATCCTGGGGTTGTAATATTAAAAAGCCTAAAAGAACATTTTCGTCAGGATATAACTGTTTTTCTTTTCATATAAGCGTGACCTTTTCAACGTAACTGCGTATTACACGACGTCACGAACGCGCATCACAGAACAGAGCAAGGCGAGCGCTTGTGCTTATAAAACTTAAACTTGTTTATATATGTTTGAAATGACGATGGTTTCGCTAGATAAGACCCGTATTCATCGTCTGGTGTCGTTTAAAGCCCGTTGAAGCGGCGCTGACACTGTCATCTGGACCTTGACCCGTTTGGATCCCAGTGAAGTCCATTATATGGAGAAATGTGTTCATCAAAAACCTTCATTTCTTTTCGACTGAAGAAAGAATGACATGGACATCTTGATGACATCGGGGTGAGTAAACTATCAGCAAACGTTTTTTTAAAAGTGAACTAATCCTTTAAGGCCCGTTCACACTAAGAACGATAACTATAATGCATACACACACCAGCGCATGGAAACGTTGTGTCGCCTGCCGCTTTAAAAGCTCGAGCTCATTAAAGCAGGATGGATTCTGATTGGCTGTCAATGTTTTTATCGTTCATCATCTGGGAAAAACTCGTTCTGAAAGTGATTCCAACATTATCGTTTCTCTGTGGCTTGTGGTGTGAACTCTGCTATTCTCTTATATTGAGAACGATTTTTAGAACTATATCTTTATTGTTATCATTATAGCAATCGTCTTTAATGTCATAATTCTGATAAAATACAGAAAAAATTCAGTGAACTTTGTACATTTGTGTTGAAATATTCTAGAGAGAATCATCTCTGATTCCTTTCAAAGTGTAAATGTTGCAACTTTCCTAACCTACACATGTTTCGTCCCATGTTTCAAGTTTACCTTCTCGTGTTTGGAGACGGTGACGAAAGGCACTTGCTCTCGTTCCGAGGTCTGGTTCCTCCTCGTCATCTCCTCAATGGGTCCTCTCATCTCTACACAGAAACCAGGTTAGACTCTCTCACGACTTCACACTGGGAAACTGCTCTCAGTGTGTTGTACCTCTGGGAACAGACACGTGGTGTGTCCTTCCTACGGCCTGCCAGTGGGCGTACATTCGGTCCTGCTCCTCGTCATCCATTGGTTCAGAGCTGTCGGTGATGTCGTCGTCCACCTGCTCATCGTCCAATCCGTCAAGATCCTCGATGGAGATCAGAGCCATTGTCCAAACCGGCACAGCGAGCGACTGCGAATCGGGAAGCTCTGAAGACAGAAAACAAACTCCGTTTTTAACAGATTCTCTCATATAAAGAGAGGGATATTGGTTTCAATATTAAATCATCAATCTGCCAGTGTTGACTTGCTCTTGGTGTATACACACACACACACACACACACACACACACACACACACACACACACACACACATATATAGGCCTACACTGCAAAAAATGCTTTTCTTACTTAGTATTTTTGTTTTGTTTCCAGTCCAAATATCAAAAAATTATTAAATCAAGAAGCATTTACTAGAGAAGTAAAATGACATAAGAAATTATATTTTGTTTTAAGATAAAAAGAAAGTAATTTAAGTAATTTTTGCTTAAAACAAGCAAAATTATCTGCCAATGGGGTAAGCAAAAAAATCTGAATTTGAATGGAAAACAAGAAAAAAAATCTTAATTCAAATGGAAACCAAGAATTTTTTGCTTACCCCATTGGCAGATAATTTTGCTCGTTTTAAGCAAAAATTACTTAAATTACTTTCTTTTTATCTTAAAACAAAATAGAATTTCTTATGTCATTTTACTTCTCTAGTAAACGCTTCTTGGTTTAAGAATTTTTAGATATTTGGACTGGAAACAAAACAAAAATACTAATTAAGAAAGTATTTTTTGCAGTGTACATACATATATTATAAGTTATTCTCTTTACATTACTGTTAAGATGTCATTGCTGAAGCACTACACTGCAAAAAATGCTTTTCTTACTTAGCATTTTTGTCTGGTTTCCAGTCCAAATAGCAAAAAATTCTTAAATCAAGATGCATTTACTAAAGAAGTAAAATACCATACGATATGATGTCTTGTTTTCTTGGGAAATTAATACAAATGAATTGAGTTTTTGCTTAAAACAAGCAAAATGATCTGCCAATGGGGTAAGAAAAATAATCTTAATTCAAACAGAAACAAGATTATTTTTCTCACCACATTGGCAGATCATTTAGCTCTTTTTTTAAAGCAACAAATCACTTAATTTTGATTAATTTCCCCAGAAAACAAGACATAATATTGTATGGTATTTTACTTCTTTAGTAAATGCATCTTGATTTAAGAATTTTTTGCTATTTGGACTGGAAACCAGACAAAAATACTAAGTAAGAAAAGCATTTTTTGCAGTGTATGTTATGCTTTGTATTTTTATCCTTGTGTGTTGTTGATGTTTTTAGTCATTTTGTTGTAAAGCACATTGGTCAACTCTGGTTGTAGTAAATAGTGCTATATAAATAAAATGGTCATTGCCACTAAAGTTACCATATCATGAAGTGTGTGATTGATCAGTCACTTCTAGGAAGTGCCAACTATGGGTTCCCATTGTTCTGACCCAATAATACACCAGTGTGGCTGTTCAGCTCCCTAAAGATTAGACATATACTTCACTGAACCCACACAGGTGAGTTGCTGGATTATAAATCATGCTTTAATAAAAACATTAGCAATCTCAGAGTTTAAACGATCAGCAATCATCGAAACAGAAAGCATAAACAAACGGCGGTGCTAAGGTTTCATTCACATGCATAAAAAGTGATGTGAGATGATTTGACGCGTGATTTCAGAAGGACGACAATCTGGGAAAAACAATATTGTTGAATGCACTTTATTATTATTGATCAGCGGAAATATAAACATTAATGACGACAGGTGCAAATATCACACACTAGTCAAGCACGCACTTCCGATATATCAAACCGATGGTCTGTGTTGTAACGTAATATTTAACGCAACGTATTATAACGATAATAAAGAATGACCTACTTACCCAGCAGACACAACAGCCGCACGACAGCTTACAGCGCTGGGGATTGCGGAGCGTCTCACTGCGCATGCGCGGAGGAGTGTCCAAAATCTTGCGCTGCTCTCGTGTTTGCAAACAAACACCATTTTAGTGTGTCTACTGTATTGGGTCTTCTGTAAGATAACTTATGATAAGGTGGACAAAGTACACAACTTCCTTACTTGAGTAAAAGTACAGATACTACTGGTCAAATATTACTCCGTTACAAGTAGCCTAAAAGTTGTAAAGACCGATTTTTACTTAAAGGGTTAGTTCACCCAAAAATGAAAATAATGTCATTAATGACTCACCCTCATGTCGTTCTAAGCCCGTAAGACCTCCGTTCATCTTCGGAACACAGTTTAAGATATTTTAGATTTAGTCCGAGAGCTTTCTGTCCGTCCATTGAAACTGTATATACGGTATACTGGCCATGTCCATAAAGGTAATATAAACATCATCACAGTAGTCCATGTGACATCAGTGGGTTAGTTAGAAGTTTTTGAAGCATCGAAACTACTTTTTGGTCCAAAATTAACACAAAATAAGACTTTATTCAGCATTGAATTCTCTCACGGGTCTGTTGTCAATCGTTCACAGTTACGCTGATGGCGTAAGACGCTGATGACGTGTATTTCTGGTGCGCCCGAGCTTCATTTATAGACTGAGGGAAACGCTCGGGCGCACCAGATAACACGTCATCAGCGTCTTACGTCAGCAGCGTCACTGCGGAGTCCTGAACGCAGATTCACAACAGACCCGGGAGAGAATACAATGCTGAATAAAGTCTTATTTTGTGTTATTTTTGGACCAAAAAGTATTTTCGATGCTTCAAAAACTTCTAACTAACCCACTGATGTCACATGGACTACTTTGATGATGTTTTTATTACCTTTATGGACATGGACAGTATACATACAGTTTCAATGGAGGGACAGAAATCTCTCGGACTAAATCTGAAATATCTTAAACTGTGTTCCGAAGATGAACGGAGGTCTTACGGGCTTAGAACGACATGAGGGTGAGTCATTAATGACATTATTTTCATTTTTGGGTGAACTAACCCTTTAAGTAAAAGTACAGAAGTAGGCTAGGCCTACTCATTTTTAAAAAGTACTTAAGTATAAAAGTAAATGTCAATGCATTGTTTTATTATTGTTGCATGTAATAGCCAATTTACAGTAGCCTACCTTATGCCTCTGAATCTCTGCCTGCCTACCCTCATATCAATATCACATTTCTATAACACAGTTCCAGTCGTGGAATTGAATAAGTCACTCAATAACATCCACAATGGTTTCGGACACACAAATGGCTGTTCCCAGTTTTTTGGCTTTTAGTATGGATATGTTAGCCTTGTTATAAGCTAGTGTGCTACTAAACAATGACAAAATTTGCATTTAGAAGACCAAACCCAACGTTGAAAATTAAAATCATGTTGATGTCAGAATCCAATGTCAGATTGACGTTAATCTCCAACGTTGGACAGACGTTGTATTGTGTTTGAAAATCGGTTGACGTCAGAAACCAACATCAGTCGAGTTCTGACGTCAACCAGACTTTCATTTACAACCAAAATGCGACCAAAACCATCCCTGACGTTACTACTCTCTACTCAAGGACCTTGACAGAAATGTAGTGGAGTAAAAAGTATGATATTTGTAATTCAAATGTAGTGAAGTTAAAGTAGGCCTAAAAGTTTCCAGAAAAAATTATACTCAAGTAAAGTACAGATACTCAAAAAATGTACTTAAGTAAATGTACTTTGTTACTGTCCAGCTCTGAAGATAACTTACATCTGCTCTTCTGAACAAGTCACTACACTAGCCCAATGAAAAATATAGGCCCTTGACCACATCCCAAATATCAATTAAATACATATTTATATAACAATGACTGCCTAGTCATTGTTATATAAAAAGAAAACCACTATCTTAGTGATCATAAACAGCTCAAAGGCTCTCTAGTTTGCGTTTACTCATCTCACTTACACAAATACAGATCAAGTATTCCTTAAAATTAATAAAAACAGTGAAATGCAAACTGTTTTATTATGAATGTTACGCAAACCTGCAATACTTAATGTTAAATAAAATAAATATACTTTATGTATTTAATCTCACTTTATTAATCGATGTCTTTGTTGCTGACCTCCGATGATCCAATTCAACAATACTAATAGTTTTCCACGTCGTGCATTAAAATCGTTTAATGCACAGCTAGCCGTGGATTATCCCTTACTTATAACTTAATATTATCTTGCTAAAAGTCAGATGTAACAATGTTCAATGTTTTGAGAAAAACAAGTGTTGACATAGCAAAATGAAATGCTCATTGCATGATTTTATTTAAATGTTTTATTTCAATCAAGCCAAATCAGACAGTCGAAGCATCTAGATTTTGCCCAGCAAGTGACTCTCAAATCATATTTAGATGTTTATGCAAACAAATCACACGGAGAAGTCCAGGACACTGAAGCATGAAATGATTGGAAATAACCAAGTCCTCTTCAACAATAAACTGGCAGTTGAGTAGGTTTTGTAGTGCAAATAACAAACCAATAAAAGTAAGATCCATATATTCAAATTCCATATATACAGATTCCATATATTCAGTTTGCAATTAAAAAAAAAAAGACAAGGTGGTTGTTTATAAACCGTGCACAGAGTAAACAAGCGATGCGCTACACAGGCAGTTACAGACACAGTGGTGCTGCCTATAAATTAGGACATATTCATAATAACATTAGTGCCGTGCATGTCGGCTGAATCAGGTCAGGAGGAACACAACACCTCTGGAGCTCTGCCTGAACAATGCCCCGGCACTGGCTTTCTGTCACAGCAGCTCAAATTTCACTGCTAAATATGTGTCAAAGGATACTGAATACCTGAGGGAATAAGCCAGGTGGGGTTCTGGTCTTTCCCAATAGGGTTAAAATCACTCATAATTACATTACATAATTCAAATCTGTGCAGACGAAGCCTCCCATAACTACAGCAGCCATCACACCCCAGTGTTTTCAACGTAAAATATTAGTTTTGCAAGTAATATTTAGGTCGTTGTCATAGATTTTAAGAAAGTTTAAAGGGTTAATTCACCCAAAAATTACAATTCTGTCATCATTTACTCAGCTTCATCTAGGGCTGGGTGGTATTACCATGTATATCGCGGCAGTAATATAAAGTGCCTATCAATTATGGAAGGTTGCCATGGAATAAAAAAAGGGTATTGTGACTTTATCTCACGAATCTGACTTTTTTTTCGCACAATTGCGAATTTATATCTCACAGTTAAAAGAAAAAAGTCTCAATTTGCGGGATATAAACTCGCAATTCTGACTCGCAATTCCCAAAATAAAGTCAGAATTGTGATATTAACACGCAATTGCAAGAAAAAAAGTCTAAATTGCGAGATATAAACTCGTGATTGCAAAAAAGTCAGAATTGTGATATAAACTCGTAATTGTGAGAAAAATACAGAATTGTGATTTAAACTTGCAGTTGCAAAACAAAAGTGAGAATTGTGGGATGTAAACTCGTAAATGTGAGAAAAGTCAGAATTGTGATAAAAATCCGCAAATGCAAGAAAAAAAAAGTTACATTTGTGAAATATGTTCTTGCAATTCTGAGAATAAAGTCAGAATAGTGATATAAACACGCAATTGCAAGAAAAAAGTCTGAATTTTGAGATATAAACTCCTAATTGTGAGAAAAAGTCAGAATTGTGAGATTTAAATTCATAACTTCATTCTATATTTAATGCATACAGACTATGCAGTGTTTTATTTTTTACATCTGATTATTCAATTTCTGTAGTTTTTTTTGTACCTGAATACTACAGTAGATAGACCTTCCTGAAAAACTTAAAGCTCTGTTTATTTCATTTGCACCATTGTCACGATGCAAAAAGGCACCATAAAAGTAGTGGCGACTGCATATTCACTGGATTGTGGAGCTGAGCAGAGGGAAAGATGATCAATGAACTCCTTCACCCTCGGGGAAGACATGCATTTTGGTCTGTACAGCATGACTTTAGTGCTCAAGTTTTATAGGCTACTTTAATGGACCGTTTTGTTTTGTTTTAGAGTTTGGCAGCACCCATCTCCATCTCCATTCACTTACACTGTCCAGAAGAGAGCTGTGTGATCATAGATACATGTGCGGTCCACATGAGAGTGAGGACACGAGTTTTCATTTAAGGATGGACTGCTCCTTGAAGAAAGTGAAACATGCGTGTGTGTGTGTGTGTGTGTGTGTGTGTGTGTGTGTGTGAGAGAGAATGCTAAAAACATTCATGATTAAAAGCACATGAACCAAAGCTTCCAGCATACACAGATCTAGTGCGAAATGAGCCAGAACACACATGTATTTGTCATTAATCTGTGCTTTTGTAGAGCTCCACTGTGCTTGAGCTCAGAGGTCTGCTGCTTCTCAGAGTCCTCACGGCCCCCGGACCCTGTGACGAGACAACCGACAAATCAACATGACTTCATTCATCATGAACCGGATCTCACTGCAACATTCAACTGTGTTACGAGCTGCCCATGAATTCGTACATTGTGAATCATACAAAAAATGAATTAATATTAGCAAAAAAGTTAGCATGAAGGTCCACCCCTAAACATACCCGCCGTCACTGGGGCGTATAAGCACGAATTCAAACAAATTAGCCACCAAAATTAAAAATAATTACTAATTTCCATGAGATTGTGTTGTCAACTTAGCAAACAGGGAACGTTCTCAGAACTTAAGGGAACACGCCGACTTTTTGTGACTTGAGCTTATTCCCCGTATCCCCCAGAGTTAGATAAGTCCACACACCCCCTTCTCATCTCTGTGCGTGCCGTAACTCTGTCTGACGCACCCACCGCTAGCCTAGCTTAGCACAAAGACTGGAGGTAAATGGCTCCAGCTAGCATACTGCTCCCAATTTACGTTAGCTAACCGTTCTTATGTCATATTTTATGTTACCTGGGATCCTCTAAATCCTCTCACCTGAAAAGAGTCGTCTTCATTGCTGTTCAGGTAGCCGAGGGACGCGGCTCTCTTCATACTGTGTGGGAAGAAAAATAACTCGTTGCATTTACATAATGACCAGGAATCAGACAGTAAAGTATAGGTTTAAAGGTCATCACCGGTGCAATGTAACATTCATTAATCACAGTGTTAGTGTGTCTCACTTTGAGTTGCGTGGTTCTGGTGGCATCGTTCCCTGGATCTTCTTCACCAGCATCTCGCTGCTTCTGCGCAGGACTTCCCTGAGCTTCCCGAAAGAGCCGCTTCTCCTGAGAGACCCATCCTGAACACACACACAATCTCACGTTTAACCTTTCTTATATATCGGGGCACATTATTATATTGTTTTAAATTCATGTGCCTCATAATCTTGAGTCAGAATAACTTGCAGCATCTCTTCTCTGATGATGTGGGCGGGGCTATAACCTGTCAATCACATGAGATCCACCAATAGCAAACCACAACCATCCAATCACAATTCCCCACAGACGAAATAAAGCCCCGCCCACATTTGTTCTTTTGGCGGGACATTTTTTCTTCGCCGTTTTGGTGATGTGAAGATTAAAATTTTGCTAACAGAACACACTTATTATTGTGTTTTACCAAAGCAATAAAGACAAAAAAAACAACAACATTGGTATGGCAAACACAATTTCAAAAGATTTGACGATAAAAATGCTTCTGTTGCTTCGTAAAGTTATATAAAGTTGCTTCTTTTTTTCTTTTTTTTTTGGACAGGAAATTGAGTTATTGTGTTGACTCTCTAAAACGCACTAGTAACTGTGTAATTTACATAGAGTTCAGATACCATCATGCTGATCCTCGTCAATAGATGGCAGTGCAGCGTCTAACACCTACAATTACACGAAGAATAGCAATGCTAACATTAGCTAAAGAAATACTGAATGCACTTAAAGGTGCAGTAAGTGATTTCTGAGGAACACCGGGCCTGTCCAAATACCAACACTTGTGGTTTTTGCACTTGACCTTGTCTACTTATATGACGTATTTCCGGAGATTGGCCAAAGTGGGAGTGAAGATCGCAAGTGTTTTAAGATTTATTCTTTACTCAGTGGGACACACTTAAAGGAACACACACTTTTTTTGGAAATAGCCTAATTTCCCAGCTCCTCTAGAGTTAAACAGGTTCACCGTTTTCGAATCCATTCAGGCGATCTCCGGGTCTGGCGGTAGCACTTTTAGCATAGCTTAGCATAGATCATTGAATCTGATTAGACCGTTAGCATCTCTCTCAAAAAAATGACCAAAGAGTTTCGATATTCTTTCTATTTAAAACTTGACTCTTCTGTAGTTACGTCGTGTACTAAGACCGACAGAAAATGAAAAGTTGTGATTTTCTAGGCCGATATGACTAGGAACTATCCTCTCATTCCTGCGTAATAATCAAGGAACTGTGCTAATTACGCACGTAATTTCCAGTCACTTCAGTTTCCAGTTCCAGTCATTTATCATCCAGTCATTTTACTTGGATTATCATAATCTGATTTGTCAGTTATAAAGTGGTAAACGTGTTAAAAGTAAAAGAACTGGATCACTGCGATGTATCCCTGTGGCCAGCAGATGGCAGCACATGTGTGTGTTTGCAGACGCACCACTGCACCACTCTCAGGTTATGCAACTGGGGTTTACCAGGTTAACTATAGCATTACTGCTTTATTGTCGATGTGGAAATCCAATACACTGAGTCGAGTATTAAATCCATGCGATCTGAGATAAGCACTGCCGTTTTGAAGTTGTCCGGCAGAAATTAGCATTGCAAACAGTCTTTAATGAAATGCTAAAGATCAAATGGAAAGGTTGTAGATGTTGAGTCCTGAAATGACCCCACTCTTTCTACTTTAATCCACACTCGTCCTGGGGAAGAAAACGGAGGCCAACGCCAGCTGTGTGACGACTGCCAGGGACAGAAACTGGGTCACAGTGTGGTGAGTGGCTCCAATAAACATTCACGTATAATTGCATTTATGAACATAGAGAGAAGCCAGGCCACTGATTCCAAGTCTTTATTGGGTCATATGAGGTTAATGAAGACATACATTACTGTGCAGAGAGAGCCACATGTATATATTTAAACACACACACACACACACACACACAGTTGAAACATCCCATGAATCTGCAGCGAGGCCTTGAATTCTACAGCCACACTAATTCACTGAAGCTGACTGAGGGGAATTATAGTGAACACATGCAGTAATACATTTAGGTTCGTTTAAACAACAACGATGTACTATAAACGGAAACGCTTTTGCTTTGCATTTTCTTCGCGTACAGACGACAACGTTGTCAAAACGATCCCCGATCACACGGATCCGTGAAAACGACTGAAAACGCTGTATTATTCATGCCAGGCCAGTAGGTGGCGATGTCACTTTGTGAAGAAACACTGCAGACTGAACATGTGATACGCATGCGCATGACGTCAGCGTTTTCCCAGATTCACGTTTTTGTAGTTTACTTTGAAACCCGTTTTCAAAAGTTTGTGTTGTCGTGTAAATGAACGGCCAGAACGCATAAAAAGTTTTCAGTTGCACCTTTAGAGATGAAGGGCACTATTTTAACGCTCTGAAGCGCAAGTATCAAACGCCAAACGCAAGTAACTCTGTGGGCGGATCCCGGCGCTGTTGCTATTATACCGGCGGGATAAACGAGTCTTGCGCCCGACGCAAATCTAAAATGTGTTGGTCTGACTGGCTTCATTACTCATAGGTGTGGTTTGAGCGTAACGTGAAATAAACCAATCAGAGCGTCCTCTCACATTCCCTTTAATCAGAATCAAAGTGTGTGCGCGTTGTTCACATGCTACATAATGGCCAAGCACGCGCTCTTAAAATAGCATCTGACTAACGCGCGGCGCCGCTGTCTTTAGACTGGGTTTCTCCTGGTCAGCGGCGGAGTTGTTTTCTGAAACTGCAGAATATCACCAGGGAACGTTTGCGCCGGATCACGCTCCTCTTTTCACTGAACCGCCCCCGCGAGCGCAAGTTCATTCCCTAATTTACCGACGTGCGTCTGTGGAGGGAAGAGTCCGCTGTGCGCGGGTGCAGAATAGGAATGATACATGCGTCGGCGGACAAAGTCAATTGCGCTGGTGCAAGATAGGGCCCTCGGTGTGTAATGTCAGGACCACTAGTGGAGGCGAACGGAATTGCAATAAAATAACGAAATGTTCTGCGTAAAATGTGATTGTAAAACTCGATGCCTCTACTGTTGTCACATTGAGCAGATGTCACATGACTTTGGCAACATGATGAGTGAGTTTAGTCTACTTGACACATAACCAAAATAACATAACCACTTTTCCTATCCAATTCTGTCTTCAAAACAATAATAAAAAGACTTTATGTATAAGTGCAAACACATTACATTGTGCTGGGACCAAATCTGCTTTATGACATAGCGTGGGGTCCAACACACAACCTGGGAATGAAGATATGAATGCAACACAAAGAAAAGATATTACATAAAATAAAGATATAATTAAGATTCTGCACTTCTGGTCATTTTCAAATTCAAGTTAATTTTTCCAGTTTAATCTTACACTCACATTGTAATGCTGATAATATAATGTGTAAAATAAAATAAAACGGTCTCAGGCTTTTGGGCCGCGCTGTATTTCTATACACACTTTCATTTTGCTGTGTGTTGTACACTAAAAGTTAATATATCTGTGAGTGGGGCGGTAATATATTAACAAAAATATCTGCTGAATAACATTTCATAACAGGACATAAGGATATTTCTGCTTTGTTCTGTTTGTATAGTTACACTTTATATTACAGTGTTCATGTTATAGTCTTTTTAAGTCTTTATAAATATATATATATATATAGTGCTTTTAACAATGGACATTGTTTCCGCAAGGTCCTTATTTAGCAATTAATTTAAAAGAAATTGTGTGTACATTTATGTGTGTGTAAACCCATGGTTATTACTGATTAATACTTCTGAACTATATGAACTTTTACATTTATTATAAGTAACATAACACATGTAACACTGACACTGTAATTTAAAGTGTTAGTTTGAATTATTTATTTATATAATACAGCAGCACAATCCAGTACTGTATAAAATGATCATAAATTAAATGTATTTCAAAAATACTACGCTTACACTACCGGTCAAAAGTTTGGGGTCCGTAAGACTTTTTAAATAAGAAAATAATACTTTTATTCAGTAAGAATGTATTAAATTGATCAAAAGTAAAGACCACCAGTAAATATCTGTTCATCAAAGAAGATATAATATATATATATTAAGAATTCTGAAATGGTGCATATATATATTCATAATGATCATAAATGTTTCTTGAGCATCATCAACTCATCATATTACACTGATTTCTGAAAATGAGTTTTTAAATCTTACGGACCCCAAACTTTTGAACAGTAGTGTATATAAATACTTTACCATTTAAACCAATTATAATGTGTATATATTATAATGTGAATTGAGAATTTGGGGGGACATGTGCGTAGCTGTCACGAAAATATACGTTTGTATAGTTTTGTCTTTTGATTTGGCCCGTTCATGATGAGAGTTCGCTCTGCTGATCCGTGTGTGTTTCACTGAGGTTGTAGATTACAGTTTATAAATCAGTGTTATACAGTTAACAATGTAGGCATGAAAACAGACAATGCAGAGAACAAGTAGGAATGAGAAACGAGTGATCAGTGTGTGGAAGAGAGCGGGAAAGAGAGGCCAGAATACACAAGGAGGGGAAGTAAGACGATATCCCATCAGCCCTAGCGAACACTCAGAGCTGTGCTGGACTCCACCGGCAGAGAGGAACGGCACAGGGATCCAGGCAGATCAGATGCAGAGGCGATTAGATTAGTTGTAAGAGCAGAGAGAGGAAGATGATGAGAGCTTAGGCCTAATGCAGAGAGAGAGAGAGAGAGAGAGAGAGAGAGAGAGAGAGAGAGAGGGGAGAGAGAGAGAGAGAGAGAGAGAGAGGGGAGGGAGAGAGAGAGAGAGAGAGAGAGAGAGAGAGAGGGAGAGAGAGAGAGAGAGAGAGAGAGAGGGAGAGAGAGAGAGAGAGAGAGAGACAAAAGCACAAATGAGACAGGAACATCAGGAGGAAATCAAAGGCGCATAAAGTCCCCCTGTAGTCAATCATTTTATCCCTTTAAACTCATCTTTGATCACCAAAATTACATATTTAAACGTTTTTTCTCTGGGAAAATAAATTCTTTATGTCTTAAAATAGCTTGAATGTAACTTGACACCCTTGCCTTATTTAGTATGCGCGGTTCTATGAATATGCAAATGAGCCCCGCCTCCACTCACTCACTCACTCAGAGATCCACTGGTTGACGATCACACGTTGATCTGATTGGTTACAAGGTAGTTTGTGACGTGTTTTTGAGACTGTCTTTGGTTCACTGCAGTTTTAAGGAGGAAATACTCAGCAATGCTGTCCACTTATGAACTTACACATGGTTTGTTATAAAGCAGATTAAAAACACATAGACACATAAACAGGACTGAACCAGCAATAAGCCCCGAGAGGACGTCGTCGTTACAGTGATTTTACCGTGGTAAAGAGATGAGCTCCAGATGCAAACACCCCAAAAAAACCTTTTTAGTTCTGGAATGCACTCGTATATTTTACATTTTGAACTTCTGTTTTATAATCACAGATGCTTAATTATATGGTCGGTTAAATATAGCTTTGCAGTAACTGCCGACTATAGTTGAGCATTACAACATCAGTAATGTAATAATAGTGTCAGTGGTCAGGGTTTTGTGGGTGAGGAGAGAACGACTGCTACTGGAGAGCATCACATATCACTGATGTCACACAGGATATGACATCAGCAGGGGACTAGAGCCACTCTGGCACGCCGAGGAGACTGCAGTGCAGCATTGACCGTCACAGGCTACATCAGTTACTGTAACACGGCTGCGTTATTGTGCAGTACCTGCAAAAATGTGTGTGTTTAATTAGGGTTGTTGAAAATTATGGATATTTAATAATCTACATAATTAATATTGAATCCAATAATCAAAATAATCAGACCTACGCAGAGTAAAACTTGTCGATTACTTTGACTGAAAAATGGTAAATTCTGCTTCCTTAAGGCCCGTTCACACAAAGAACGATAACTATAAATACAACGATAACTATATTAGCATACACACCAACGCACACAATCGTTCTGTTTAATCTTAGTCGTCTGTCGCTTTAAATGCTCGAGGATGGATTCTGATTGGCTGTCAATGTTTTCATCGTTCATCAGCTGGAAGAAATCGTTCTGAAAGCGACTGCACACATATTGTTTATTTGCGCTGTTATCGTTATAGCTGTGGTGTGAAATGCTATTATTTTACGTTAAGAACGATTTTTTAAAATGATATCTTTATCGTTATCATTTTAGTAATCGTACTTGGTGTGAACGGCTTTTAGGAGATAAAACTCATCACACCAACACGAGTGATCTGCACGGAAGTTAGTTCCCATGCTCGTGTGTCATTATTTGTTCAGACCGATGTGTAAAAATAAATGAATATGCAAATCCACTCACTGACAGTAGGTGGCGCTTATGAAAAAGCAAGAAATCCGTTTTCTTCTTCTTCTTCTGTTGTTCACTGTCGATTAACAAAATAGCCAGTTTGTGAGCGCCACTAAATAGTAATTTTATGTAACGGCAGCAGTGTTGTGTGTAACGCGTTACAAAGTACAAAACAACGCGTTACAGTAACGTAACTACTTTTTCGGGTAAAAAGTAGTGTAACGCGCTACTACTGAAAATTTGGTAACGAAACGTAGTTACTTTTTCAATTCGCCACAACGTTACTTTTCCCAGGGACAGATTTGACAGCGACACTGTCTTCTCAGCTGCGCGCTTGCTATAGTCACAAGCTCCACACGGTACGGGACAGAGATTGTAGCAGAGCAGTCAATTCACTGCGCAAACCAAAATAAATACTACCCACCGGATGAAAAAGGGTTGGCATTTAAAACACCAAATATTAAGGATTGGCATATCAAGCAAAATAATATTCGATGATTGTTCGAAAATCGTACCTCTCCCCCACATGCTCACCGGTAAGACTGCGTTCACTCAAATCCCGCTCCGACATTACATTTCTCTGTACTGTATGCTAATAGGCCTACGTGTTGTAGCCTAGCCATTAAAGAAAACGATTTAGTTTCATATTTATGTATAAATAAAATAATTTATTTTATTTTATTTTATCTATGTTGATTATATGAAAAGTGAAAAGCATGAGTAAGATCGGGAGACAAATGGAGTGGGCAGAAATGATTTTGACCACTTCATTCAGTTTGTTTTTGTAGAAAGCCTTTCTTTAAAGTGAATTTCGTTTTGTATTAATTGTATCTTAATTTTAATCAATGTTTCATCAACCAATTGCCTGGATTTAATAAATAAGAAGTAAATATAAGCACTAAGCAGGCAATATAATCAGGACTTCTCAGGAGCTCCGCGCCGGCGCGTGAACTGGAGCTCGCCTCATAAATGAACCCAAACTCAGCGTATAAGCTTTGCCTCAAATACCTGAGAGATATACAGCAAGCTTGAGATGTGTACTTTTAAACAAAACTATTCAAAATGAAAGAAAACAGACCCTCTGCTCATGTGATCCGTATGAAGTGTGCATTTCTCTCTGGCGCGTTCACTACTGCGAAGATCGCGCGTCAGCGTCGTCAACTTCATCTTTGCAGCCGACACTGACAGAAAACACTTGTTTATTATTAATAATGAAATGTCTCCTTGCTATATTTGACATATTCATAATCAATACTTTTGCCGGTTCTTTGTGACATTTTTCATGAACGCGTCACCACCGCTCAATAGTTAATATTGTTCTTTGGTGTTCACTTTATACAGTTTTTTCAAATGTTATTTAAATAAAACTATTTTAATCTCTCTGTTTTTCTAGTTTTTTTCTTCTTCTAGTTTATCAATAAGTAGAGTTCATAGTAGAACTTTATGTAGGCATATACATTTAGGAAGAGATATTGGGTTCTGCCCAAACTCAAGCAACATAAAATTAACATAAAAGTAACGAGTAACGTAAAAAGTTACTTTCCAAAGAGGGTAACTAAGTAAAGTAACGGATTACTTTTTTAAGAAGTAACGAGTAACGAGCAAACACTACTTTTTAAAAGTAACTTCCCCAACACTGAACGGCAGCGGCTTCAATATTAAAAGTGCGTGACCGAAAGAGCAACTATCTACACAATAGTTTTGTGAAAGAACGCAAACGTTTCGTGAGTAAACGTAACACAGTAGTTTTGTGAGTGAATCCAATGTTTATCAGGGAAATGTAATAGTTTTGCAAGAGACCTCAAATGTCTTTTGAGTGAGTGAAAATGTTTCGTGGGTGAATGCAGTAGTTTTGGCGAGAGAACGCAAATGTTTTGCAAGCGAACAATTTTTCTTGTGGGAACAAAACAGTTTTGTGAGAGAACACAAATGTTTTGTGAGCAAACGCAATTTTTTTTTGAGGAATGCAAATGTTTTGCGAGCAGACGCAGATTTTTCTCAGGGGAACGCAAAAGTTTTGCGAGTGGACTCAAACGTTTTTTGAGTGAGTGATAATGTTTCTTGGGGGAATGCAGTAGTTTTGGTGAGAGAAAGCAAATGTTAACACAATAGTTTTGTGAGTGTAAACTATTTTCCCCCGGGTAACACAATAGTTTTGCGAGCGAACGCAATGTTTCCCAGGGGAATGCAATGCTTTTTCCAGCAAATGCTAAAAATACTTAAATATAATTTTTCCTTCCAGCTCATATTTCCTCTGTCACCATGTTCCCTGACAGGTCTGTACACTTCCAGCAACTTAAGGTGATATATGTATATATGATTCCCTCCTCACCCCGTTCCACTCCACGCTGCCCTCCTCTCCGGCTTCATTGCTGCAGTCGTACTTCACGCTGGAGATCGATGCGGTGCTCCTCCGCCTCTCTCCGTCTCTCTGAGGGTCCACTGCCGCTCCCTGACACACACACACACACACACACACACACGCGTGCGTTACAAAGACATCATGTTTCCCACCACGCATCAGTAAAGTGGCTATAGATGTTGCACCTGTCTGCGGGACCTCGTGGCACACTCCTCCAGGGTCTCGGCCGCCTCCAGTTTGCCCTGTTTACGGTACAGAGCGCCCAAGTTCCTCAGCGTGGTGTTTACTGTGGGGCTGTGCATGAACACACACACATGCACACTAGTATCACTTTCATGTGTGTCATCAAATCATCATCAGAGGTAAAAACATTGGTAAAAAAAAAATTAAGTCCATAAAGTGTTGCAGTGTTATTTAATTATTAAAGATGCGCACAGTGTTTGAACAGTCCTTGTAAACTTGAATCAGAATAACTGCAGCAACATCTCTTCTCTGATGACGAGGGCGGAGCTATAACCTGTCACTCACATCAGATCCACCAATAGCAAACCACAACCATCCAATCAATTCCACACAGACACAAGCAAGCCCCGCCCACATTTGTTCTTGTTCCTGAAGCGTTTCACTCAGATATACGTCACAATAGGGAAGAACACACGATTGCAGCTTCTGTTAAATGCTGACTTTAAGCGTTTTCCACTGAATGAATGGCAGAAAACTGTTTTAGCAAGTAACTGTGCCTGATTTTTCTCACCTGTTCACCTTGCAGGCTTTGTACCAGCCACCATATTCTCCATAATGATTCCCATCTGCCAGCTTTCCCTGTCAGAAAGAAGAGGAGGAAAACACAGAGAGAGAGAGAGAGAGAGAGAGAGAGAGAGAGAGAGAGAGAGAGAGAGAGAGAGAGAGAGAGAGAGAAAGTGAAGTTTCATCCAGACAGACAGGTTTGCAGTAAGTGAAACTATGTTTGCTGTAAATACACACAGTGGGTATAGATAGTCACGACCTCCTTTCAAAATATTTACAGTAAAAAGTTGTGGAAAGACCGTAAAAGCTTATTTTTTTTCCCCATTAAGAAGTCTATAGACAATATTTCTGGCACAAACCCAATACATCTTACCAGCCAAAGAATGGCAGCGTCCTGTTGTGAGGGTGTTTCTTCTGGAGCACTTGTCGGGAAGGACAATGCAAAACTTTGACAGACTGAGGAGAACCTGCAGCCCTATAATACCATCCAGGTATTATAACTATAATAACAGCCCATAACCCTCAGCAGAGCTCACAGCGGCCACACAGCGGCTGAAGGGCCGAGTCCAGGCGCTCACATGGATGATATGATCCTTCTCATGCGAGGGACTATCCTAAAAATAATAATTTTTATGTACATATACTGTGCAAAATAAATATTATAAATAAGTGTAAAATATTATTTGTAAAATATTTAGTTTTTTTTCTACTCACTATAGTACTGTGCTTAATTATTTATTTGTTTATTTTAATCTAATTTTTTTAAATTACAACTTTTGTAATTCATTTGAATCTATTTATATTTTATTCATTTATTCATATATTTTTTCCTTTTTAATCTAATTTCTTTATTTTATTAATTTACTTATACAATTTTTATTTGTATCTATTTTTTTTATTTGAATCTTTTATTATTTATTCATTTATTTGAATCTATTTATTTATGTTAATCATAATCTTATTATTATTTTTTTTATTTTTTATTTTTTTACTTTTTTTTTTTCTAAACATTTCCATAGACCAACTAGCAATTCCTCGTGTAGTTTGAAAACCCCTGGTCTTGCCAGAGCCGGATCTAAATCTGTGGAATGACTGCAGAGCAGCTTTTTTATGTGTGGATATTGTGCGTTACTGTGTGTAAAGTGTGAAACTAGAATTGTGTGTTCGCTTTCGAATGGGAACTCACGCTTTGTCCCCTAGAGGGCGCTATGGGGAATGCCTCCGGCAGGACCGGTGTCTGAAGCATGAGTGAAAACACGACAATGAACTTGATAGCTGATGACGTAAGTACAGGTGAGACTGTGAGTATAAAAGCGCACCTGTAAAAAAACATCGTCCTCTTTCTTGTCTTCAGGAGTCTGTTTGTTTGAACGTGCATCTCAAGGCGGTTGAAATGGCTAGCACAAGTGCTAAGGGATTTAAAAAGTGTGCACTATCTGACACCTCATGATGACAAACATGAAATGTGTGTTATGTGTTATGTGCTCTGCTCTCGTTTGTCCCTTTTCTCGAGGGAATTGGGACAGTCACCTGTGCATGACCTGCTGTGGCCGAGGCGAGTAGGGGACTGAAATCGTGGGGCTCGCAGATGGAGCTGGCTGATGAATTCGAGAAAGGCATGCATATTTCACATTGTTCGGCAGCTGTTGAGCTGCCATGGTGCCATGGTGTTATCGCTCACATCGTCTGATCCGGCAGTGAGCACGCTCCTGGCTTCGAGCCAAGGTGAGCCGGACGAGACTGATGAGCGCTATGATGTGTCTGTGCATTCTCAGCCCGCCTGCCCCACATACGACGAGCTGCTGGATGTTACGTCACGCGATACACAAGCAGTGTCAGTTCGCAGTTTGGGTTAGCGGTTTCGGTTACACTTTATTTTAAGGTGACATTGTTACAGTGTAATTATACATTTAAGTACCAAGTAATATTAATTAACAACATGCACTTACTATAGGGTTACGGTAGGACTAGAGTTTGGTTGAGGGTTAGTTGCATGTAATTATGCACAATTTACTGTGATTACTTAAAGGGACATAACCGCCCAGCTCAAACGGGCCTTCCCTTTCTCCCAGATCTCCATGCTGAGGTGGAGAGATCTTGGGGAAAGCCTTTTTCTGCCCACATGCGGGAAACACGGTTATGTGTCAATGCCTACAATCGCAGAGACGCTGGCTAGCTCTCTCCGTGGTGAGGCATCCACATTGAAGGCTCGGTCTCTGCCAACTAAGCCGCTGCGTGTTACATCTCGCTTAAATGGCAGAACGTATGCGGCAGAGGGTCTGGTGCTGCTTTGCACACGACCGGCTGAAGGACCCGGACCCGGGCCTCCCCCTGAGGCGGTAGAGGAGCTGAGCCGAATTTGGCTCTCCAAGCCACCAAACAAACTGTGACCGGTCGATCTATGGCGGCCATGGTGGCTACGAAGAGACACCTTTGTTTGGGTGAACCTGGCTGACATCGGGGAGAAATAGAAAATCTTTCTCCTCGATGCGCCGTTTTTGCCTTCCGAACTTTTTGGTACATCCATTGAGGCAGTGGTCGGGAAGTTTAAGGAAGTGAAGGCAAGAGTCACTTTATAGAGGCATCTACTCCTCAGAGCTATGCCTAGCTAGCTATATCATTAGTTAGGCTTTTTAGTAGCCTCCTTGGTAAGCTGTCCTGGGTGTTGGATGTAGTTAGGCCTCCTCTCACTTTAGATAGTCGTCATGCTGAGGCCTCCGTCCTCAGAGCTCGACTAGGCGGTAGTGCTGAGTTGTTAGGCTCCCCCTGAGCCTCCTTGGTTACTGCCTGTTCTATGGAGCATTGTTAAGCCTCGTCTCGCTATAGAGTTGCTTTGTAGAGGCCTCCACTCCTCGGAGCTCCCCCTGGATAGCAATATCAAGTAGTTAGGCGTTTTAGTAGCCTCCTTGGTAAGCTGTCCTGGGTGTTGGATGTAGTTAGGCCTCCTCTCACTTTTGAGAGTCGTCATGTTGAGGCCTCCATCCTCAGAGCACGATCAGGCAATTAGGCTCTTTGTGTTAGGAAGCACCTCCGCCTTCCTTTCCGTGAGCCTTGGGAGCTGTCCTGAGTGTGGGGCGTTGTTAGGCTTCCTCTCATTTGAGAGTCTCTACAGCCTCCACCACTAGAGTTCGACAAGGCAGTACTGCCAAGTTGTTAGGCTTTCTTTGAGCCTCCTTACCTATTGCCTCTACAGAAGAGTGTTGTTAGGCTTCCTCTTGCTTAGAGAGTTTCGGCTGAGGCCTCCACTCCTCAGAGATCCGCTTGGGTCAACAGAATCAAGATGTTAGGCACTCGGTGCGCCTACTTGCTAGCTATTCTTACCGTAGGACGTGGCAGGCCTCTTGTTTGAGAACTTCAGTTGAGGCTTCCGTCCTTAGAGCTTGGTTGGGTAGTAGCACTGATTTGTTAGGCTCATTTTGATCCTCCTTGGCTACTGCTTTTATTTAGAGCATTTCCAGGCCTTCTCTTTACAGAATGTTTCCTAGGTCTCTCTGCTTGCATAGCAATTCTCTAGTCGCTAGGCTCTTTTCAGCCTCCTTGTAAGCTGAACTGAGTGTAGAACGTAGTTAGGCCTCCTCTCGTTTCAGAGAGTCATCTTGCTTAGGCCTCCGTTTTTAGAGCTAAGTTATGCCGTAGCACTGAGTTGCTGGCTCTCTGCGCGAGCCTCCTTGGTGCCCCTAGGTGGTTTAATTGGGACATAGTGCTCAGGCCTCCGTCCTCTGAGTCAGCTAGGGACCAAATTGTTAGGTTCTCTGTTAGGTTCTCTGTGAGCCTCCTTGGTTACTCCTTGAAAATGGAGCACTATTTGGCTCCCCTGAACTGCACCTGCTATTGTTATAGGCATAGGACGCAGTGTTGAGGCCTTCATCCCTAGAGCTCCGGCAGGTAGCATGGTAGCTCTCTGCGAGCCTCCCTGGCCACTCCCTTAAAGCGGTGTGTTGCTAGGCTTCCTCTCCTTATAAGAGTAATTGTAGGCCTCCGCTCTGCAGAGCTTGGTGGGTATTTAAGCTCTCCATAGCGCCCTCTAGGGGACGCAGCACGAGTTCCGATCCGAAAGGGAACGTCTCAGGTTATGCATATAACCAATGGTTCTCCTAGAAGGGGAACGAGACGCTGTGTTCCTTTGCCATGCTCCAGGTACTCCTGCACATGTCTCCCTCAAGAAGTGGACGATGTATTTCACAGGTGCCCTTTTATTCTCAGTCTCACCTGCAGTTACGTCACCGGTTGCCACAATGTCAAGTTCATTGTTATGTTTACACTCATGCTTCAGACACCGGTCAAGCCAGAGGAATTCCCCATAGCGCCATCTAGATGACGTAGCGTCTCGTTCCCCTTCTCAGGGAACCATGGTTACATGCGTAACCTGAGACGTATTTTTTTAGTTCAGGCTGCAAGCAACAGAAGGTGACTATTTTGTGTGTGGTGACTCTCTATACCCACTATATCATCTGCCCACATGAGCATATCAGTATTGCATGCACACACACACACACACAAACCTACTTTGCTTTCTTCTCGTTCCTCAGCGTGCATCCAGATGGGTTTATTTTCAGCTGTAGACACAGAGAAACAGTGTTCTGCTACTGTAGTCGGCCATTACCAATCCAAAATATCAGAAACAGTTTCTGCCAAATAATATAGTTTCCAATTTTATTGTTACTACTGTAAAATCATTATCATAGATTTAGCAAAACCTGCCAGGGTATTGCTGTGCCATGATATTCTGATCTCTAGATACGACTCTTTCAATTTTAGATTTAGGTTACAAACTAGTTAAGTTTAATACTTGTTCAGATCACTACCCGTATAGGATCTAACAACTGCAGTACACTAATTTCTTAAAATTCTGTCATGTACATGAACATGTACTAAAAATGTCAAGTTCACAAAAAATTAATTTAGCATGAACCCAGCTAACAACATTATGTTCTAAGAACGTTTTCCTAGCGTTCCCATTAAGGAATACAAAGTTTCTTACTGAAGATTCCCTGAATGTTCTCAACGTAAATGTTTTAAAGACGTTTTTTTAAGGGAACTTTTTTTATCATTCTTCAAACATTATGCGAACATTACTTCTGAATGTTCTGAAACAAGTGGTAACATTAAAAAAAACGTTTTATGAACGTCCTGCTAAACGTTTTCAGCTCTATGAACGATATCATATAAATAATGTTTTGTGCTGACGTTAGCTAAAGTTCTGAAACCGTTCCCTGTTAGCTGGGAACATGTGAAACAGAAGATGTAGAGAAATCAAGAAAATAATCAAGTTGATTTATTGGAATGAAGTGCAAAATCAACATAAAATGATTAACAAAATCAAACAACAGACAAATCGGCCTGTTCTGAAAAGATAATCAATCTTTTACATTAAAAAAAAACAAAATAAAATAATAATGACAATAAATGGATGATATTTTGAAAGGAAAAGAAAGCGATAGAACGAATGACTGTTTATACAGAACTTAAACTCAAAGATTTAAAACTTCCAAGAAGCAAACGAGAGGGAAATCACACATACAAACCATGTTGAGTTGTTCGTACACTAAAGCTCTTCGCACTTCTGCTTTCACATTTATTTTTTAAACATTCACATTGAGTATTTTGCTTGGCTAATATAGCGTTTATATTTGAAAGACATTTCATCTTCACAGAAAAACATATATAAATATATGGCAAGACAAATATTCATAACATTTCCTCCCCAAACCCCGATGTCTCCAGTAGGAAGTGTAAACTAATCCTATGTTCATGCCACTAAAAAAAGATGTGTTATTGGTTGTGCTTGCTGCTGGATTTCTGTGAAATCCACGGCTGTAAACCACAGGCCAGATGTGCAGAAGGGTCACGATATGCTGAGGTCATCAATTTCTATCATTCAGCAATGACAATAGTTCAGGTTTATAATGTTGCCAGACTTTAGTAAGAAAGAAGCATGCAGTCTGTCAGCTAATGAATAATGAAGTGCCATGATCAAGCACTGGTCGTACCATCTACAGATCCGAACTCTTTCTCATGGGCGCGCGTCAGGATCTCTTTGTAGAGAATCTCAGCTTCCTTGTACTTGCCCTGCTTCAGATAGCATGAAGCCTGCGAGGGGAACACAAAACTGTTAACAACTATGCCGTGCACTTACATTTAAATGTAGGATCTTACAGAGCCCAAACTTTTAAACAGTAGTGTATAGGTATATCATATATATATCCTCGCTGTCCCGATGAAACCCGCGCATGTCCATTTTGCCGATTTTGAGATTTTTCGACGGATAGAGTGTCCAGGTTCACTTCCGTATACAGTATGCTTCACATATCTAAATGACCAATGAAAAGTTGTGAAATCATGTCATCTGATTTTCACGTATATCCATTTGGTGTCAAAGCTGTCAATCACGCCCACCCTGTGGAGGCATCTCGCCGCGCCGGTCTCGTGAAGTTTCATCTTAAACCGGTGATTTATAGGCTAATCATGATAATAAACGTGTCTGAAAAAATAACGAGGCCTTTTAATTGTTTATTTAATAAACTGTTGTTTTAAAACATATCTCCATCTCCGCTGTTAAGCGGATGCGCCTTTAGAGAGAAATGCACCTTTCATACGGATTCCATAATCAGAAGGTATTAGCTTTCGATTCGAATTTGTTCGTTTTAAAGTGGACATTTCAGGCCTATAGGCTATATTTAGTTTCAGTTCTCGCGCTCCAGTTCACGGAGATCATGAAAGCGCGTCTGATTGTTTTATTTTATTTTACAAAAGCACGTTTTCTTGTTATTGTGAGTTTACACAAATAAAAGTAGTTGCGAATAATGTATTATTATCTTCTGTATGACCAGAAATAATAGAGTATATTTTAAGTTGTTTTCCACTGTTGATAGGAAAATGCAAGTGTTCGCGCCCGCGCCTCCGTGCCATGCAGTGCGCGCTCCACACTCCTCACTAACCCTTGGATATGCATCAAAATCGTGTTTATTTGTGATAATTTTAGCCCTGTATTATTATTGTCTAAACCGTATTATGAATGACATTTGACAAATTGCTTAGTTCATTTTTTTTATAAAAGCGTCTTCTAAATATGTAGCCTAATAAATGTTAAAATAATGATGATAATTATATTATTATTTGCGTACACGGACCCCAAAAGTCAGGTGACTGTAAATGTGCAAAAACTGTTTCCGTTGCAGTTTTGCGAAATATTCACTTTCTGGCAGGTGAAATACTGCATTATAACGGTTGTATTGTCATTCTAAAGGTATTTTAAGACATTTAATAAACTGAGACGTAGGCTATTTAATAAACTGAGCGTAGCCTATTCATCTGTCAACGCGACTTGGCCATTTTAATTAATGATCGGAAGAACACGTATCGACCACCGTTACTGTAAAATATGCAATATGTCCATTTAAACTCGATTTTGGTCAAATGTGGATAATATCATTACACTGGCAAGAATATGGTTACATTTAAAGATGCCGTACCAAGTATGACAACGCTACGTTCAACTGCTTTTGAAATTACAGTGTTTTTTTCACTTCCTGAAAAGTAACCGTTTTGGACATACGTGAGTTTCATCGGGCAGCGACGATATATATAGTGTAATGTGTGTCTTTTTCTCTTTTTTTAAATGTTTTACACTGCAAATGGATCTCTAAACAATGAACGAGGCTGTTTTGTTGTGCACAACATGTGCCGTTTGGATTCAAGATGAGTGCTGATTATATTCACCAGGTTGTTTTTGGTCTTGGCAACATTTGGGTCATCCGGTCCGAGTCTTTTCTCGTAGATATCGAGAGCCCGGCAGTAATAATACTCCACCTCCTCATACTTGCCCTGGTTCTGACAGAGCAGGGCCAGGTTGTTCAGCTGCTTGGCCACGTCCGGGTGGTCCCGTCCCAACACCTGAGCAATGAAAGAGAGTGAAATAATTAAAGCCCCGATATACTTCAAGCGAAACCAAAGATCAAACTTGTTATTTCGAACAAAATCAGGACAAAACGAAGTTTGCTTGGAGTTGCTTGACTTTCCAGAAAAGTTTGCTCCCATTGGTCAGTGGTGATGATGTAATAGGTGGGTGTGGCTCGGAGGCTCCGCCTTCTTTGGCATGTAATTTTTCTCTGGTTCATTTCTTCTGTTCAGTCAGTCGAGGTCAGATTTTACATTCATGCATTTGGCAGACGCTTTTATCCAAAACGACTTACATTGCATTTCAAGGTACACATTTTTACACTCTTATTAGGTCTTGCTTTCCCTGGGAATCGAACCCATGACCTTGACGTTGCAAGCGTCAAGGCTCTACAGTTTGAGTAGAGTTTACAGTTGTAAAGTGCTGTATAAATAACATGAGTAATGTGACGTGACTTTACTGGAGTGCCGAATTGCAGAGCTCGTTCAAATACATCCACATGCTTTCTAAACTGCTGTTTTCTCACCGCTGTCACTGTTGTTGTTTACTCGCTGTGAGCCTTTACAATATGACTAACAAGTTAGAGAAGACATTTTTATTTAAATATCATATTAATCAATCGAGAAAAGAGGCTTTTGTACGCCAACAAATTTGTGATAGTACCTTCTCTCTGATCTCCAAGGCTCTCTTGCACAGCGGTTCTGCTTCCTTGTATTTTCCTCTCTTTCCATACAAGACCGCCAGGTTGTTGAGGGTGGCCGCCACCTGCGTTAGACACACAATACACACACTGATTACCCAGCTGGCAGAAAATACTCGAAGAACGCCTTGCTAACATTCCCATTGAGTTGAGTTCTCTGAATGCTCTAAACGTCAGTTTTTAAACATGTATTTATTTATCTATTTATATTCTTGGCCATTAGAACATTTAGGGAACATTTTAATTTATTTTGCAAACATTATGGGAAAAATACTTAATGTATTTTGTAAATAATGTTATACAATATATAATGTTTTTGTGTTTTTTGAGAACATTGATAACTTTTAACATTCTATACACGTTTTGGAAGAACGTTAGGTCATAACTTTGCCACAACCTTAGCTAAACTCCTGAGAAGATTCCCTGTCAGTGCACTGAATCTTTGAAGGATATTCAATATTTCAAGACATTTGGTAGCAAGTATACTAGATAACCACAAGCACTACTATACATACGTCCCTGTATTTGGAGTAATTGTTGGGGAAACGTATTACAAGTAATCCAAGTTATGTAATCAGATTACTTTTTCAAGTAACTAGTAAAGTAACGCATTACTTTCCAATTTACAACAAAATATCTGAGTTACTTTTTCAAATAATAAATAGAAGTCACTTTGTTTTCTCATGTATTGACTGACAGCTCTCCTGTCCTCATGTTGAGAGGAATCGTGAGTAAGTGCAGAGGCGTTGTGTGTGAACATGATGCTTATTGTAGATCTAGGGCACTATTGTAGCGCTCTGAAACGCAAGTATCAAACGCCAAACGCAAGTAACTTTGTGCGCGGATCCCAGGCGCTGTTGCTATTATACCGGCGGGATAAACGACTCTTGCGCCCGACGCAAATCTAAAATGTGTTGGTCTGAGTAGCTTCATTATTCATAGGTGTGGTTTGGGCGTAACGTGAAATAAACCAATCAGAGCGTCCTCTCACATTCCCTTTAAGAGCCAGCGCGCTTGTTCCATGGCGGATTGCTATTATAACGGCGAGTTTGCCAGCGCACGCAACTTACATGATGGTGACGGTGATTTCAGTCTTCAGGATTTTGTCAACTCACTTTGTCAGATGTCCTTATATACCGATGTATCTCGCCACTATTGATCAAACAGGTTTGATTCGTCATTACTACAATTAGCCTGAATAATTTGGGTAAATGTGTTTCTAGATTTATGCCTATTTTTCCACATCTTCACGGACACAACAATGATTTCCCTCGTGTGTTAATATTTTTCCTTGTAATAATGTATGATTTGCAAAAATGAAAACTGCTGCGTCTGTGTAGATTAGAGAATCAAAGTGTGTGTGTGTTGTTCACACGCTACATAATGGCCAAGCACGCGCTCTTAAAATAGCACATGACTAACGCGCGGCGCCGCTGTCTTTAGACTGGGTTTCTCCTGGTCAGTGGCGGAGTTGTTTTCTGGAACTGCAGAATATCACCAGGGAACGTTTGCGCCGGATCACGCTCCTCTTTTCGCTGAACCGCCCCCGCGAGCGCAAGTTCATTCCCTAATTTACCGACGTGCGTCTGTGGAGGGAAAGTCCGCTGTGCGCGGGTGCAGAATAGGAATGATACATGCGTCGTGTACAAAGTAATTTGCGCTGGTGCAAGATAGAGCCCTATGTGTGATTATGCATTTACTCATCTCACTTACACAAAAACAGATTCAGTGTTCAGATTCCTGTTTTGAGTTACTTACAGCAGGGTGGTCATTGCCCAGGGTCTTTTCTCTGATTGACAGGGCATCATTAAGAAGATGGGCCGCTTCCTTGTATTTATTCTGGTCCCTGAGTGAAAAGAAATACAATAAAGTCTTATTTCAAAAGGCTTATTTCCGTGGGCAAACTTCTGTTGATTAACTATATTTTCACATTAAGTAATAGAGAATTCGTATTCCATGAATTGTACAATTGTCCGTTTATGACAGAGGAGGCTAACAATAATCAGGAATTTCACAAATAAAAAACCTGAAATAATTTGAAATGTATAGAATGATTAAAAACACATAAACAGACTTATTTCACACAGTGCTCTGCCGAGTTGATGAAGCTGGTTAACCAGCATGACTTTCCTTGTAAGCATGAAGATTCCCATGTAAAAGAAGGCGGAGCCTCAGAGCCACGCCCACCTATTACATCATCACCACTGACCAATGGGAGTTTGAAGGTGTTTACCAGCCAGAGCGAAGTTTGCCAGACAACTCCCGAAACAAACTCCAAACAAACTCCGCTTTGCTCTGATTTTGTTCGAAATGAACAGTTCGATCTTTGGTTTCGCTTGAATTTGAAAATGTTTACCAGCCACTTTTTGAACTTCTTAAACAAACTCCAAACTAAATTAGTTTTGGCCTGATTTTGTTCGAAATTAGTTTGTTCTTCGATTTTGCTTGAAATATATATTTAAAAGTGTCATAAAAGTTGTACTTTTGCACTAAATTACAAGCTTGAAGTAATTTAAGTCCTTATTTGTTCAATGAAAATATTGAAAAGCTTCAAATATAGGTGTGTCGGCCATTGTAATGAGGCTTTTGAGTCCTGTATGATGCTTGAAAGAGCCATTTTTCAGAACGTCTCCTTTTGTGTGTCATGTAACTAAGAACATACAGGTTTGGAATGACACGAGTGTGACTGAAATTTGCTTCGACCTGGGCCTGGGCATGACCAAACACACACACACACCTGTAGACGAGAGCCAGGATGTTGAGCATGGTGGCTACATCGGGATGGTCGTGTCCAGAGGTTTTCTCCAGGTCCTCCAGAGCCTGTTTGCAGAGAGGCACGGCCACCTCGTACCGGCCCTGGGCTGCGTACTGGATCACCAGGTTATGGAGGGTCCTGAGGCGCGCCGGGATCTCGTACCCGCCCTGCTGCGCGGCAGCCACCGCGGCGCTGTTGTGCTGGTGGGAGACTGAAGGGGGCGACAGAGAGACACAATGGCTGAGTTTCCATACAGATGTGGGATTTAACTTGTGCACAAAATTTGAATAGCGCATAAAACACTTGGTATAAAGCACTGTTTCCATCCCATGTGTTTAACAGGACAAAAGCGTCACTTCCTGTTAAATTTGCGCAAAATATCGGTAATAATTGTTGCGGCAATCGGAGAAGAAACTGTGGCTTTTTTCCCCTGTACATCGTAAATTTATTGCGTTTCAAAGCACTCAGGCGTTTCAGAGCCACCAAACCAACATTTGAGATGCTGCGATGCGATTGGTCCGCTGGTTAAACCAGATATAGTCCAGGCGTTTTAGGAAAAAAGGGAGAACAAATTGCAACAGAATCAAACTCAACTGATTTTGTATCCTCCATATGGAAAAGTTGTGGCATTTATGCAAAATGAGCACATCTGTAATTAGATTATGCACCGTTTGTCCATGTTAACAAACAATAAAAAAAAACTTGTAATACATTTTTTGTTTGTCTTGATATAAGTAATCAACTCAGTAATTTTCATGGTGATATCTAAATGTTATTTTTTTACCCTATTCATGTGAGAAAAATAATGAATATGCGTATGAATAGGATATATTTGGGTCTTTTTCGAAACTTTCCCCTAATGGGATTCTTCTGGGCTTTTTCTCCTTAATCAGGACATATGGAGGATACAAAATCAGTTGAGTTTGATTCTGTTGCAATTTGTTCATGGTTGACCCCCATTTTGGCTTAAAACGCCTGGACTAATATCCAATCACAGCCTCTGCTGAGGCGAAGTCACCTGAGGTTTCTGTTGCGCATCGACGGATTTATTCAGTAAATGTGTTTTCATCGTAGTTTATGCGCAGGTCTTCTTATCGGATAAAAAATTATACACCAATTATCCAATTTAATCATTTTATGAATGTGCAAGTTGGCATTTCCATTCAGTGCTTTTTTTAAATGTGATATCCCACAATTTGCATAAAAGTAGGTGGATAGAAACAAAACTAGGCCTATAGTTAATATGGAAAAATGGATTGTATGGTTGGTTTCTCTAGCCCTGTCCAAAATGCCATTCTTGTGGTTGACATCAGGGTCCAAACTTTGGTAACATAACGCCGCATTGACTGTTGGGTAGTAGAGCGTAATGGAGTCTGGCCACAAGAGACTGACAACCATTAATACTAGCAGTGTAACGATACCCTCATGTCACGATTTGATACTTATCACGATACTGAACTCACGATACAATATTATTGCGTTACTCCCAAGACATAAGATAAAAGGTTAACAAAAAATTTACTCTTGATTAAAATGCTAAATTTGATATTACATTGTGTTTGTAAATGAATAGGCTTGGAAGAACGCCACGAGACACACAATGTGTGGACAGTCAACAATTCAGATCAGATTCCAATCGGATTTGGATTGACAGTGAACATAGCGAAAGTAAACCCTGTGACCAATAATATCTATCACATTATATTCATAAAATACATGACTAGGACTGTGTCATGTGATTTTTGTACTGCCTTACCCTGGTAATCTTCATCATTGGGAAACAAATCGTCCAGGGCATCTTTGGGAGTCTCACTATTTTTCTCTTCCTAAAACAAAACCAAAAAAAATCAGTTTGAAATCATTAAAATATTAAATTTGGCATAATTATTATTCGTAATCAGTCTGTGCTGTCTTATAATGTACATTTCATTGTGAATTTCTACAGTCAATTGCATCGCTGTCCATGCATGACTGTCTTTATAGTCTCTAAATGTTAATGGCTCCATTAATTCAGGAAGTAACAGCATGAAACATCGTTTCATGAAATATAAATGACAAGCTGGAGGCAACTGTCATTTGAGCAGATAATGTCTTCAAATCCTCCCACAGCAGAAAGAGAAAAATGAAGGAGAGGACGTCCTGTTTGCCAGAAAATACAGTTTAGTTATTCATCACACAGTAACGATGAGGCACGTCTCCATCCAGCGAAACAGAGTTATCGATCTACGAGGCAAATAAATCAATGCTGGCTACACAAACAGGAAGAAGGACACTGCTCGTCTCCCGAGAAGAGTCAGGCTACAGCAGCAGAGGAGATTCAAGACACAAAAGTTCTTCGTTTTCCACTAATAAGTCCATTTATAATGTTAGTCATGGTTTCTTGCACAGAATGTTGTAATTTAGTTTTTAATTTGGTAAATGACATATAAATGTATAAAAATAAACACAAAAGATAAACATATTTTCCAAATAAATTTCCAAACAAAAGTCAACTTGCTTTGTTTAAATGGACAGACAAATGTGAATAATGACACCAGGTTTTAGAAGTTTTAGTAGTTTTCACAGAAAGTTGAACCTGGCATCATGAACATTCATACTGTTAAGTGTGCCTTTTCTTATATAGTTACCGTATTTTCCGGACTATAAGTCGCACTTTTTTTCATAGTTTTGCTGGTCCTGCGACTTATAGTCAGGTGCGACTTACATATCAAAATTAATTCATTCTGACTGAGATGAACCAAGAGAAAGCATTACCGTCTACAGCCGCGAGAGGGCGCTCTAGTTAGC
This sequence comes from Phoxinus phoxinus, assembly GCF_949152265.1. Taxonomy (NCBI): domain Eukaryota; kingdom Metazoa; phylum Chordata; class Actinopteri; order Cypriniformes; family Leuciscidae; genus Phoxinus; species Phoxinus phoxinus. The sequence continues at coordinate 4,963,500 of NC_136895.1, forward strand.
GGAGTTGTTCAGAAGCGACACCGAGGAAGAACTCAATGTATTCAGTGTTGTGGAGTGAGATCGGGAGCTTGGTGAACTTGCTTACCGGTAACTTGTTGGACTCGCTGGCTAATGTTAGTTTAGCCTATTCAGCCTCCCAGGTATATATTCTTTATGCTATTGTGCAGCTGAATAACTGTTAATGTGTTACGCTAACACACCGGGCACTATTCAGCTGTTGTTCTGTGTTCTGTTGTGTAGCGGAATAACTGTTAATGTGTTACGCTAACACACCGGACACTATTCAGCTGTTGTTCTGTGTGCTGTTGTGCAGCTGAATAACGTCTCGGTTACGGATGTAACCCTCGTTCCCTGAGTAGGGAACGGAGACGTTACGTCGAATGACGACGAATGGGGTTCGCTTAGAAGCCTATCCTCTTCGAACAGTAATAAAACGAGCCAATGGCAAGCAAATGCCATGGGTCTGCTGAATTTGCATAGCATAACTCCGCCCCACCTTGTGGGTATAAAGGAAGTGAGCTGGCAACATGCAGATATGTTTCTTCGCTGAAGGAGCCAAGGCTGAACTCGGCTGTTCCAGCGGTACAGCGGAAGTGGCAGGAAGACGTAACGTCTCCGTTCCCTACTCAGGGAACGAGGGTTACATCCGTAACCGAGACGTTCCCTTTCGTTGTCACTTCGAGTTACGTCGAATGACGACGAATGGGGTTCCCAGTCCAATCACGCCACCTCGGCTGTCTTCCAGTGCCCTGCGTAAGTCTGAGCTCCCTGTCGTGACTAGCACGGACGAAGGACTCCTACTTAACCCCCTGAGGTCGGAAAACGCGCGGGCGCGTTTTGCTCGTTTTTTTTTACATAGCAGCAAAATAAACCTAAAATACTCAGTCAGTTTTGGTCATACAGCCTTAAGAAATATGAAAAAATAAGCTGTTAAATGTTTACTTTTTTATGTGTCCACTTACAATCGAAATAAAATATTGTGCTTTTGTAAAATAAAGAAAGTAAACAGGGAGTGCTTTCTGCCTCTCCGTCTCCGTGAACTTTTTTTCTAAAGCACGTCTTTAAACTCAAATAAAACTCAGCGAATACTATTCACTCAGACATGAGATATATATCTCTATAATCATTTAAGTGTGTAGTTTTAAATTATCTAATTCAAAACTAAAAGAAATATTCTCTGTTTATGTAATCTATATATAAAGAGCGAGAGATCAGCCGTCCTCATTATCTTTCTGCCAGCTCATTATCTGCTAATGTGACACGCCCATCGAGAGCGCGCGCTATTCAAATTCTAATCTGAAGCAACACATGCAAACCAGTCAACGCCCACAACAGCTGGAGAACACACTCGCTGTGAGGAATAATAATATCGTGATAATCCTGGAAATGTTACCTCAAACGTGCTGGAGTAGCCTAACAACGGATCCAGCTGCAGATGATCAGTAAGTGCTTTGTTCTAATCGCGATATGAAATGGTGTCTGTAAACCGCAAAAGACTGTTTAAATTTGAATCGCGTTTCTGTGTTTGAATGAATGCACAGCGCATGCTGTTGTTTACTACAGCTCGCGCGAGTTTCGCTTTTAGCAAACTATCTATATTGCCTACTGAGATGAGTAAAAATCGACTGAATACGTTTAAATAAAATGTATTTGTATAAGCAACATATTAAACTGCAAATTAACATTTATGCCCTAATATAGGCTATATTATAAAAGACCATATGTTACAGACGAAATATGAAAGACAACATTTCGTTTTGGATGGATTATTTATAAAGCTTTTACTGCCACATCAAAACCTAATTTACAAGGTGCAAACAAAATCTTAAAAGGTCAATATAAGCCTTCTCTATAAATTATTTTTGTGTTTTATTAGTGACAAATTTGGGGAGAGGATAGCCTACATAATCCAAAACTTTCTGAAAATACGAATGAGAATTAACTGCACAATTAGAAATGTTTACCTTGGATATTATACAATTTATGTATACAGTTTGTGGAAAAATACACTTTTTTTTCAAGATGTTTCCAACTCTGAACCAATTCTGTAGTAATATATATATATATATATATACCGGTATATATATGTATGTATGTATGTATGTATGTATATATGTGTGTGAGTTGTCTTTGCATTTTTTCTTGTAGCCACAGTGACACCTAAGGCTCATTAGTATGCAGCATTACCAGGTCTTCTTTGTCTCCTCAGGTGTAAATGAGGACATTATTCATGACCTTGTTGGATCATTCACGCCCCCCTGCATATTGCCTTTCCAAACAAAAAGTGTCTTACAAAATTTAAATCAATCTATTGTTTAATGTGAACGATTAGCCCGGATGATTTTCAGATCATTTTGGAGTAAAAACTCTAGCCGACAACATCCATTAGTCAAAAGTATTGTGGAAATATGTGAAGTTGGTCGTTTGTGGTCTTATATCAGAACATTTAAGTTTGAGTTTTTTGAATAACCACGCATAAATAATATTCTCTCAAAAATGCAAACATGTACATACATGTTGCTCACATATTATGATAGCCATGTTCGTGCTAAATAGAGTGTAATTACACCTTTGCCATTAATATGTTTATAAGCAACTGAAAAAAATACAAATATCAGGGCATATCAAAACATCTCAAGGACCCCAAAAACACCTTAGACTCCAGAGGGTTAACACAGGAATACCAAGGTACACTGGGAGCATATATCAGTGGAATATGCAATCAGTGCCCGCCCGAAGGGGGGACTTAAGAATAACATATGACCCGGAGGGGGGTGCATACGGAAAACACTGGGGTGTCCAGCCCGTAGGGTGGAGTATTTCAACCCCAGGGGTGGCAGACTGGCTTGCCAAGGGAAAGACACATGCTCGAGAGAGGCTTACAGTGGAAATACACACGTGGGGGTCGCCCAGCGGGGGAACCATGCACATGGAGGCACCTAGCCAACGCGAAAGCTGCCGGAGGCATAACTCTGGCGTTGACGTCAACAGCGCTGGAGGAACTCAGGGCTTATCAGGCTAACCTGAGGAATATCGCACGTATCCAGTCCGTGGAGTGGAATGGCGAGCAAGCGAAGACACCTGAGCGGGTCCTAGCACCGGCTGGTTGAAGCGAGTACACGGGAGGACACTGGCTCCACTCGGAGATTGTAGAATATGGCGAATGTGTTGGGTGTCGCCCAGCCTGCAGCTCTGCAGATGTCTGTTAGCGAGGCGCCATGCGCTAGAGCCCAAGAGGAGGCCACACTCCGGGTGGAGTGGGCCGTCACACCAAGGGGGCATGGTCAACCTTGCTGCTGGTAAGCCAAAGCAATGGCGTCCACTATCCAGTGAGACAACCTAAGCTTGGAGAGAGCCTTTCCCTTCAGCTTCCCACCATAACAGACAAGAGCTGATCTGAGGTCCTGAAACATTGCGTTCTGTCTACGTAAGCACGGAGGGCGCGTACTGAACAGAGCAATGCCAAGGCTGGGTCTGCCTCCTCCAGGGGCAGCGCTTGCAGGTTCACAACCCGGTCCCGGAAGGGAGTGGTGGGAACCTTGGGCACATATCCAGGCCGGGGTCTCAGGATCATGTGAGAGAAGGCCGGCTCGAATTCCAGGCACACTTCGTCTACAGAAAATGCGTGCAGGTCCCCTACCCTCTTGATGGAGGCCAATGCAACCAGGAGCGCTGTCTTGATTGACAGGAACTTAAGCTCCACTGATTGCAGAGGCTCAAGGGGAGCACTCTGCAGGGCAGTTAGAACCACTGAGAGGTCCCAAGAGGGAACGAGAGGAGGGCGAGGAGGATGTAGTCTCCTCGCTCCTCTCAGGAACCTGATGACCAAGTCGTGCTTTCCCACGGACTTACCTTCGACTGCGTCGTGATGTGCGGCAATAGCGGCAACATACACTTTCAGGGTGGAGGGAGACAGCTTTCGCTCCAACCCATCCTGCAGGAAGGAAAGCACGACACTGATCGGGCATGATCTGGGGTCTTCTGAGTGAGAAGAGCACCAAGAGACGAAGAGGTTCCACTTCGACGCGTAGGCATGCCTAGTGGACGACGCTCTAGCGGAAGTGATGGTAGCCACCACCGCTGGTGGTAGGGTACTCAAACCTGCCTCGTCCCGTCCAGGAGCCACACGTGGAGGTTCCAGAGATCGGGACGAGGGTGCCAAAGGGTGCCCCGTCCCTGAGAAAGGAGGTCCTTCCTCAGAGGAATTGGCCAGGGAGGAGCTGTCGCGAGGAGTACAAGTTCGGAGAACCAGGTTCGGGTGGGCCAGTGCGGCGCAACCAATATATCCTGCTCCTCGTCCTCCCTGATCTTGCACAGGGTCTGAGCAAGAAGGCTCACTGGAGAAAACGCATACTTGCGGAGGCCCCGGGGCCAGCTGTGCGCCAGAGCGTCCGTGCCGAGCTCGGTCAGGGAGTAAAACTGGGCGCAGTGGGACGAGTCGTGGGAGGCAACAGGTCTATGCGTCCCCGAACTGATCCCAAATCAGCTGGACCGCCTGGGGATGGAGTCTCCATTCTCTCGGAAGAGGCTGAAGCCGTGAGAGCTCGTCGGCTGCACAGTTCAGGTCTCCCGGAATATAAATGGCTCGAAGCGACCTCAGATGCTTCTGACTCCATCTGAGGAGGTGGCGGGCGAGTTGCGACATACGGCGGGAGCGTAGACCACCTTGTCGGTTGATGTACGCTACTGTCGCGGTATTGTCTGATGGGACTAGTACGTGCTGGTTCTTGAGCAGCGCCCGGAAGCGGTGCAGAGCGAGACGTACTGCCAGCAACTCGAGGCAATTGACATGCCATAGGCGGTGGGGTCCTGTCCAGGAGCCCGCGGCAGCATGTCCATTGCACATGGCGCCCCAGCCCGTGGAGGAGGCATCCGTTGAGACAACAACATGCCTGGAAAATCGTTCTAAGGGCACTCCGGCCCGAGAAAGCTGAGATTCGTCCACGGGGTGAAGGTCTGATGGCAGGTCGGAGTAACTGGTACTCGGAACGTGCCCTGACGCCATGCCCACCTCGGGACTCGATCGCAAAGCCAGTGCTGAAGCGGTCTCATATGAAGCTATCCGAGCGGCGTTGCCGCGGCTGCAGATGCCATATGCCCCAGGAGCCCTCTTGCCCTCAAATTGTCTCAGGCAAGTCGGCGGTGACTGCGCGCACTCGCTCGTAAGCTGCGCGCACATGACGACCGAGTCGAATTTCCTACCGAGAAAAGAGATCCTCTGCACGGGGCAAAGTTTGCTCTTCTCCCAGTTGACCCGAAGGCCCAGACGGGCTAGGTGCCAGAGCACTAGGTCCCTGTGTTCGCAACCCTGGTCCGAGAGTGAGCTAGGATTAGCCAGTCATCGAGATAATTCAGGATGCGAACCCCGTGCTGCCGTAGCGGCACAAGGGCTGCCTCGACGACCTTCGTGAAGACGCGAGGAGACAGGGCCAACCCGAATGGGAGAACTGCGTACTGGTATGCCTGCCCCTCGAAAGCAAACCGCAAGAACGGTCTGTGTCGAGAAAAAATGGAGACATGAAGTAGGCGTCCTTCAGGTCGATCGCTGCAAACCAATCCTGTGGCTGCACACATTCGAAAATGCGCTTGGCCATGAGCCTCTTGAACGGAAGCCTGTGAAGGGAACGGTTCAAGACGCGCAGATCCAGGATTGGCCATAACCCACCGGATTTCCTGGGGACAATGAAGTAGGGGCTGTAGAAACCGGACCTCATTGCGGCTGGAGGGACAGTCTCGATCGCACCCTTCGCCAGCAGGGTGGCGACCTCCGCTCTCATGACAGGGCATTGCCACCGACCATAGTGAAGCGGACTCCCCTGAAGCGGGGAGGAGACCGTGCAAACTGAATCGCATAGCCGAGTCTGATGGTTCGCGCGAGCCAGCGGGGAAGCTCTAACCAGGCTCCCACGGACTGTGCCAGCGGGGTCATGCGAACGACAGACGTCCCCCCGGGGGTGCAGCGAAGCGGAATGACCGGCCCAGACGTGGGTGGCATAGCGGCCCGGTGTGGGGGCACGGTCATTAGCCGCGTCCTGCCAGAGGAGGCCAGGGAAGGACCAGCGTTCCACAGGGGCGTGCTCTGGCAGGGGTCTGGCGACAGAGGGGGACGAGAGTGGCGAGGCCCGTGAGCGTGCGCACTGTCATCCGAGAACTCTGTGACAGAGGAGGGCGAGAGTGGCGGGACCCGAGGGTGGCGCGCACTGTCGTCCGAGAACTCTGTGTGCTCAGAGATGGGAGAGACAGTTCTTTGGAACTCCACCACCGGGGGAAGGAGTGGCCCTGCAACCACCTCCTAGAAAGAACTGCAACCCATCTCTGAGCTGCCCGTAACGGGAGCACCGCATTGCTGCGGGGCTGGTACGGGCTGGGGCGCCTTCCTGCGACTACCTCCACGGCACGGCCTGGGCCGGCAGGGAGTGTCGCAGGAGGGCGCCCTCGGCGGCGAGCGGAATGAGGCAGCTGAGCCGGCGGCTGCTGGCCGCGGGATCAGAGCCTCAGTCTGCTCTGGGCAGCCGAGAACTCTGGTCAGAGTCCTCGACTGCGCCGCCGAGGAGGCCAGTCTGGGATATGGGGAGTTGAGGAAGCGGGTTCGCTCAGCCTCGCCCATATCAACCAGACTAAGCCAGTTTTTGTCTCTGGATCACATATGTGGACATCACCTGACCCAGGGAGCGTGTGGTCACCTTCGTCGCCCGTAGAGCGAGGTCGGTGGCGGCACGCAGCTCTTGCAAGAGCCCTGGACCAGCCCTACCCTCGTGCATTAGCAATGAGCACCCCTGGCCTGGTAGACCTGAAGGATGGGCATAGCATGCAGTGAGGTGGCAGCCAGCCCCGCAGCTCTATAGATCTCTGCCACCGGAGTAGACAAAAACCTACATGCTTTGGGGTGGGTGGGTGCCTAGGGCCACCACGCCAGTGGAGACGCTGTGGGGACACAGTTGTGTTGCCACAGAACACTCCATAGGGGGAACCCCAGTGTACCCACTGGCCGCGACCTCATCGAGGGCAGAGAAGGCGGAAGAGGCCGCTGAGTAATCTCATGACCTCTTCATGCACGTCCAGGAAGAAAGGAATTGGGGGCGGGCCGACGTGTGCCGGTGCGTCCCCAAAAACCGATCATCAGCCTTAAGCACTTGGAACATGGCGGAGTCTTCCACACAAGCCCAAATGCTCGCGACTGCCCGGGGAAGCATGGCAGAGTTCTGGTTCAGACTCGGGCAATGCTGGCACACCCGGAGGAGGCAGCACAGCCGAGTCTTCTCCAGCGTACTCACGCCCACCTTGTGATGCGGCGATAGACAAGATTTCATCTGCCGGGGCATCGAATGAAATGTTGGACCAGCCCGCGACCTCTGGCTGGGACTGGTCAGCGATCTCATCCGGATACCACACGGGTTGCAATGTGAAGAGGAGTGTGTGGACCGAGGATAGATCGTCGGGTTGGTTCCACACAGCAGCCTCTGATCACCCTGGCCACCAGCCGAAGTATTCCCTCTTGCGGAGAGAATAGATCGGGGTGTGGATGAGGGGACTCTCTCTCGAGGAGGTCATCGAGTCTCGATCGTTACATTGCGATGGTCATGTCCCCGCAATGAGAACATGACGCATCCACGAACGCTGTCTGTGCGTTTGCCCAAACACATCAGACAGCGTCCGTGCCCATCAGCTGATTTAATCTGTGTATCGCACCCAGAAACACACGGGCGAACCGTCTTTAAAAAGACGTGCCGCGTGCAGCTCTTTTAGAGAGATAAAACTCAAACAGCAGTGTTGAAGCGCCCAGGGAGAGACACACGACTGGCAGACCACTGCGCAGATCGGCAGGCAATATGAAGCTCGCTGGAATTCGCCGTCACACCAACACTTCTGAAGAGTAGCTCGTCTCGAAGAGTGAAGAGAGATGATCTCAGAATGGCTTGTGGAGTGAAGAATGCTCTTGGCTCCGAAAGCGAAAACATATCTGCATGTTGCCAGCTCACTTCCTTTATACCCACAAGGTGGGGCGGACCCATGGTGGGGCGGACCCATGGCATGGGGCGGACCCAAGGTGGGGCGGACTTTATACCCACAGCAGACCCATGGCATTTGCTTGCCATTGGCTCGTTTTATTACTGTTCGAAGAGGATAGGCTTCTAAGCGAACCCCATTCGTCGTCATTCGACGTAACTCGAAGTGACAACGAAAGGGAACTTGCCTTTCCAGATTAAATGTCTGTTCTTGGTCTTGGATTTTGTGAAGTAAATTTCGGAATACTTTGACTTATAGTCCAGTGCGACTTATATATGTTTATCCTCTTCATGACGAATTTTTTGACTGATGCGACTTATACTCCAGAGCGACTTATAGTCCGGAAAATACGGTAGTCATGAAACTCTAGAGGGCGCAGGCCGATGGTCCTTTACATGCAATCTACAAGCAATCGCATCATTACCACATGGCACAAGCTGATTGGCCTCTGCTGATCCTGCAGCCAATGAGATCGCTGGCTCAACATTAAAATAGTCCATCAGTGTTCCTCTGAACCCCTCCACCTCCCCAGCTCCACCTGCCTAGCTCATGACCATGATGGTATTGTTCTGCTTTTCTTGTACCAGTGTGCTGTTCATCACCTATAGCAAGACTCACCTCTGGCGAGGTGCCATCATCGTATTTCTTGAGCTGGTTCATGAACTCCAGATGTTTCTTCTCCTCCTCCAGCTGTGCGACGCTCTGCTCACTCTTCTGGAGTTTCTGCTGAGTGTTTGCCAGCTCGTCCCTCAGCCACTGGTTCTCCTGACAGAGCCGTCGCACCTGAGCGCGCAATTTCTGTTTCTCGGACTCCACGGCATTCAGATGGCTGGACAGCGCCATCATCACCTGAACACATTATAATAACTCTTACTATAACACGTTACCTTTGAAAGCACACTGTCTTTTCATGCCGAGCAAATCTGAAGAAAATACATATTATATTTGTGTCAATCCTTAGTGAGTCCAAATCCAATCCAAAATCACATGTACCTTTCACAAACCAATAAGGCCATCCCAGAATGAAATGCGACAAGTAAAACAAATTGTCAAAGATAAGGGGACATTTTCAGTGGCGTATTTTCCGTAATATAAGTAGTGTTTTTATCATCTGAAATGTGCCGTGACTTACAGTGGATTCCAAGGCAACTTATTTAATGCAATTAACATAAAGAAAGAAAAGCACGCGCAAAGCGCACCTATTTGTGTCGAATTAGAGAAGTACATTGTATAGTGCATTTGCCACACGCCATTTCAGTTTCACTTTAAATATTTTTGTTAAAATTTGGCATATACAAAATGAAATTTTATTTACCGCCATTTTACATCATTACTGAATGAAGAGGAACGTGAGAGAACAGATAGAAGGGAGAGTTTTCTCCACTCGTGTTCATTTATCTGGAAAGCCAGAGGGAGACACCATTCGAACGCATAGTTTGCCCAGCCACACTATTTTAATCGCTGTGCCTGCGTTGTTAGTAGTGGTGGGCAGATCGAGGCTTTGTGAAACAATGAAACGGTTGAAGCAAATGTGCCATATTGTGTCGAGGCTTCGAAATAATCCGACACCCGTCTCAACGGTGACACCTAGTGGTCACTTGCAGGTGTTGATCTGAAACAACCTTGACAACGAGCCATTAAAACATTTGTTGTTTTTTTATTATTGTATTTTTTCTAATATGTGAAACCTGTAGGCTTCTCACTGTGCATAATGTTATTTTTGATCCATCTATCTATCTATCTATCTATCTATCTATCTATCTATCTATCTATCTATCTATCTATCTATCTATCTATCTATCTATCTATCTATCTATCTATCTATCTATCTATCTAAGCCTAAATATAAGTAAACAAATCGCACTATAAATTTCACTATATCACCAAAAATCTGCTATCTCAAAATCAAACTCCTCTCACAAAAATCTACGAGGTCAAGATGCGTTGACTTCACTTTTATACAGATGTGCGATTGTGTGGTCTGTTCCCGACCCTGTCAATCAAACGCTGATTTGGCGGACCATGCCACCTGTCGAAACACTTGTCAAACACTCCGAAGCTTCATTTGGCCGTAGTCACGTGACATGGGTGTTTTGAATCACGCTTCGGATCAGTGTTTTGAAACATCTGCGCTTCGGGATCTCGAAAAGCTTCGGAACGTCAATTTCGAGTCAGCCATCCCTAGTTGTTAGTAATTACCCACACCTGATTATCATTGGCTCTGCTTGTTTGCGACCCTACGCTAATTAGCGCTCCTATAGTTAGATTGTGTTATGGAAAGGATCTTTTCTTTAATATGCGAATTGTCAATAGATCAGCCGCAGAACTTTGGCGCATTTATGGGAATACTGTCTCATGCTAATTTTGCCCTGTTTAGTAAGTCTGGTCCCTACGTTGTTAGTCAGTAACACAAATTCAATGCAAATTCAGTGGTATTCACATCAATACCCATTCCCCCCGAGGACCCCATAATGGAGTCGCCCCTCACCTGTGCTTCACCCAGGCCCAGCTCAATCATCTCCACCGACTTGCGCAGAAGGTTGGACTTCTCGTGAACCGAACTGGCCTCCTCATCTTTCTTTAAGCACTGGATGGTCTCCAGCAGACTGTGCAGGATGGAGTTGTGCTCGCTCTTGAGAGCTTCCAGACCCTGAATCACCAGTTTGGTGCTGGAGATGATCTCCTCCTGCGTCAGCTTCTCGAGTCGCTCCTCATGGGGGTAAACCATGGTGGACATGCTCTGATAGAGGTCAGGAGGCCTTGAAGGAAAAGGGTTATAGAGGAGGTCAGGGTTTGAGGATTATTTACTGTGCACATTAAATTGCAACATATTGACAAAATCTTTAGAAGAAATGCAGCACATATGTGAAAATCAGTATTAATTACCAGAAAAAAATTGCAATCACCAATTTATACAATCAAGAAAAGAGTGTAATTCTCAAGGACTTGTAATCATTAATTAAAACCATAAACATTTTCAATAAATGAAAAAAACATTAACTGAAATAAAATAGAATATTTAAAAAAACTTTAATTTTTCAGCTAGGCAACATTTCTAATTTTTAATTTAGGTTCACTTATAAATAAATAAACTAACTAAAACTTACTAAAATACTAAAACTTTAACTAAAATTAAAGTTAAAACAAAAATCTAATTTAAAATATGAACCAAAACATTAATGCTAAAATAACACTTCTTTCCATCAGCCAGTACTACTATATTTCTGGTACTTCGTTAAATAATGTACGTTAAATAAATGTACTTCTGCTATAATGATGACAAAGTTTCTAATTTTCTTCACAGAAACTAGGAGTGGCAGTATATTAGAATAATTAAAAATAATTACAAAAATCATTATTTTCAATTGAAGTTTCAATAGCTGAATTTTCTCGTTTAATTACCAATGAATTTATATATTTATTTTTTACTCACAAAAATTATCTAAACATTAAATGCAACAAGACAATAGGCATCACAACATTATTATGTGCATTATGAAAAAAATATACAATCTTAGATGTGCTAAAGATGACATAAAATTATGCATCATTACACATTTGTGTATAAATCTTAAACATCAAGTTAAATAAATGTACAAAGGAAACAATTAAAGTGCCCCTATAATGCTTTTTTGGATATTACCTTTCACGTAGTGTTTGTAATATGGCTGTTTCTGAATGTAAAAGATCTGCAAAGATCAAAGTACAGATAAACAGAGTTGTCTCCTAAAAGAAAGAAGCGATTCTGGACTGCCTAAATGAGTTGTCTGTAATTCCAGTTTTACTTCCTGCACGAAACAAATGGTCCTCACCCACCCTCAAACACTGTAAGAGTTTGTTTCGTGTTGTCTACATGTTTGTTTTCTGGACCGTCTAACCAATCAGAGCAGAGTAGACCAATCACAACAGACTGGGCCATCTGACCAATTAGAGCAGAGTAGACCAATCACAACAGACTGGGCCATCTGACCAATCAGAGAAGAGTAGACCAATCACAATAGACTGGGCCAACTGACCAATCAGAGCAGAGTAGACCAATCTCAACTGACTGGACCATCTGACCAATCAGAGCAGAGTAAACCAATCCCAACAGACTGGGCCATCTGACCAATCAGAGCAGAGTAGACCAATCAGAGCAGAGTAAACCAATCCCAACAGACTGGGCCATCTGACCAATCAGAGCAGAGTAGACCAATCAGAGCAGACTGGGTCATCTGACCAATCAGAGCAGAGAAGACCAATCACAACAGACTGGGGCATCTGACCAATTAGAACAGAGTAGACGAACCACAATAGACTGGGCCATCTGACCAATCACAACAGACTGGGCCATCTGACCAATCAGAGCAGAGTAGACCAATCAGAGCAGACTGGGTCATCTGACCAATCAGAGCAGAGTAGACCAATCAGAGCAGACTGGGTCATCTGACCAATCAGAGCAGAGTAGACCAATCAGAGCAGACTGGGTCATCTGACCAATCAGAGCAGAGAAGACCAATCACAACAGACTGGGTCATCTGACCAATCAGAGCAGAGTAGACGAACCACAATAGACTGGGCCATCTGACCAATCAGAGCAGAGTAGACGAATCACAACAGACTGGGTCATCTGACCAATCAGAGAAGAGTAGACCAATCAGAGCAGACTGGGTCATCTGACCAATCAGAGCAGAGTAGACCAATCACAACAGACTGGGCCATCTGACCAATCAGAGCAGAGTAGACCAATCACAATAGACTGGGCCATCTGACCAATTAGAGCAGAGTAGACCAATCACAACAGACTGGGCCATCTGACCAATTAGAGCAGAGTAGACCAATCACAATAGACTGGGCCATCTGACCAATTAGAGCAGAGTAGACCAATCACAATAGACTGGGCCATCTGACCAATTAGAGCAGAGTAGACCAATCACAACAGACTGGGCCATCTGACCAATCAGAGCAGAGTAGACGAATCCAACAGACTGGGCCATCTGACCAATTAGAGCAGAGTAGACCAATCACAACAGACTGGGCCATCTTACCAATTAGAGCAGAGTAGACCAATCACAACAGACTGGGCCATCTTACCAATTAGAGCAGAGTAGACCAATCACAACAGACTGGGCCATCTGACCAATTAGAGCAGAGTAGACCAATCACAATAGACTGGGCCATCTGACCAATTAGAGCAGAGTAGACCAATCACAATAGACTGGGCCATCTGACCAATTAGAGCAGAGTAGACCAATCACAACAGACTGGGCCATCTGACCAATCAGAGCAGAGTAGACGAATCCAACAGACTGGGCCATCTGACCAATTAGAGCAGAGTAGACCAATCACAACAGACTGGGCCATCTTACCAATTAGAGCAGAGTAGACCAATCACAACAGACTGGGCCATCTTACCAATTAGAGCAGAGTAGACTGTAAGGTTGGAAATAATCCAAGATTATTTCAATGCAACAAAGACATTTGCTTTTCACTTTCAGCACAGCAGTGATCTGGACCTGTTAGGCCAGATGTTTGGGACAATAGGGAGGTTGTGATCATCTGATGGTCAGTTTGAAATGTCTCACACCTGGGTGCTAGTGACATGGTCGGGGGGAAATGACAAAACAGGATTGCACACACTCACTCTCTCACTCTCTCTCTCTCTCTCTCTCTCTCTCTCTCTCTCTCTCTCTCTCTCTCTCTCTCTCTCTCTCTCTCTCTCTCTCTCTCTCTCTCTCTCTCTCTCTCTCTCTCTCTCTCTCTCGTAACATTTTACATTTATGCTGGGTACAAATGGTTTAAATTCTCATTACATCCATGTTGTAACTATTTTAAGTGTAAACATAACCTTATTGCACATTGAACCTTTCTAATTCATGGAGTCAGATTAAAACGAGATAATTGCATATGAGAACATGTGTCTTATTTAACCAAAATTCCTTTGAGACGCTGGAAAGACTTGAACACGCGTTGGGCCGAATAGCCGGCTTTTACAGTGGTGACCCGGAGTAGACCAATCTCAACAGACAAGGAGGAGGGGTTTAGAATGACCAGATCCTTTATCGAACGGTTTCAGACACTATGAGAAAAGAGGTGATGCTGCAATGTATATTATGAGAACATTGTTTTCGGGTATAATATCCAAATACCCACTTTATACCCAAATGTCAACAAATTTACTTGAATCAATTAACAGCATTAATAAAAGCCCCAGTCTTACAGATCATTAACTAAAAAAAGTGGTTTTAGGGTTTAGTTACCCTTTAAAAAGCAATTTCTTTAAAATAAAATATCTCCCTTTGTTATGAGCTTTGAGCGTTGTAACTTTGCAGATGTTGTGTATGCTCAAACAGCAACATTTCACACTAACCCGGTGAATGTGAGGCAATATGTAAAGCGCTTTGGTGGCCATGGGTCTGTTAAAGCGCTATATAAATGCAGTCCATTTAACTAAAGTTAGAAAAGTGAAATCATAATCAACCACCCCTTTAAACATATCGTAGCAGACTCAAAAACAAACAAGGAACCTTTAAAATAGCATGATAGGGGCACTGTATATTATTAATCACATTTACTTGTATGCCATGATTCAACCAAAATCGACCACATCCGTGGCATTTGGGTCCCTTTATCTTGTATCCAACAGTCCAACCAATTAAGCACTCGTTTTTCAGTTCTTCTGAAACCACCAAATCACAGCTGCACCAGCTGAAACCAGTCAATACTTCCTGTCAGACAATTATTTCAAGCTTCACTCCAAAATAGTAGTTATAAAATCTGCTGGTACACTTCACCCTGAATCCCCGTCAACATCAGTCTCATGCTGTGATACCCACTCGTTCAGCCTCCACAGGTCATGTGATCCCGCTGAATCCATAATGCCTGACACTGACCCATCACAAGAGGGGTAATAGTCCACTCCGTCTCACAATATAACAATGAATAGATAAATGTGTTATAATGCATCAAAAGGCTTTAACAAAACAGTTTAATGAAGAGTTATATTCATGTCATTGGTTAATGTGGCTATACCTTTCTTTTACACGTTAATTTTCACAATGAAAATCATTTACTTGGAAGTTAACCCTTGCTCTGATAGTCCTCTTTTAATAATTAACCAGAAAGGAACAGCTAAGGCCAGCCACAGCTGTTAGAAGAAGAAAAATTCCCCCATTGAGGCTTTCTATGTAAACTACAGCATCAGTTGGGGAATGCAAGGCTTAAACACACACACTACACAACTTTTGGCCAGACATTTGGCCCGGTTTGCAGTCTAGACGAGTTGAAGCTTTTTGCAGGTTTTGGGCAGTCAAGTGTTGACAGATTTCACAGAAAACCGCTTAGTGTATGATGGGTACGGACTCGGATTCGGAGGAGAATAAACATGTTCAATAAATGCAATAAAAGTAAAAAAACAGCAAACTCATGTTTGCTGTTTTCGGAAAGTCTTGTGTAGCCAGACCTTCAGACTGATGGCAAATGGTTTGGACTCTTTCATTGGCCAAGGACCCGCCGAAGGTCTGACTAAAATGTCAATCACAAATAGTTTTCTTCAGCATCAGGTTTAGGGGTGTGAAATAATAGAACGGCGTGTAGGGCTAAAACTCTTTCTTTTAAAGCGCCTATGTTGTAATTTGTGAACTTCCCATACTTTTGCAAACCTTAGTTGAGTTTAGTTGATCATGAAAAGCAGGTTTTGTCACAGTTGTAAACACGACAGCTTTCTTTTTCCATGAGGGGGTTTGGCATCACACGATGGCTTTGTTTCCAGGCGGGCCGTTAAAGAACGCAACACACTTCCGGAAATCCTATAGAATTCAACCAATTCGACTTCGAAACTCCTGGAAGCGTTTTAAATTTTGTGTGCCTTATGCATCAGACGTTCAGCCAACAGTTCGTAGGCGTGACGCCTGCTACAGCAATCCTATAAGATCATTACAAATCACACTGTACGACGTGGATCTAATAAACTTGGTTAAGACATGTATGTAAACTGTACGATGAGGACACCTATTGAATCGTAGGCTACGACGCAAGTTAGTATAGAAGAATAAAACGTCATCAGCATGCGCTAGTGGTGAGATGCAAACACACTGTGAGATGATCATGCTAAATCTCTGACACTGTCAGAAAATAATCCCAGGCTATCTTTGGTCGCAAGACCGTAACAACGGCTGTCTTTGAACCTCTCTCACGGTGCGACGTAGAGTTTAGGAGCCACGATTGGTGATCTTAGGTCTGGGACAGCCCAGAATCCTAAAAGCATGAGGCTGAGACCAGGTAGTGTGTGATCCTCAGGTATTTAGTATGATACTAGTAGCCTTTTAGTAAGTGTGTGTATCTGCAGGTCGGAGTAATGGGGGTGCCGAAAGGTCTCTACAATTGGTTGTGAAAGCTGCTTGATAGGGTGTGGATACAAAGGGTTAAGGTTATAGTTTCTGTTGTAGCATTGTGTGCCTCTTGGCACGGCCTTTACAGCTATCCCTGTCTCACTTTTAGGTTTAGATTAGACTACTGCATGTGTGCATTTAGGGTACATTTACATGACAATTATGAACTTAAAATGGGAAAAATATTATTTCGCATTTTTCGCATACAGACGACAATGTTATCAAAACGTCTAGGAACTATGAAAAGGTTCCTCCGGTGCGAAAGCCCCTATAGTTTTCAAAAACTTGCACTTTAAAGCATGTTTTCAAAAGTTTTTGTTTTAAGGCCTTTAAAAAAATCCCAGAAAATATCAAAATCGCACACAGTGAAGCTTGGTGTGCAAGTAGAAGAATTTTACAATTGATAGCAAACCTAAAATTGGGTTTTCTTGAATCTTGTAAGCACTGTAGCCACTGCATTTTGAACCAGCCTTTCTAAGCCGAACTAACCACTCAGCCCTCTCTGATATCCATGGCAACAGACACAGAAATAGAAATAGGACACAAACATTGAGTCAGTGACGAAATCTGGACAACACAATGGACATCCCATGGACATTAATAATGTTAACAAAGATTAATACTTTAACAAAAGTATTGCTTAATGTTAGTTTATGCATTACCTAACTAATGGGACATTATTGTAAAGTGTTACCAGATTTACTTCACTCAAAATATCCACTTTTTTTCTTTTTCTTCTGAGGTGCTTTTTGACAGATCCTCTTCCGTGTCTTTCCAGGTGTCTGAGGACAAGACATTCAAGAATAACCCATCATCAAAAGCTCATGGAGAATCTTTCGTCACGACCATTATTTCCAGATGGAGATTCAGGCTTTAAACTGCTCCATGTCTTGTGACTGTTACTACAGCGAATTAGGATTTCAATCAATGCTTTGATTCCCTAGTTGCTGAAAGCTGATTCAAAGGCATCTAGTACATGCTCAGCATTTTGTCTCTTGAGAAACCACAGCCAGCTTTATGATTCATCAAAGCCTCATCTAAATATCTGTTGAGTCAATGGGGAAGGGTTTCTTTCCTTCATTCCTTCAACTCAATAACAGTCTAGAACTGACGTGATTTATGGCCTCTTATGCTCATTACAGGCAAGTCCTTGCGTGAAGCTTCAAACGCATCTGGGTCATTGACAAAGCGTGGCCACGGTGACAAAACACATATTGGTTTTATATGATTTTAAAAGACCATTTTAAACAAAAGTTTAAATTTAAATTCCTTACACCTCAAACGTGATTACATACATCTTATTTTTAATTCATGTTACATTTTAAGGGAGTCACACCACATGACATTTTACAACCTGAACTAACTATTCAGTGTCATAAAAAGTTAAATTGTTTTTAAAAAAGGTTTGTTTTTCAACCTTGACACAAAGTCATAATGGTCTGCAAGGGTCTTCTCTATTAAATCAATTCCTGTTTTATGCTTTATTTTTCTGTAAGTTTCTGCATGTTGGTTACACCACATGACTGCGAATCGGCAACATTATTCATCTATTAATAATAAGGGGTTTTGTTTTGTTAAGATATTATATTAACGAAAATAATTATTATGCCAAACTATTTGTCATTTGAAAGCTTACAATCTCTAGTTTACATATTTGGTGACTGATTTTCAAAATAAATTACAGAGGAGCCGTAATTTATCAATTTGCAACAAGAATATGGTCATACTCCTGAGGCGTGTTCAGACCTTTATTTTGAAATAGTGATGAACATGAAAAATCATGAAAGAATGGTAGAAACCTCAGTTTGTTTTCATGCCAAGAGTTCAGAAGATAGCATCCATTCAATTATTTTAGGAAAAAAGGTCTGAAAATGTTTTAAATATAAAGAAAACAATAATAGATTCAGCATTAGTGATGTGTCAGCGAGCTATAATGCACACACGTGATCTTCTGTGTTTCTTAGAGGCTGAATTAATTTAAAAATCTGCCAAACTTCCAACACTACTTCTGAATAGGATCATAAATTGTATGAAAATTGTAAAAATAATGGTTCAGATCACTCAAACCACATATGGAAATGGAGGCGCCCTTATATGGGCAGTAATGTCCACTAGTGGAGAAGTGTGGTACTGCGCCCAAACTACATCTCACTGAAAGCTCATTTCAAGAGATATCAACCTAAAATTTGAAACACAACTTGATTTGATTTTTTTTGTTGCATTTGTAGAGTCCACCAGGTTTTGAAAATATATATTTTATATAAAATATGAATAATAAAATGTTTAACATTGTACATTTTCATAAACTCAAACTTCTATAACTTTTTTTCTGTTTAACTTTCTTAATTTATTTCACTTCTGCATGTCTTCTGTAAAACAAGACCAATCTCACATCTATATTCCAAAGCATTCTTGAATTACAACCATTTAAGTTCGGCATGTGCATTTTCATGTCTATTAAAAAAAGGGGGTTGTTAAGGGGTTAATGAGGCTTTTTCTTCATTATGACATCAGGATATTTTTTACTTTATAAAAGCCCTTCAAGGATATTGCTAGTAAACCGATTGAGGCTGAGAGGACGCTAACATTAGCAAGCGGTTAAAACAATGTGACAAGAACACAGCTAAGCCCAACCCAAATGTTAAATGTCACTATTGTTTCCATCTATTTGCATTAGTTTATATCCAGCTGGTCTTTTATGCCTTCATTATTCAGCGAAGTTATTTAAAGCTAGTGACGTGAGAAAGCAAACCGTGTTGTCATGCTGCCAACAGAAACAAAGCAGAAACACATTCAATATCAGATTTTTTTTAACCGTCACTGTAATACACATTTGGTTATTTTGTATAATCATCACGTTTTCTAAATTAGAAGCAAAAGTGTGAGAGTAAACACACGTGTCTAATTTCAACGCTATGTTGTTTGTGTCATATTTAAAGATGGCCGTCTATAAGCATGACTTTGGATATTAAACGGTAACACTTTACAATAAGAGTCCATTTGTAACATTAGCTAAGGTTAATAAAAGTATTGTTCATTTGTTGATTTCAGCATTTAGGTACTAATACATTTCTACATTTTTAAGTCGTATCTCTTAAAATTGGTTAATGAACTAACATGAATGATCAAGGTATAATTACTATATTCATATTTTTACATTTAAATAGTACATTTTCATGGTTCAGAACTCTTCATTTTTTTTGTAATAAAGTTCAGCAATATTTTATGTGTTATTATGTTGATTAATCGTTATCAGTCAGCGTGGGCCAACCTAGTTATCGGTAAAATCCACTATTAGTCGCAAAAAAATTATTGCAAAGAAATGGCAAATACATTTAATTAAATGTGAATTTGTCAAACAGAAATACTGAAATAGTATTTCCTTGTAAAATATACTCCAGTAATCTTTGTTTAACATTTTTACAGTTGTATGAATTGCATTTTGCTCTTTTTTTGCTAAATAAATAAACACTGTTCATCTGTAAAAAACTTAGGCTAATCAGTGTGTTTGATGGGTATGTCAGTCTTGTTTATTATTAGTGACATTTGCTTATTGTGTGTGGTAATATTGTTTACATATTTTAACCGATAAATCTTTATATTTGAAATCCGATGACCGATATATTAGCCGATAAATCAAAAAATGTATATAATTTTTTAAGAGCCTGATTATAAAAACTAAAGTCTCACCATTGAAATCCATGTCCCAAGCACACAATTATAAAGCATCGAGGAGAACAGTGCGGCTCAGCTCAAGGAAATAATCAATTTTTATCGGCTTTAATATATCGGGCAAATTTTCTTATTGGGCCGATAATAATAACATTAATAATTAGGGCTGTAAACGATTAATCGCGATTAATCGAATCCAAAATAAAAGTTTGTGTTTACATAATATATGTGTGTGTATTGTGTATAATTATTTTGTATATATAAATACACACACATATTTGTATATATTTGAGAAATATTTGCATTTATATACTGCATATATATTTTTATATGATTTATATTATATATAAATTAGGGCTGTCAAAAGATTAATCGTGATTAATCGCATCCAAAATAAAAGTTTGTGTTTGCATAATATATGTGTGTGTACTGTGTATAATTATTATGTATAAATGCACACAAATTCATGTATATATTTAAGAAATATTTGCATTTATATACTGTATATACATTTATATAATTTATATTATGAATATTTTATATGTAAATATAACCAATTTTTCTTAAATGTATACATGATTGTGTGTGTTTTTATATATATAAATAATTATACACAGTAGACACACATATATTATGTAAACACAAACTTTTATTTTGGATGCGATTAATCGCGATTAATCTTTTGACAGCCATAATATAAATATAACTATTTTATATATAAATAACACATTTTTCTTAAATATATACAGTACATGCATGTGTGTGTGTATTTATATACAGTATACAAAATAATTATACCAAATACACACACATATATTATGTAAACACAAACTTTTATGTTGAATTTGATTAATCGCGATTAATCGTTTACAGCCCTATTAATAATGAACATATATTGGCCGATGCCGATATGGTGGCCGATATATCGGGCATCCCCTTTTTGACAGAACACACTGTACAAAAAAAAAGTTGGTTTAACTTAAAAAAGCAAGTTACCAAGTTGCCTTACAATTTTGAGTTCGTTGTAATAAAATTTTTTAGTTAATACAATGAAGAAGAATGGTTTAATAAACAGAAACTCAAAATAGCATGTTATCTTCACACATTAGTTATCGAAGTTGATTTGACAAAAGATAAAAAGTAGGGCTGTCAAAAGATTAATCGCGATTAATCGTATCCAAAATAAAAGTTTGTGTTTACATAATATATGTGTTGTCTACTGTGTATAATTATTTATATATATAAAAACACACACAATCATGTATATATTTAAGAAAAATTGGTTATATTTATATATAAAATATTTACATATAATATAAATTATATAAATGTATAGGCCTATACAATATATAAATGCAAATATTTCTTATACATGAATTTGTGTGTATTTATAGGCTACATAATAATTATACACAGTACACACATATTATGCAAACACAAACTTTTATTTTGGATGCGATTAATCGCGATTAATCGTTTACAGCCCTAAAAAAAGTTGTGATAACAAATCATGAATTTTTTTTCTCTCACACATATTTTCTTCGGGAAATGTAAAAATCAAGTTAAACCATTATCAGATCAACCAGAGAGTAAACAACACATCCAATAATAATTAGTGCGCTAGCATACTTCGCCAGATTCGCCTCTGACATGAGATGTGTAGATGTCAGTGAGCATGTAGTGCTGTTATCTAGACTGCATTATTGACATGAACTGTTTGCTGAAGTGAGGAGTGGCAGCGTCTACATGCACTAAACCTCTTCCTCCTGGTGTATTGTGCCGGCGGGGATGTTGCCTGACACAAGAGAGCACAAGAGAAACTGAAAATATAGGTTTATATGGTAGTTTAAGTCCTAATTTTACAAACTGTATTATTGGTACAAACTGAATTATTGATGGTGTAAGGTCCTATATTTGAAAATGTCTGTATAAAACTAACTAATATAGATATCACTTAAATACACGACAAAAACATGAAAATTATGTGTTTGCATGATGATATAATAGCCATTGCGTGTATAGGGTGTTGTCAGAGACTGTAAACATTACATCTACATTACTGGAGTGATTAGACTATGAAAGTGTAGTTGTTGAGTGTGCAATAATAGGCATTAGATCTGCTGTAATACTGTACCAGGTGTTCATGTACTGTAATTTATGGGGTGTTGTCCTGATGCATGAGACAGTCAGTCCATAGGTCACTGTCTGAGTTTATGACACTGTCCAAATAACCCAACCCAACCCAACCACACACACACACACACACACACACACACACACACACACACGCTTATAATAACACACAAAGAGATAAAAACGCGATCAAAATAAATCCATAGCCCCTTTGCTTACATAACACACACTCATTTAAATGTAATCCGACTGTATGTTTACCTCAGATTATTAACACTACACAAATAATCGACATGTGTATTATTACAAAGACGCTCTTTGATGCTCATTAGCATATCAAAACATACCTGCTGCGATCGCTGCTCCGTTCACTGCGACTGATGTATTAAATCAAGGCCAAACAAAGAGAAAATACATCACACATATCCAGAACCGGACTAGGAGAGGTCAGGATCGCCGAGAACTGGACCGGCACTGCGCACTTTCTGCGGCTGCGCTTAACCAATCATACTATGGCGAAGGACTGGCTCATTAATATTAATGAGGTAGCGTGACGGCCATTCCCGATTGGCTGAAAGGCAGCAAGTGGGTGGCACTTCGATTGTTATGGGCTGTTGGTAGCTGGCGACAAGACTTGATTATGAATATTAATGAGATTATAGGAGTGGACATTCCATGAAGATTACCAAACGTCAAACGTAACAATCAATATCCAAAAATTAGGCCTTGAGAGGAGAAATTCAGATAATTTACTTCATGGATCATGTCGAGCTGGAAATGCGGGTGTTTTGAGCCCTATATTATTTTAATAGAAAACAATAGCCTGCATATGAATGAGATTTATAGATTATTTTATTAGCCTATATTCATTACTACTCAGCATTATTAATTTCGGGATTCGAAAAGAACGTTTACAAGAATCCTGAGATATTTTGATAGAATCCTGAAAGGATATTTCCAAGAATCCTGAAAGGAATAATACTCTCGCCATATTTATTTTTTGTGACGGATGACATCAGATTTTTACTTTGATTTTACTGCCATCTGCTGGCAGAACACAGTAGGCCTACAACCCTATATAATCAACATTAATGTAATTAGTGTGTATCAAATATTAATAGGCTACATACATTTAATTAAAGAATAAAATTACATTTTAAGACAAAATATATCTTATTTTGTCTTTTTCAAATAAACATGCCATTTTATTTCACTAATTATTTTTATTTTCCCTTTTGGATCTGTGTTTTTGTGAAGGCTCCTCTGAATGATGTACACGTAAATTAGATAAAGGTTGTATTTATAATAGATTTAGTTTAATAGCGCTACGTTTTATCATTTATTATTATATTTTAATTATGGTGAGATTTGTCTCGCGATGTTTCACTAAACTTCAGAAACTTCATCCTCGCGCTGTACACACACACACACACACACACACACACACATACTGTAATAGCGCATCTACACACTATTAGTCAGTGTATGCTGTTTACTGATGATGCGATGAACAAAACATTAAGATAACGGACTATAATCACTCACTATCTTTATTTACGGCCGAAGAAGCAGAAAAGATCTGATGCAGAAGACAGAAAGACAAAATATTGCTTAATCCCTCTGTAGTCAATCATTTTACCCCTTAAAACTCATCTCTAACCCCCAAATTACACATTTAAAAGGTTTTTCCTTGAAAATAATTTCCTCATGTCTTAAAATATATTGAATGTAACTCGCCACGCTTGCCTCATTTAGTATGCGTGGTTCTATGAATATGCAAATGAGCCCCGCCTCCACTCACTCACTCACTCAGAGATCCACTGGTTGACGATCACACGTTGATCTGATTGGTTACAAGATTTCAAACCGTGTTTTTGAGACTGTCTTTGGTTCACTGCAGTTTTAAGGAGGAAATACTCAGCAACGCTGTCGACTTATGAACTTACACATGGTGTGTGTTAAAGCAGATTAAAAACACCACATAGACACATAACCAACATTAAAAGCTGTATTTTCACCACTGAGGGACTTTAACATAATACTTACCAAAGGCTCAATAATGTATTAGTAATATAAAGATTTTCCAGCATTAAAAAGACACTTGAATACCAAAAGATCAGA